>NC_036843.1:23102259-23156067 GCF_002910315.2 Salvelinus sp. IW2-2015
CCCCTCTCCCATCTCCCCTCTCCCCACTCCTCTCTCCCCTCTCCCATCCATGCAGTATCCTAGCTGCTCAGTCTTTATATTGTATCCTCTCAAGCTCTCTCTTCTCACCTCTCTCCCCTCTCCTCTCTGTCCACTCTCCACTCCTCTCTCCTTTCCTCACACCTCTACTCTCCCAAGACACAATTGCATCTCTTTTTTTTATTTGTGGGAATACTTTGGAACATATTTCTGAAGTTAAACACATTTTTTGCTGAATTCCTGGTGATTTTAGTATTTTTTTACCAACCCCCCCCCCAAGTATTTTGACAATCAAAATAACATTTGCATGATACATCTCCAAACAGCTCCCGAGTGGCACAGTGGTCTAAGGCACTGCATCTCAGTGCTAGAGGTGTCACTACAGACCCTGGTTTGATTCCAGGCTGTTTGTCACATGCACCGAATACAACAGGTGTAGACCTTACAGTGAAATGCTTACTGACAGGCCCTAACCAACAGTGCCATTTTTAAGTAAAAAATAGGTATTAGGTAAACAATAGATAAGTAAGGAAATAAAAAACAACGGTAAAAAGACAGTGAATAATAACAGTAGCGAGGCTATATACAGGCACCGGTTAGTCGGGCTAATTGAGGTAGTATGTACATGAATGTATAGTTAAAGTGACTATGCATATATGATAAATAGAGAGTAGCGGCAGCGTAAAAGAGGGGTTGGCAGATGGTGGTTGGCGGGACACAATGCAAATAGTCCGGGTAGCCATTTGATTACCTGTTCAGGAGTCTTATGGCTTGGGGGTAAAAACTGTTGAGAAGCCTTTTGGTCCTAGATTTGGCGCTCTGGTACTGCTTGCCATGCGGTAGTAGATAGAACAGTCTATGACTGGGGTGAGTGTGGTCTTCGACAATTTTTAGGGCCTTCCTCTGACATCGCCTGGTGTAGAGGTCCTGGATGGCAGAAAGCTTGGCCCCAGTGATGTACTGGGCCCTACGCACTACCCTCTGTAGTGCCTTGCGGTCAGAGGCCAAGCAGTTTCCATACTAGGCAGTGACTGGTCATGATTGAGAGTCCCATAGGGCGCCGCACAATTAGCCCAGCGCCGTCCGGGTTAGGGTTTGGCCGTTAATGTAAATAAGAATTTGTTCTTAACTAACTTGCCAAGTTAAATAAAGGTTAAATAAATAAAATAAAATAAATGTAAAATGTGAAATTCAGAATCTCTAATTGCATCTATCTCCCAAGACATCAGACTCCCAATTTAAATATGGCTCAGTAGGATCATTCAAACAAATAACAAAGCTTCTGTAAATAGTGACTAAATACGTAGATAACATCACTAGTATAAATACTCTCTCTTCTTCTCCCCTATAATATGTTTTGACCTTGGATGCTTCCCAAATGGCACCCTATTCTCTATATTTTGCACCTGTTTTAACCAGAGCCATTCGGGCCCCGGTCTAAAGTACAGAACTACAGTATATAGTGAAAAGGCTGCCATATGGGACGTATACCTTCTCTCATTAGTTTTAACGGTATGACTTGAGCTGCATCGTGGATACGTCCCATATTGCCATAAATCTTATGAGATACAATGACACTGAAGTAAAATTATGTTACATAGACATTTGCCAAACAGGCAATTTTATTAATATCTTAAATAAAATCATTTCAAACAAGAACCCGGCCCCTTCTAAACTCTGAAGAAGAAAACAGAACAACACACAGTAAGAAATTCCTCAGAGTTCTAGGGTTCTAGAGCTAGGCGCTAGCTACATTTAGCATCAGCAGACTCCCTGACTCTGTGAGTAGTGTGACTGTCACTCAATGACTTTGGCTGGCGTTTTGGTGACAGAAACAGGAGTAGTCCTGCTGTGCGTCCCAAATGGCACCCTATTCCTTTCTATGGGCCCTGGTCAAAAGTAGTGCACTATAAACAGAATAGGGTGCTGTCTGGGACGCTCCCTTGGGCTCTGAACTTTCCAGCCAGCCAGCCTGTGGATAATTGAGATGTAATATTCTGGCATGATCGATCGCCACTGACCAGGATCAATAGGCAAGCGAGAAGAGAAGGAGAGCGTGAGAGAAGAGAAGAGGGGTTTGAGTGGCATGGGGAGCGATCTGGTTGACAGGAAGCAAGAGGTCACCCAACACGAGACAGAGGCCACGGACAAGACAGAGAGGGAGAGAGGGAGAGAGAGAGAGAGAGAGAGAGAGAGAGAGAGAGAGAGAGAGAGAGAGAGAGAGAGAGAGAGAGAGAGAGAGAGAGAGAGAGAGAGAAAGAACTGCATTAGGATCACATTCAACATTACACAATTTAAGCAAACGTCTTCGACTACATTATATTACAGATTATTCATTAATACTATATTATCATATTATCATAATAATTAATTGCTACTATATTACTATAATAAATTGTTATATTAAAGATTATTCAGAAGAATTGAGAGGTATTGCTCAATAGAAAAACACACTCAGCAACACATCCAGTGTAGACAATAGACCTGTAACATGTTGACAAGTGACCCTATATGTCTTATAAGTCAATAAATACTGTGTTCCTCCTTTCCATCAATCAGTGCAATTTCCCGTTCAGCCTGCCTCCTTGATCTGCCCCCAGCCATCTCACCTCAGCCTCCTTCCACCAGCCTGCCGGCCTGCCCCTCCATTTCCAAACCATTACACTGCTCTGCTCAGATGAAGCACATCCATATATTCTTAAAGGGCTGGTTTAACTTAATCATTAGGTTAACAAGCTCCCTGCCCTCCAAATGATGATCCGCTGAATTGGAGGGATTTGTTCTGGAAGGTGAGCCAATAACGGGATGGGCACAAAAAGGCGGGATAGGAGACGCCGCTCAGCTCGCCGACTATATTTGGAACAGAATAATCAGGGAAATTACTTTGCATATTTAATCACTGTGAAAAGAAAGATAGAGAAACACAGCCGCATGGATACACTGAGACCCTCACTGAGAAACACACACACATACATACGTTTAGAAAGTTATAATGTAGTAATAATGTGTTGTCTATTGTATTGATCACAAAAATGTTGAGGTAAACAAAGTATTAATAGACGCTATAAATATATTGACCAATTGCAGTTATATAGCAGAGACCCTCTCAAGAAACTCTTACCATTAAAAATGTCCCTGATATCAAATGGTTAATTGTCTTTATTCCCTTCAACACTCCAACCAATATATTATGCAAATAGCAGTGCCTGTATTTTTAAGACTGCAGTATGTTGTATTTATTTTATTCTAATACTGCTGAATGCCCATACATGTTTTCTTAAAGACCATCTGCTCTACATGTTTGACCTGCTCTGAAATGCATGTATGTGCTAATTAATTAGCATAGCTGGAGAAGCAATTATTACATCGTGTTTTTTTCTCTTCTTTCTCCCCTTCAATGGCACTTGAGCATCCTTCATTAGCTTTGATGTGCTAGAGATTGCATGGGGATCCTAGGAGTGCCAATCCACATCTGTCCATACTGTTGCTCAAACAGACCGCAGAGGAGAGAGGAGAGGAGCTGTGGAGAGGAGCTGGGCACACACAGTAAAGACTAGTGTTCAGAGGCCATCTGCTGTTCGTTCACACACCGACACCGTGTCTGTGTTTAGTGCTGCGTCTCAATGTACACACACACACATACACACGCACACACACACGGACACGCAGATGCACACACACACACACAGCCATGTCTTACAGCTTCGGGCCTTTGATGGAGTCAGAGGGGCAAGGCGGTCAGGTCCATTAATCCTGTGGAACTCCCTCTCCCTCTTCACAATGGCAGGTTCAAATTACTGTCAACACTGCAGTCAAGATTAGAAGCTTTGCGTCACTCACAAGGTTATACGCGTGTAGGTTCCTAAACTTAGCGTGCACCCTATAATCTCATTCAAATTTCTCAAATCGGTTTAATAAGAACAATTTTAGTATGTGTCATAATGAACAAAACTGAATGAATAGCATTCTTCTAATCCTGTCAAGTGGTGATTCATATTGTATGATCATGTTCAAATCTTTACATGTAGGCATGTGCAACATACAACTGTTCTGGGAAAGCCAACCCTCGTGCAGCAGTAGGACTTGTGTGTATTCTATACGCAGGTGAACAGCTATACACTTGGAGAACATGAAAGTAGTTAACTACTAGTTACCGACACATAGACAAGGAGACGAGGAATGCTCATGACTGATGTCTGCTGTAAAATTTCAAGAATGATGTACTGCAGTGGAGGCTCCTCAGAGAAGTAAGGGGAAGACTATCTTCCTCAAAACAAAAATAAAAATAGTTATCCCTTTTAGATAAAACTATACTAAACATATTCACGTCACCAAATAATTCATTAAAACAATGAAGGTCTACATGAAGGTCTACATTAGCTTCAACAGCACTCTGTAGGGTAGCACCATGGTGTAGCCGGAGGACAGCTAGCTTCCGTCCTCCTCTGGGTACATTGACTTCAATTTAAAACCTAGGAGGCTTATGGATCCCCTTCCATAAACTTACACAGTAACTATGACAACTTCAGGAGGATTTTCTCCAACCTATCAGAGCTCTTGCAGGATGAACTGACATGTTGTCCACCCAATCAAAGGATCCGAGAATTAATCTAGTACTGAAAGCATAAGCTACAGCTGGATAGCACTGCAGTGCATAAAAGGTGGTGAGTAGTTGACTCAAAGAGAGAGAAAGACAACAGTTGAACAGTTTGAACAAATTAATTTCTTCAAAAGTGAAGGAGAAGCAAGAGAGAGAGAGAGAGAGAGAGAGAGATTTCCTAATTTTCACTTTCAAATATCTAGCAAATGCAGCTAGCTAGTTTAGCCTACTCAAACACCTGGCTCAAACCAAGGGATGCTATATTAGCTGGCTGGCTATGACTATACAACACTGGAACAGTTCCAAGTAAAGGTAAGCTTTTGGTTTTACTAATTTATTGCCACCGGGGTCCGCCGATGTAACTGATAAACTTCTTACTGACTGTACTCTGTAACATTACTGCATGATTGTAGCAGGTTTACTAACGCGTTAGTTCTTTTAGCTATGTTGACTATGACGTTACTTTAACTAATATGGTGACAACGACGTAGGCTGTGTGTAGCAGTTATGATATGGTTTGGGTTGGAAAGTTTTTTTCGCCTGGTCACAGACAGCTGACGTGTTGTGCATTGAAGTCCACAAGTGAAGGTAAAAGGTGAGAGGAGAGCGCATAGATGCGAGAAGGAATACAACGTGGCTGCTATGAATGTGAACTGTGTTTACGCGTCATCAGGGGTAAATTCATTTAGCCAATTCTGTTGAATTCTTTTTTAAAAAACAGGGATAAACATACCTGTAATTTGTTCAATAGAAACTCTCATTTGCAACTGTTGGACTAACAATTACCCCCTATATCAGCTAGATGCAGGCAAGAGTGTGCAAGGCGGAATTGAATGTGTCACTGTCTGTCACCTCCCCCACAAAATTTGACCTGTGTGCACCTACGTTGTAAACTTTCATTCATAGGCTAGGTTGTAGCAACCTCATGATGGGTATAGGGAAAATTAGAGTATCATGTAGTAGCCTAAAACTATCGATGTTACATTGAACTGGGTGAATGGAATATGAATGAGAATAAAAATAAAAAACAATCGCCACTGATGTACTGTATATGTCCCTAAATCTCAACTCTGGACCTTAAAGCCAGGGACAGATTTAGACCTCAGACACCAGGTGTGTGAAATTAGTAATCTGGTAGAACAGAAAACCAGCAGGCTTTGTAACTCGTAGGGTAAGAGTTGACTACCGCTGGTATATGTGTATGTAGTATGTATTGTGTCTGTGGATGTGTATACTGTCCATGACATGTAGAGCCGTGTGAGTACATACAGCATCAACACACATATGAGCAGCGTCTGTTTAGAAATGTCCTCTGGTCACCCTACACTGTACAGATGAACAAACAATGGCCTTTTTAAATGTGCTACCTAGCCTCCTCCTCCATCTCCAACACCACTGCATGCATATTCATGGTGGAGACTTGCCTTGCCAGTTACACGGTGGTGCCGCGGGGATGAGGCGTGCTTGTCGGAGTGTGTCACGTTTCCAGACCAGCAATTTTTTTTGATTAAAGTCCCTTATCCGTTTTTATCATGCATATCCTCTCTCTGATTAAAGTGATCTGAGGCTGACACTGACAATGTCAGAGGGAAATGGGGATCCCGTACACAACCACCCTCAAACACTACCACACACAACCACCCAAAAGTACTACCACACACAACCACCCTCAAACACTACCACACACAACAACCGCCAAAAATAACTAAACACAACCACCCCCAAAAACGAACAAACACAACCACCCACAAACACTACAGTACACAACCACAACCAAACACTACCACACACAACCACCCTAAAACACTACCACACACAACCACCACCAAAAATAACCAAACACAACCACCCTCAAAAACTAACAAACACAACACACCTGAAACACTACCACACACAACCACCAACAAAAATTTCCATAAACAACCGACCCAAACACTACTATACACAAACCACCCCGAAATACTCCCACCCACATCCACACACAAAAACTACCACACACAACCACCCCCAAACATTACCACACACAACCATCCTCAAACATTACCACACAAACCACCCCCAAACACTACCACACACAACCACCCTCAAACACTACCACACACAACCACCCTCAAACACTACCACACACAACTACCCAAAAGCACTACCACACAACCACCCTCAAACACTACCAAACACAACTACCCTCAAACATTACTACACATGACCACCCTCAAACACCACTGTAAACAACCACCCCAAACACTACCACACACAACCACCCCAAACACTACCACACACAATCACCCTCAAATACTACAACAAACAACCACCCTAAACACGATCCCACACAACCACCCTAAACTCTACCAGACACAAACACCCTAAAATATTACAACAAACAACCACCCAAAACACTACAACACACAACCACCCCGAACACTACCACACACAAACACTCTCAAACACTACCACACACAACCACCCTCAAACATTACCACACACAACAACCCTCAAACACTACTGTAAACAACCACAACCAAACACTACCACACACAACCACACTCAAACACTGCCACACACAACCACACTCAAACACTAACACAAACAACAACCCTCAAACACTACCACACACAACCATCGCCAAAAATAACCAAACACAACCACCCCCATAAACTAACAAACACAGCCATCCTCAAACACTAACACACACTAACACACACAACCACCCTCAAACACTACTGTACACAACCACCCCCAACACTATTGTACACAACCACCCCCAACACTACCACAGTCAAACACTACCACCTCAAACACTACCACACACAACCACCCCAAACACTACTGTACATAACCATCCCCAACCACTACTGTACAAAGCCACCCCTAACACTACCACACACAACCACCCTCAAACACTACTGTACACAACCACCCCCAACACTACAACCCTCAAACACTACCACACACAACCACCCCAAACACTACTTTAAACAACCACCCCAACCACAACTCTACACAACCATCCCAAACACACATACACAGAGACCTTTAATACCACCACAGAGATGCCAAAACGACTGTTCCAACAGCCTTCTCCTATCTGCACCCCAAACATAGCTACTGTTCAGGGACTCTTGCAGTACACAATACAGTACAATACAGTACACCCCCCATAACTACACCTGCACCTACTCTTTAGGCATCCCAAATTATAATTTTTTATTTTATTTCACCTTTATTTAACCAGGTAAGCTAGTTGAGAACAAGTTCTCATTTACAACTGCGACCTGGCCACGATAAAGCAAAGCATTGCGACAGAAACAACAACACAGAGTTACACATGGAATAAACAAGCGTACAGTCAATAACACAATAGAAAAATAAGAAAGTCTATATACAGTGTGTGCAAATGGCATGAGGAGGTATGGCAATAAATAGGCCATAGTAGCAAAGTAATTACAATTTAGCAGATTAACACTGGAGTGATAGATGAGCAGATGATGATGAGCAGTTGATGGTGTGTAAGTAGTGATACTGGTGTGCAAAAGAGCAGCAAAGTAAATAAAAACAATATAGGGATGAGGTAGGTAGATTGGGTGGGCTATTTACAGATGGACTATGTACAGCTGCAGCGATCGGTTAGCTGCTCAGATAGTTGATGTTTAAAGTTGGTGAGGGAAATGTAAGTCTCCAGCTTCAGAGATTTTTGTAATTCGTTCCAGTCACTGGTAGCAGAGAACTGGAAGGAAAGGTGGCCAAATGAGGTGTTGGCTTTGGAGATGACCAGTGAGATATACCTGCTGGAACGTGTGCTACGGGTGGGTGTTGTTATCGTGACCAGTGAGCTGAGATAAGGCGGAGCTTTACCTAGCATAGACTTATAGATGACCTGGAGCCAGTAGGTCTGGCGACGAATATGTAGCGAGGGCCAGCCGACTAGAGCATACAGGTCGCAGTGGTGGGTGGTAAGGCGCTTTGGTAACAAAACGGATGGCACTGTGATAGACTGCATCCAATTTGCTGAGTAGAGTATTGGAAGCTATTTTGTAAATGACATCGCCGAAGTCAAGGATCGGTAGGATAGTCAGTTTTATGAGGGTAAGTTTGGCTGCGTGAGTGAAGGAGGCTTTTTTTGCGAAATAGAAAGCCAATTCTAGATTTGATTTTGGATTTGAGATGCTTGATATGAGTCCGGAAGATGAGTTTACAGTCTAGCCAGACACCTAGGTATTTGTAGTTGTCCACGTATTCTAGGTCAGAACCGTCCAGAGTAGTGATGCAAATCGGGCGGGCGGGTGCGGGCAGCGAACGGTTGAAGAGCATGCATTTGGTTTTGCTAGTGTTTAAGAGCAGTTGGAGGCCACGGAAGGAGTGTTGTATGGCATTGAAGCTCGTTTGGAGGTTAGTTAACTTTTTAGGGATAGGGGGCAGCATTTTCACTTTGGATGAATAGCGTGCCCAAATTGAACTGCCTCCTACTCTGTCCCAGATGCTAATATATGCATATCATTATTACTATTGGATAGAAAACACTCAGAAGTTTCTAAAACTGTTTGGATTATGTCTGTGAGTATAACAGAACTCCAATGGCAGGCAAACTTCCAAACAGGAAGTGGAAATTCTGAGGCTGGTGTTTTTTCTACTCATCGCCTATTCAAATCCCAGGAAGATATGGATTTGTTTGAATGAAGTTTATACTGTGATGTGGGACCGGATGGGAGGTGTTTCAGTCAGTGGTCTGGCAGATTGCCAGTTCCTGGTCATGCGCATTCCTCATGATATCGCCTTGCTATCCATAACTTTTACAGACACAAAGGAATGCTCCGGTTGGAACGTTATTGGATATATATGATAACAACATCCTGAAGATTGATTATTTACTTAGTTTGACAAGTTTATTCGACCTGTGATATAACTTTTTGAAGTTTTCGTCCGACGATATGCGTCACTTGCACGAGCGTTTGGATATGTGTACTAAACGCGCTAGCAAAAGTAGCTATTTGGACATAAATAATTGACATTATCGAACAAAACAACAATTTATTGTCGAACTAGGATTCCTGGGAATGCATTCTGATGAAGATAATCAAAGGTAAGGGAATATTTATGATGTAATTTCGTATTTCTGTTGACTCCAACATGGCGGAGAAATTTTATTTATATTTAAGCGCCGTCTCAGATTATTGCATGGTGTGCTTTTTCCGTAAAGTTTTTTGAAATCTGACACAGCGGTTGCAAACTGTATGATGACTATTTCTGTTATTTGACGTGGTCTGCAATTTCTCCGGATATTTTGGAGGCATTTCTGAACATGGCGCCAATGTAAACTGTGATTTTTGGATATAAATATGAACATTATCGAACAAAAAATACATGTATTGTGTGACATGATGTCCTATGAGTGTCATCTGAGTGTCATCTGATGAAGATCATCAAAGGTTAGTGATTCATTTTATCTCTATTTCTGTTTTTGTGACTCCTATCTTTGGCTGGGAAAATAGCTGTGTGTTTTTTGAACTTGGTGGTGATCTAACATAATCATATGTTGTGTTTTCGCTGTAAAGCATTTTTTTAATCGGACATGATGGGTAGATTAACAAGATGTTTATCTTTCATTTTCTTTATTGGACTTGTTAATGTGTGAAAAAATATTTTTGAATTTCCCGCGCTGCCTTTTCAGCGGAATGTTGTGGGGGGGTTCCGCTAGCGGAACGTGTGTCCTAGAAAGGTTAACTTCTTATGGCTGGGTGGCAGTATTGAGTAGCTTGGATGAAAAGGTGCCCAGAGTAAACTGCCTGCTACTCAGGCTCAGAGGCTAAGATATGCATACTATTAGTATATTTGGATGGAAAACACTCTGAAGTTTCTAAAACTGTTTGAATGATGTCTGTGAGTATAACAGAACTCATATGGCAGGAAAAACAACAGAGAAAAAATCTAACCAGGAAGTGGGAAATCTGAGGTTTGTAGGTTTGCCTATCCAAGATACAGTGGGATATTGGTCATATTGCACTTCCTAAGGCTTCCACTAGATGCCAACAGTCTTTAGAACCTTGTTTGATGCTTCTACTGTGAAGAATGAGGGAAGGAGAGCTCTTTGAGTCAGGTGTATGGCATGAGCTGAACATGCACGCTCACGTGAGAGCGACCTGCTTTCCAATGCATTTCTGAAGACAAAGGAATTCTCCGGTTGAAACATTATTGAAGATTTATGTTAAAAACATCCTAAAGATTGATTCTATACATCGTTTGACATGTTTCTACGAACTGTAATGGAATTGTTTGACTTTTCGTTTGACCTGCGCGTCATGAATTTTGATTACTTTACTGGACTGAACGCGCGAACAAAATGGAGGTATTTGGACATAAATGATGGACTACATCGAACAAAACAAACATTTATTGTGGAACTGGGATTCCAGGGAGTGCATTCTGATGAAGATGATCAAAGGTAAGTGAATATTTATAATGTTATTTCTGACTTCTGTTGACTCCAAAACATGGCGGATATCTTCATGGCTTGTTTGGGCTCTGAGCGCTGTACTCAGATTATAGCATGGTGTGCTTTTTCCGTAAAGTTTTTTGAAATCTGACACAGCATTTGCATTAAGGAGTTTATCTAAAGTTCCATGTGTAATACTTGTATCTTTTATCAATGTTTATTATGAGTATTTCTGTAAATTGATGTGGCTCTCTGCAAAATCACTGGGTGTTTTGGAGGCAAAACATTACTGAACATAACGCTCCAATGTAAACTAAGATTTTTGGATATAAATATGGACTTTATCGAACAAAACATACATGTATTGTGTAAAATGAAGTCCTATGAGTGTCATCTGATGAAGATCATCAAAGGTTAGTGATTAATTTCATCTAGATTTCTGCTTTTTGTGACCCCTGTCTTTGGCTGGAAAAATGGCTGTGTTTTTCTGTGACTAGGTGCGGACCTAACAAAATCGTTTGGTGTGCTTTCGTATTTTGGAAATCGGACACTTTGGTGGGATTAACAACAAGTTTATCTTTAAAATGGTGTAAAATACTTATATGTCTGAGGAATTTTAACTATGAGATTTCTGTTGTTTTGAATTTGGCGCCCTGCACTTTCACTGGCTGTTATCATATCGATCCCGTTAACGGGATCTCAGCCGTAAGAAGTTTTTAACACAGTGTCGAAAGAAGGGCCAGATGTATACAGAATGGTGTCGTCTGCGTAGAGGTGGATCAGGGAATCACCCGCAGCAAGAGCGACATCGTTGATATATACAGAGAAAATAGTCGGCCCGAGAATTGTACCCTGTGGTAACCCCATAGAGACTGCCAAAGGTCCGGACAACAGGCCCTCCGATTTGACACACTGAACTCTGTCTGCAAAGTTGTTGGTGAACCAGGCGAGGCAGTCATTTGAGAATCCAAGGCTGTTGAGTCTGCCGATAAGAATACGGTGATTGACAGAGTCGAAAGATTTGGCCAGGTCGATGAAGACGGCTGCACTGTCTATTATCGATGGCGGTTATGATATCCTTTAGTACCTTGAGCGTGGCTGAGGTGCACTCGTGACCAGCTCGGAAACCGGATTGCACAGCAGAGAAGGTTTGGTGGGATTCGAAATGGTCAGTGATCTGTTTATTAACTTGGCTTTCAAAGACTTTAGAACAGCAGGGCAGGATGGATATAGGTCTGTAACAGTTTGGGTCTAGAGTGTCACCCCCTTTGAAGAGGGCGATGACCGCGGCAGCTTTCCAATCTTTAGGGATCTCGGACGAAACGAAAGAGAGGTTGAACAGACTGGTAATAGGGGTTGCAACAATGGCGGCAGATCATTTTAGAATAAGAGTGTCCAGATTGTCTAGCCTAGCTGATTTGTACGGGTCCAGGTTTTGCAACTCTTTCAGAACATCTGCGATCTGGATTTGGGTGAAGGAGAAGCTGGGGAGGCTTGGGCAAGTAGCTACGAGGGGTGCGCAGCTGTTGGCCGGGGTTGGGGTAGCCAGGAGGAAAGCATGGCCAGGACAACTCGATGCTATTGAAGTCCGCCACAGGATGTTTTTGTGCTGGAGAAGGGCAGTCAGGTCTGGAGTGCCCCATTTTTTGAAAGGGGCATGCTTATTTAAGATGGTGAGGAAATTACTTTTAAAGAACGACCAGGCATCCTCGACTGACGAGATGAGGTCAATATCCTTCCAGGATACCTTGGCCAGGTCGATTAGAAAGGCCTGCTCGCAGAAGTGTTTTAGGGAGCGTTTGACAGTGATGAGGGGTGGTCGTTTGACCACGGACCCATAGCGGATGCAGGCAATGAGGCAGTGATCGCTGAGATCCTGATTGAAAACAGCAGAGGTGTATTTGGAGGTCAAGTTGGTCAGGATAATATCTACGAGGATGCCCATGTTTACGGGTTTAGGGTTGTAGCTGGTGGTTTCCTTGATAATTTGTGTGAGATTGAGGGCATCTAGCTTAGATTGTAGGACTGCCGGGGTGTTAAGCAAATCCCAGTTTAGGTCACCTAACAGAATGAAATCTGAAGATAGATGGGGGGCAATCAATTCGCATATGGTTTCCAGGGCACAGCTGGAAGCTGAGGGGGGTCTATAACAGGCGGCAACAGTGGGAGACTTATTTCTAGAGAGATTAATTTTTTAAATAAGAAGCTCGGGCATAGACCTGGGAAGTATGACAGAACTTTGCAAGCTATCTCTGCAGTAGATTGCAACTCCTCCCCTTTGGCAGTTCTATCTTGACGGAAAATGTTGTCGTTGGGTATGGAAATCTCCAAATTTTTGGTGGCCTTCCTAAGCCAGGATTCAGACATGGCAAGGACATCAGGGTTGGCGGAGTGTGCTAAAGCAGTGAGTAAAACAAACTAAGGGAGGAGGCTTCTGATGTTAACATGCATGAAACTAAGGCTTTTTTGATTACAGAAGTCAACAAATGAGAGTGCCTGGGGACATGCAGTGCCTGGGTTAGCCTCCACATCACCCGAGGAACAGAGGAGGAGTAGGATGAGGGTACGGCTAAAGGCTAGCATAACTGGTCGTCTAGTGCGTTGGGGACAGAGAATAAAAGGAACAGATTTCTGGCCGTGGTAGAACAGATTCAGGGCATAATGTGCAGACAGGGGTATGGTGGGGTGCAGGTACAGTGGAGGTAAGCCCAGGCACTGAGTGATGATAACAGAGGTTGCATCTCTGGACATGCTGGTTATACTGGGTGAGGTCACCGCATGTGTGGGAGGTGGGACAAAGGAGGTATCTAAGGCATGTACAGTGGGACTAAGGGCTCCGCAGTAAACTAAAACAATGATAACTATCCTAAACAACAGTATACAAGGCATATTGACATTTGAGAGAGACATGAAGCGAGGCATAAAGCAATCACAGTTGTTGATTGGGAGAGCTAGCTAAGTCAACAACGGGTAAGACAACAACAGCTAATCAGCTAAGTCAACAACAACAGGTAAAAAGGCAATGAATGGGCAGAGAGGGTCGGTTAACTACACACAGGGCCTGAGTTCGGGGCTAGGGCCAACAGATAAACAAAGGTAAACAAAGTGGAGTACCGTGATAAATGAACAGTCCAGCAGGCATCAGCTATGTAGCCAAGTGATCATAGGGGATACACAACTATACACATCAGACCCATGTACGCATGCCAATCCATCTTGAAACCCAGCTCAGAGAAACCAACACTACCTAGTGATATCTGCCTGCACCTATAAGGACCTGGTGCAGGCCCCTTTAACTTCCCAAACTCCTATACAAGGAACAATTGCATACAATCAAGTGGTTAACAACTTTATTCAAGTTCAATTACATACAAATAATGGCACGTAGCTAATCTCATACAAGGTTTTACAGTACCATACTATATTTCAACAGGTTTCACATGTATTTACACTACTCAACCTCATGCATGTTGTCATTGAATTTGGCTGATTCATAGATCATCCTTTTCCCAGGCAGTGATCTCAGTATTGTATTCAGACTCATGAACGGTCTATTCAGACAGACAATCACTGAGCTGGGAACAGTGGATGGTTTCAGAGTGACTGCAACCCAGCATACAAATTTCACATACAGTTGAAGTCGGAAGTTTACGTACACTCAGGTTGGTGTCATTAATTAAAACTTGTTTTTCAACCACTCTAAAGATTTCTTGTTAACAAACTTTAGTTTGGGCAAGTTGGTGAGGACATCTACTTTGTGCATTACTGTCACGTTCCTGACCTTATTTCCTTTGTTTTAGTCTTTGTTTAGTTGGTCAGGACGTGAGCTGGGTGGGTATATTCCATGTTATGTGTTTTCATTGGTTTAGGGTTGTCTAACTAGCCTGATATGGTTCTCAATCAGAGGCAGGTGTTTTACGTTGTCTCTGATTGGGAACCATATTAAGGTAGGCTGTTCTCACTGTTTGTTTGTGGGTGATTGTTCCTGTTCGTGCGTTATTTGTGTTATATATATTCTCAAGTTCAGGACTGTAGCGTCGTTGGGTTTTGTTTTGTTTATTGTTTTGTTCGTCTTAAAAAAAGTATTCAAATAAATATGGATACATACCACGCTGCGATTTGGTCCTCCTCTCCTTCAACCAACGACGAGAGTCGTTACAATGACACAAGTAATTTTTCCAACAATTGTTTACAGACAGATTATTTCACTTATAATTCACTGTATCATAATTCCAGTGGGTCAGAAGAAAACATACACTAAGTTGACTGTGCCTTGAAACAGCTTGGAACATTCCAGAAAATTATGTCATAGCTTTAGAAGCTTCTGATAGGCTAATTGACATAATTTGAGTAAATTGGAGGTGTACCTGTGGATGTATTTCAAGGCCTATCTTCAAACATAGTGCCTCTGCTTGACCTCATAGGAAAATCAAAAGAAATCAGCCAAGACCTCAGAAAAGAATTTGTAGACCTCCACAAGTCTGGTTCATCATTGGGAGAAATTTCCAAACGCCTGAAGGTACCACATTCATCTGTACAAACAATAGTACGCAACTATAAACACCATGGGACCACACAGCCTTCATCCTGCTCAGGAAGGAGACGTGTTCTGTCTCCTAGATATGAACGTAATTTGATGCGAAAAGTGCAAATCAATCCCAGAACAATAGCAACGGACTTTGTGAAAATGCTGGAGGAAACAGGTACAAAAGTATCTGTCCACAGTAAAACGAGTCCTATATCGACATAACCTGAAAGGCCGCTCAGCAAGGAAGAAGCCACTGCTCCAAAACCACCACGAAAAAGCCAGACTACAGTTTGCAACTGCACATGGGGACAAAGATCATACTTTTTGGAGAAAAAATGGTCTGATGAAACAAAAATAGAACTGTTTGGCCATAATGACCATCGTTATGTTTGGAGGAAAAAGGGGGAGGCTTGAAAACCGAGGAACACCATCCCAACCGTGAAGCACAGGGGTGGCAGCATCATGTTGTGGGGGTGCTTTGCTGCAGGAGGGACTGGTGCACTTCACAAAATAGATGGCATCATGAGGGAGGAAAGTTTTGTGGATATATTGAAGCAACATCTCAAGACATCAGTCAGGAAGTTAAAGCTTGGTCGCAAATGAGTCTTCCAAATGGACAATGACCCCAAGTTTTCCTCCAAAGTTGTGGCAAAATGGGTTAAGGACAACAAGGTTAAGGACAACAAAGTCAAGGTATTGGAGTGGCCATCACAAAGCCCTGACCTCAATTCTATAGAAAATGTGTGGGCAGAACTGGAAAAGCGTGTGCGAGGAAGGAGGAATACAAACCTGACTCAGTTACACCAGCTCTGTCAGGAGGAATGGGCCAAAATTCACCCAACTTATTGTGGGAAGCTTGTGGAAGGCTACCCGAAACGTTTGACCCAAGTTAAACAATGTAAAGGCAATGCTACCAAATACTAATTGAGTGTATGTAAACTTCTGACCCACTGGGAATGTGATGAAAGAAATAAAAGCTGAAATAAATAATTCTCTCTGCTATTATTCTGACATTTCACATTCTTAAAATTAAGTGGTGATTCTAACTGACCTAAGACAGGGAATATTTTACTAGGATTAAATGTCAGGAATTGTGAAAAACTGAGTTTAAATGTATTTGGCTAAGGTGTATGTAAACTTCCGACTGAATAGATAGGATAGGTTTCTCATAGTTGTATGTGTGTTTCTGTGAAGTATAGGAACATTTACTCTGTTGATTTATTGAGCAATGTTTATAGTTATGGCATTAATATTACTAATATCAGATCAGTTATCTATAGTGTAAAAGGAAAGGTTCAAATCAAATCAAATGATATTTGTCACCGCCGTGAAATGCTTACTTACAAGCCCTTAACCAACAATGCAGTTCAATAAAGAGAGTTAAGAAAATATTTACTAAATAAACTAAATGTAAAAAATATAATACAATAAAAAGGTAACTCAATAAAATAACAATAACGAGGCTATATACAGCGGGTTTCCGGTACCGAGTCAATGTGGGGGATACAGGTCAGTCGAGGTAGTTTGTACATGTAGGTAGGGGTAACGTGACTATGCATAGATAATAAACAGTGAGTAGCTGCAGTGTCAATGTAAATAGTCCGGGTAGCCATTTGATTAATTGTTCAGCAGTCTTATGGCTTGGGGCTAGAAGCTGTTAAGGAGCCTTTGGATTCTAGACTTGGCCTTCCTATAACACCATAAACTATCAAAATAAAGAAAGTCGCACACTCCATATATAAACTCCCAGTAATTTATTGGGTATTTAGCAACGTTTCGACATCACTGTGCCTTCTTCAGGGTAATGTAATGAATACTTAAACCAGGTTATGTAGACAAAAAGTGCAATTAGTGCAACCAATGACAATATTGAGGGGTGTGTCATAATGATTAAGTTAATTAAAATGAATTAGTGAAACTGTTAAAAAAGCAATAGTATATGGCATATTAAGTATATTAGGCTATTGTTATCATATAGAAACATCATGGAATATTGTACATCATATTAGCATCAACATACATTCTTGTTTAATTCAATTTCACATATTTAATTGTTTCGTGGTATGAGGGTGGTATGAGGGCAGGGCTGGAGGGTGATATGAGGGCAGGGCTGGAGGGTGATATGAGGGCAGGGCTGGAGGGTGATATGAGGGCAGGGCTGGAGGGTGGTATAAGGACAGGGCTGGAGGGTGGTATGCTTTCATTGTGGAGCTATTTCATAGCTCCACAATGAAATAGGGTGCAGGCCAGGCAGCAGGCTGTTAGCCAACCTGCCAGCTTAGTGGAGTCTGCCAATAGCACAGTCAGTGTAGTCAGCTCAGCCATCCCCATTGAGACTGTGTCTGTGCCTCGACCTAGGTTGGGCAAAACTAAACATGGCGGTGTTCACCTTAGCAATCTCATTAGGATAAAGACCTCCTCCATTCCTGCCATTATTGAAAGAGATCGTGATACCTCACATCTCAAAATAGGGTTACTTAATGTTAGATCCCTCACTTCAAAGGCAGTTATAGTCAATGAACTAATCACTGATCATAATCTTGATGTGATTGGCCTGACTGAAACATGGCTTAAGCCTGATGAATTTACTGTGTTAAATGAGGCCTCCTCCTGGTTACACTAGTGACCATATCCCCGTGCATCCCGCAAGGCGGAGGTGTTGCTAACATTTACGATAGCAAATTTCAATTTACAAAAAAAAAATGACGTTTTCGTCTTTTGAGCTTCTAGTCATGAAATCTATGCAGCCTACTCAATCATTTTATAGCACTGTTTATAGGCCTCTGGGCCATATACAGCGTTCCCTCTGATAGTTCCCTGAATTCCTATCAAGACCTTGTAGTCATAGCCAGATCATATTCTAATTTTGGTGATTTTAATTTCATATGGAGAAGTAACAGACCCATCCAAAAGTATTCGGAGCCATCATCGACTCAGTGGGTTTTGTCCAACATGTCTCTGGACCTACTCACTGCCACAGTCATACTCTGGACTTAGTTTTGTCCCATGGAATAAATGTTTGTAGATCTTAATGTTTTTCCTCATAAACCTGGACTGTCCGACACCATATTTATTACGTTAGCAATCGCAACAAAATAATCTGCTCAGACCCCAACCAAGGTGCATCAAAAGTCGTGCTATAAATTCTCAGACAACACAAAAATTCCTTGATGCCCTTCCAGACTCCTTCTGCCTACCCAAGGACGTCAGAGGACCAAATCAGTTAACCCCTAACGAGGAACTCAATTAAACCTTGCGCAATACCCTAGATGCAGTTGCACCCTAAAACGAAAACCATTGCTCAAAAGAAACTAGCTCCCCTGGTATACAGAAAAACCCGAGCTTTGAAGCAGCTCCAGGAAAATTGGAACGGAAATGCGTCACACCAAAACATGGAAGGTCTTCCGACTAGCTTGGAAAGACAAAGTAGCCGTGTGCAGTACCGAAGAGCCCTCCACTGCTGTCGATCATCCTACTTTTTCCACTTATGAGGAATAAGAAACATCCAAAAATATTATTTTTGATACTGTTGCAACAGCTAACTAAAAAAGCAGCATTCCCCAAGAGAGGAGGCTTTCACTTCAGCCAGTAATAAAGTTCATGACTTCTTTGAGGAAAAGATCATGATCTTTCTGCTGTTGTCTGATCTAATCGAATGAGGTGCTTTTGTATCATTGGAAGCCGTCGCGTGGGTCTTCTTGCCCGGTTCCTCGGCTCGTGGTCTGGTGCCAGGCACGGTCGGTTCATGCTCGTCTCGTCTGGGCCGGAGTTCGGTTCCTGTGATCTCGTGTGGTGTTGGTCATTAGAAAGCAAATTATGGACTCCTCCTTTAAATCTGCGTCATTCCTCCAAAGCTCAATTGGTCCTGAAAGTCTGCACAACTCTGCCATGGAAGGGAGGGAAAAGAGGGAAAGGGGTGGGGGGGGGGAGAAAAGAAGGGAGGGGGAAAGAGGGGGGGAAGGGAGAGAGGAGGGAAAGGGGGAGAACCTAGACAAGGGAGCACCAAGTGTTGTAGTCATACTACTCTTCTTGCACATATAGGAAATAATCGGCTCTAAACCTTCTAGCTGGATACATGGATCTATTCCTACTAAACTACTGAAAGAGCTGCTTCCTGTGTTCGGCCCTCATATGTTGAACATAATAAGGCTCTCTATCCACCGGATGTGTACCAAACTCACTAAAAGGCAGTAATAAAGCTCTCTTGAAAAGCCAACCTTGACCGAAAATATAAAAAACTATCGGCCTATATCGAATCTTCCATTCCTCTCAAAAAAAATTGAAAAGCTGTTGCGCAGCACTCGACTGCCTTCCTGATAGACAAACAATGTAACGGAATGCTTCAGTCTGGTTTTAGACCCCATCATAGCACTGAGACTGCACTTGTGTAAGGTGGTAAATGACCTTTTAATGGCGTCAGACCGAGGCTCTGCATCTGTCCTCGGTGCTACTAGACCTTAGTGCTTGCTCTGACACCATCGATCACCACATTCTTTTGGGAGAGACTGAACCCAAATGGTCTACACGGACAAGTTCTGGCCTGGTTTAGATCTTATCTGTCGGAAAGAATCAGTTTTGTCTCTGTGACTGGTTTTGTCCTCTGACAAATCAACTGTACATTTCGATGTTCCTCAAGGTTCCGTTATTAGGACCACTATGTTTTCACTATATATTTTACCTCTTGGGGATGTTTTCGAAACATAATATTAACTTTCACTGCTATGCGGATGACACACAGCTGTACATTCAATGAAACATGGTGAAGCGCTCAAAATTGCCCCTCGCTAGAAGCCTGTGTTTCAACATAAGGAAGTGGATGGCTGCAAACTTTCTACTTTTAAACTCGGACAAAACAGAAGGGCTTTGTTCTAGGGTCCCAAGAAACAAAGAGATCTTTCTGTTAAATCTTACAACCATCAAGATTAATTGTCAAATTAATCTTGATGGTTGTAAAGTCGTCTCAAATAAAACTGTGAAGGACCTCGGCGTTACTCTTGACCCTGATCTCTCTTTGACGAAACATAGAAGACTGTTTCAAGGACAGCTTTTTTCATCTACGTAACATTCAAAAATCTGACATTTTCTGTCAAAAATGATGCAGAAAAATTTATCCATGCATTTGTTACTTCTAGGTTAGACATACTGCAATGCTCTACTTTCCGGCTACCCGGTAAAGCAACTAAATAAACTTCAGTTAGGGCTAAATACGGCTGCTAGAATCCTGACTAAACCAAAATTGATCATTACTCCAGTGCTAGCCTCCCTACACTGGCTCCTGTTAAGGCAAGGGCCTGATTTCAAGGTTTTACTGTTACCTATAAGCGTTACATGGGCTGCTCACCTATTTTTCCGAGTTGTCCTGCCGTACATACCTACACATACGCTACGGTCACAAGACGCAGGCCTCCTAATTGTCCCTAGAATTTCTAAGCAAACAGCGGGAGGCAGGGCTTTCTCCTATAGATCTCAATTTTATGGAATAGTCTGCCTACCCATTGAGAGACGCAGACTCGGTCTCACCTTTAGTCTTTACTGAAGACTTATCTCTTCAGTAGGTCATATGATTGAGTGTAGTCTGGACCAGGAGTGTGAAGGTGAACGGAAAGGCTCTGGAGCACGAACCGCCCTTGCTGTCTCTGCCTGGCCGTTCCCCTCTCTCCACTGGGATTCTCTGCCCCTAACCCTATACAGGGGCTTACTGGTGCTCTTTCATGCCGTCCCTAGGAGGGGTGCGTCACTTGAGTGGGTGAGTTTACTGACGTGATCTTCCTGTCTGGTGTTGCGCCCCCCTTGGTTTGTGCTGTGGTGGAGATCTTTGTGGCTATACTCGGCTGTGTCTCAGGATTGAAGTTGGTGGTTGAAGATATCCTCTAGTTGGTTGGGGCTGTGCTTTGGCCAGAGTGGGTGGGGTTATATCCTTCCTGTTTGGCCCTGTCCGGGGGTATCATCGGATGGGCCACAGTGTCTCCTGACCCCTTCCTGTCTCAGCCTCCAGATATTTATGCTGCAGTAGTTTATTGTGTCGGGGGCTAGGGTCAGTTGGTTATACCTGGAGTACTTCTCCTATCTATCCAGTGTCCTGGTGTGAATTTAAGTATGCTCTCTCTAATTCTCTTTGTTCTCTCTTTCTTTCTCTCTCTCGGAGACCTGAGCCCTAGGACATACGTCACGGCAACCGGGCATGATGACTCCTTGTGGTCCCCAGTCCACCTGGCCTTGCTGCTATTCCAGTTTCAACTGTTCTGCCTGCTGTTATGGAACCCCTACCTGTTCAACTCTTAATGATCGCTATGAAAAGCCAACTGACTTTTATTCCTGATTATTATTTGACCATGCTTGTCATTTATGAACATTTTGAAAATCTTGGCTCTCTCTAATTCTCTCCTTCTCTCTTTCTTTCTCTCTCTCGGAGGACCGGAGCCCTAGGACCATACGTCAGGAACTACCGGGCAGTGATGGATGCTCCTTGCTGTCCCCAATCCGCCTGGCCCTGCTGCTATTCCAGTTTCAGCTGTTCTGCTGCGGTTATGGAACCCCACCTGTCCGCGACCTGCTATTTTCAACTCTTGATGATCGGCTATGAAAGCCAACTGAAAATGATCATGATTATTATTTGACCATGCTTGTCACTTATGAACATTTTGAACATCTTGCATAGTTCTGTTATAATCTCCACCAGCACAGCCAGAAGAGGACTGGCCACCCCTCATAGCCTGGTTCCTCTCTAGGTTCTTCCTAGTTTTGGCCTTTCTAGGAGTTTTTCCTAGCCACCGTGCTTCTACACCTGCATTGCTTGCTGTTTGGGGTTTTAGGCCTGGGTGTCTGTACAGCACTTCGAGATATTAGCTGATGTACGAAGGGCTATATAAAATAAACTTGATTTGATTTGATTTGATTTCGTATTTCATTTCATATTTGTTACATGTAATCTTTTGGTTCAACCTTAATGCATAATGAGCATCATCAACAGGGGGAACATTTTAGGTGTACGGTCATAAGCTGTAGAAAGAATGTATCAATTTATAAGACTTGTTCATAAAATAAAGAATTGTTCATAAGAAGGGCCTGAGTCAAAGTCAATATTCAGACCACTAGGGGTCAATGTTTTGAGATAGGATATCCAGTAAGCCTCCCTTTGTAGTAGTAGGATCTCGATGTTACCTCCTCTCCTTGGTAGAGCAACATGCTCAGTGCCTGTGTATTTGAGGGAGGAGATGGGATGGTTAGCTGCTATTGGATAGTCAGTGTTCGTACACCTGATTGAGCTGCGGTGTTCAGCTATGCGTTGTTTTAATTGTCTTTTTGTTTGTCCTACGTAGGCATTTCCACATGAACAGGTGATGAGATAGATTACTCCCTTGGTCTTGCATGTGATGATACCTCTAACAGGGATCTTTTGACCTGTATGTTTGTCTACCTAACCTGGTTCAAGTATTCATGACATTACCCTGAAGAAGGCACATTGATGCCGAAATGTTGCTAAATAACCAATAAATTACTGGGAGTTTATATATGGAATGTGCAACTTTCTTTATTTTGATAGTTTATTTGCCGTTAGTCAGCACCTCCACACAAACTAATGTTTCTGGGTGTGCGCTCGCTCATGTTTTTTAACCTTCCTCTAACACCACCTAGTATATAGGTCCTGAATGTCAGGAAGCTTGGCCCCAGTGATGTACTGGGCCGTACGCACTACCCTCTGTAGTGCCAAGCAGTTGCCATACTAGGTGGTGATGCAACCAGTCAGGATGCTCTCGATGGTGCAGCTGTCAAACTTTTCTGAGGATCTGGGGACTCATGCCAAATCTTTTCAGTCTCCTGAGGGGTAAAAGGTTCAGGGCTGTCTTGGTGTGTTTGGACCATGATAGTTTGTTGGTTATGTGGACACCAAGGAACTTGCAACTCTCGATCCGCTCCACTACATCCCTGTGGATGTTCTGCCCGCCTTTTCCTGTAGTCCACGATCAACTCCTTTGTCTTGCTCACATTGAGGGAGAGGTTGTTGTCCTGGCACCACACGACCAGGTCTCTGACCTCCTCCCTATAGTCTGTCTCATCGTTGTTGGTGATCAGGCCTACCACTGTTGTGTCATCAGCAAACTTAATGATGGTGTTGGAGTCATGTTTGGCCACACAGTCGTGGGTGAACAGGGAGTACAGGAAGGGACTAAGCATGCATCCCTGAGCGGCCCCAGTGTTGAGTATCAGCGTGGCAGATGTGTTGTTGCCTACCCTTACCACCTGGGGGTGGCCCGTCAGGAAGTCCAGGATCCAGTTGCAGAGGGAGGTGTTTAGTCTCAGGGTCCTTAGCTTAGTGATGAGCTTGGTGGGCACTATGGTGTTGAACACTGAGCTGTAGTCAATGAACAGCATTATCACATAGGTGTTCCTTTTGTCCAGGTGGTAAAGGGCAGTGGTTGAGTGGGATTGAGATTGTGTCATCTGTGGATCTTTTGGGGCAGTATGCGAATTGGAGTGGGTCTAGGGTTTCCGGGATGATGGTGTTGATGTGAGCCATGACCAGCCTTTCAAATCCTGGAACATATTCCAGTCTGTGCTATCAAAACAGTCCTGTAGCGCAGCATCCGCGTCATCTGACCACGTCCGTATTGAGCGAGTCACTGGTACCTCCTGCTGTAGTTTTTGCTTGTAAGCAGGAATCGGGTTGATATAATTATCCTCGCGTGAGGGAGAGCTTTGTATGTGTCTGTGTGTGTGGAGTAAAGGTGGTCTAGTTTTTTCCCTCTGGTTGCACATTTAACATGCTGGTAGAAATTAGGTAAAACGGATTTAAGTTTGCCTGCGTTAAAGTCCCTGGCCGCTAGGAGCGCCGCTTCTGAATGAGCATTTTCTTGTTTGCTTATGGCCTTATACAGCTCGTTGAGTGAGGTCTTAGTGCCAGCATTGGTTTGTGGTGGTAAATAGACAGGTACACAAAATACAGATGAGAACTCTCTTGGTAGATCGTGTGGTCTACAGCTTATCATGAGGTATTCTACCTCAGGCGAGCAATACCTCAAGACTTTATTAATATTAGACATTGCACACCAGCAGTTATTGACAAATAGACACACACCCCCACCCCTCGTCTTACCAGACGTAGCTGCTTTGTCCTGCTGAAACACGTAGAAGTCAGCCAGCTCTATAATATCCATGTTGTCGTTCAGCCACGACTCGGTGAAACATAAGATACCACAGTTTTCAATGTCCCGTTGGTAGGATAGTCTTAATCGTAGATCATCCAGTTTGTTTTCCAATGATTGCACGCTGTCCAATAGTACGGATAGTAGTGGAGGTTTACTCACTCGCCTACGAATTCTCACACCCTGACCTCCGACCTCTTTTTCTCAATCTTTTCTTCAAGCGAATGACGGGGATTTGAGCCTGGTCTCGAGAAAGCAGTACATCCTTCACGTCAGACATGTTAAAGAAAAAATATTTGTCCAGTTGGAGGTGAGTAATCGCTGTTCTGATGTCCAGAAGCTCTTTTCGGTCATAAGAGACAGTAGCAGCACCGTTATGTACAAAATAAGTTACAAACAATGCGAAAAACATAACAGAAAGCACAGTTGGTTAGCAGCCCGTAAAACAGCAGCCATCGCCTCGGCACCATTTTATCCCAAAAACCAGTTCAGTGTTTATTTGTTGTTTTATTTCTGTGTTGAGAAAGGATGCAGTCATGCAATAATATTACATGTTCTTACAAAGATAAACATAAGAACTCAGGAAAAGTATGTGTACTGTAGTGTTTTCAGTGTTCCACTCTCCTATGGTGGGCTAAAGTACAGTAGGATGCTTCTAGAATGTCACCCTTTGACTAAAGGATGAATGTGGGAGTGGTGGTCTCACACACACACACAGACACACACACAGAGGCACACGCACGCAAGCACACGCACACTCGCACGCACGCACACACACACACACCCTGCCTGATGTAACAGCTGGTCCAGACACAGCCGAGACCATCCAATCGGAAATAGTAATTAATGGCATTAGAATATCGCACAGTTTGGTGCCATTGAGGGACTTTAAAATGTGTGAATCCACAAATGTATCTGACCTAGTGACGGGTGGCTTTCCACCCCGCAGCTAAATAGGTTGTAACGGCTCTCGTTGGTGGTAGAAAGATTAGACCAAGGCGCAGCGTGGAAAGTCTTCATGATTTTAATACCAAAAAACTCAAGCACAATAACAAAATAGAAAAAGCGAAAACGCACAGTTTTGTCAGGCAACAGATACTAAAGAGAAAACAAGATCCCACAACCTAAGGGTGGAAAAAGGTCTTCCTAAGTATGATCCCCAATCAGAGACAACGATAGACAGCTGCCTCTGATTGGGAACCAAAAACAAAGAAACAGAAAACATAGAATTTCCCACCCGAGTCACATCCTGACCTAACCAAACATAGAGAATAATAAGGATCTCTATGGTCAGGGCGTGACATAGGTGAATTATCACCAGGCCTATTTCTGCTCTCCCCACCACATGGATATGAGTCAGACAGATACACTACCTATAAAGTTGATTACAATATGTGTGTATTAAAATGCTTATGAATATTGATCATAGCTAATGACTGAGAGCCTATGCATGTGTCTGTTATTGATATGGAGGAATAAGAGAGCAATTCCTTCATTGTATCAGTTTCAGGACTGATTTCTCATTTTATATCTCTTTGTTTATGCATCAGACATTTGTTTGTTTCAATCAGTGCTTCTGTGACTCATTGACAAGCATTGTTGGTAAAACCCTCAGACTCTTATTACAGTAAAATATGCTTAATTTCTAACAGTATATACCTTCATGGACAGCACAGAGGGGAAATATACAAAGGGAACTACAGTATGTTTTTGAGGTAAATTACAGAATATGTGAAACACCATTATGTTCTGCACTGGAACAAATCATCAGAGATCTTGACAACAAATAAGAAGAAATGAAAAATAACAAACCAACAAAAGGAGGTCCAAAATCCCTAAAATGGGAAGAGCATGCAGGGATCTCTGGGGTAAGTATTAGTTGTCACCCTATGATCAAATGGCACGGCCGTGGAGGCAACTACAGCGTGCCTTACTGGCAAAGAAATATAAAGTCCAGATTTAATTCTGATACCGAGAAATAGAATTTCAAAGCTGGATGTCTTATCGTTGTCATGTCCCTTTGCCGGTCTGATTTCCCTAGCAAAAGCCTGTCAGTGCTATTATGTTGAACATGGAACCAATTTACTGCACCAGCTAAACAGGGTTACTGGCGCTCTTGTACCCCCTAAATGTTTGAAGTTATCGCACTGGGAAAAAATAACATTTTGAATGTTTGGGTGGGGGGAGCGAGTTGGAGCAGGTTGGACGGAGCGACTGTAATTTAAAAGTATCAATCAAAAACAAGGCCAGGGCCAGCAAGGGAAGGATGTTATGGTAACCCAGTAGCCGGAGCAGGGAAAAGAGAGAGCCCAAATAAATATTTCCTTTGTATTGGTAATACACTCGTGCTCTCTAGGACTTAAGCCCTAAGACCCAGGCAGCGGGCGGCTAGGAAAAAAGCACAGGTATCTGTGGATAGACGGGGACGGGTGCTTTTGGATTATCAAATGGAGCATGTGACCATTACAGGCCTGTTTTGTGACGCTATCTGGACAGGGAGATAAAGAGCTTCGGATGCTCAGATGTTTCCAATTTCTATACATGAGATATGAAGACCTGGTGGGATAGGTTCGCCTTATACTTCCACCATCCGATTCATTCCTCATCTTCCTCTCTCTTTTTAACCTAACACTGCCGGCACTGTACATTACAAGTGTCCTTTCATATGTTCACTATAGGGTGCCTGACCTGAGCCAGGTAAAGAGATGTGGGTTCGCTGACACATGGCGTGTTTGCACAGTGTAAACTAAGCGTGTAGTCAAGAGTTTGATGTAGTACTTTACAGTGGAGCGGTGTGTATACTGTGAACGTGGAGACTAAAATGTAGCTTTCATTTCCACTACATACAGTGGATATCTATACTGCATGTTTAGCTTTGCTTGAAGGAAAAGGAAAGTTGAAGTTCTGTAGTATTGCTAAAATAGCAGACAAGATACAAGCTCAAACTATACCAGGTAGCCTAGCGATTACAAATGTTGGGCAAGTTATCAAAAGGTCGCTGGTTCGAATCCCAGAGCCGACTAGGTGAAAAAGCTGTTGATGTGCCCTTGAGCAAGGCATTTAACCCTAATTGCTCTGGATAAGAGTGTCTATGGAAATGTATATCCTTCTGTCAATATTTGTTTTTATAAAGACTGGCACTAATAGTTCAATTGGATGAACAGTTGTTTTTCTTTCATACATTATATTTGAAAGGAAACACAGTAGAGGTGATTGTATCACCCTTGTTGTGTTCTAGCCAACTCTCAGTCTGTTCTGATTACCCAACGACTTAGTCACAGACAACAGAAGGATTAATTCAAATAGGCTATTCTTCTAAGGGTCAGTCCACTATATCCTCTATTCATGGGAAAAGGATATTGCTCATCCATTGGAATTCCCAGATGACTCCTTTTTTCCATTGGACTTAGAATAATAAATTCCTCGATACATTAACATATAAGAAAGTACAAATGACAGTATAGCCAGTGGTTTCACCAAATAGCCCATAGTTAAGATACCCTTAAGTCAAGGTCAAAGCCCCAGAATTATGCACGTACTCCCTTCTGATGCAAACTGTTTTACAAGTTTTATCTCCTAGAAATGGCACACCGATGAGATCCTCTCAGCCAATTTCCGTGCTACTGCCATGCCGGATGAGAATTGGAGCACACATTTCAATATCTATGCTTGAATTTAAATCCAGAGAAGGATAGCAATAGACTGATGCTTAGTGGTACAGATATGTTACAGTGTTTCTACTGGTAACATTTCATTATCTTTCTCAGTCTTCATACTGTATGTGTGCTGTTGTCACAATTCATGCACAAGTTTAAGTTTGACTGCAGGAGAGGTTTTGGTTCATCTTCTTATTACAAATCAGTCTATTGACATTAGTTTGGTAGACTAGAGTTGAAATAATGTGATAGCTGTACAGTATATGGATAGTAGTAGATCATAGCTTAATGCAGCCTACTGTTTTACAGTCCATATCCCATCCCCCTGTCCCTCTGTTCATCCATCCATCATCCATCCCCCTGTCCCTCTGTTCATTCATCCATCCACCCCATCCCTCTGTCCATCATCCATCCATCCCTCTGTCCATCCATCTATCCATCATCCATCCATCCATCCATCCCATCCCCCTGTCCCTCTGTTCATCCATCTATCCATCATCCATCCCATGCCATCCTCGGCTTGTCCATCGCTCATTTTCTCGGCCCTCCCTGTCCATCGCGCATCATCCATCCCCTGTCGCTCTGTTCATTCCTCGCTATCATCGCATCCATGTTCCATCCATGCCATGCCATCCCGCTCTCGTCCCATCTATCATCCCATGCCATGCCCCTGTCGCTCTGTCGCATCCCATCTCCCATCCCATCCTATCCCCTTGAGTCTGTGGCATCTCCATCCCTCTGTCCATCCATCCATCCCTATCCCCATGTCCCTCTATTCATCCCATGCTATCATCCATCATCCCTCTGTCCAATCCATCCATTCCCATCCATCTTGTCCTCTCTTTCATCCATCGCATCCATCTGTCCCATCCCTCTGTTCATCATATCCATCCATTCATCCTGCCCTTCTGTCCCTCTGTTCATCCATCCATCTACATCCCTCTGTCATCAAACATCCATCTTTGTCGCTCTCTTTCATCCATGCCCCATTCCATGCAATCGCCATACTGTCCCATCCATCTATCCATCCATCCATCTGTTCCCATCCCTCTCTGTTCAATCATCCATCATTCATCCATCTGTCCTCTGTTCATCCATCATCACATCCCTCTGTCTATCCATCCATTCCATCCTCTTTTGGGCTATCTATCTGTCTCTCCCACACATGAGCCCCATTTCCCCTCAGATACACACACACTCACATGCACATGCCACTGCACCCCCCCCCCCCCCCCCCAACCCACCCCACACACACACATACTCTCCCATACATCCCACCCCATCCTCAAAAAAAATAGGGTGGAAGGCAAGGTTTTTAATTCAAATTTCATGTGGGGCGCCGCAACCGTAAGCTCACTCAGCAGTCACTGGAGTCTAAAGTGACTCTGGGAGCCCTCTCACAGTTTCTATATGCAATAGGCCTGCACCTGGGCAGTGGAGCAGCCCTGCTGAGAGGTTACTTATGCAAATCTGATTGAGTGAGAGCATATTGCCAGAGCTCGCACACAGCCCCTCCTCAGATACCGGCAGTTATATTTCACAGGGACACAGGACGCCATATTCCCTGGAATGGGAGAGAGAGGGAAGGAAAGCGAGGAGGGGGAGAGAGAGAGATGTGCACAGATAGTGGTGGGGATAGGGAGAGAGAGGGAGTGAGAGGGCGAGAGGGAGGGAGGAAGGGATACAGATAGATGGCGAGGAGAGAGGGAGGAGAGGGAGTGAGAGGGCAAGAGAGAGGGGAAACGAAAGGGAGAGAAGAGGGTGAGACAAAGAGGAGAGAGAGAGAGAGTGAGTGAGTGAGTGAGTGGAAAAGAGGGAGGGGAGAGGAAGGGGAGGGAGATACAGATCAAGAGGTGAGAGAGAGAGAAAGAGGAGAGATACAGATCACAGAGGTGAGAGAGAGAGAAAGAGAGAGAGAGAGAGAGAGAGAGAGAGAGAGAGAGAGAGAGAGGAGAGAGGACATAAAAGGTAGAGATGAGAGAAAGAGAGAAGAGGACATGTATTAAAAGGTGGATGTGGGGGAGAGAGGGAGAGAGAGAGAGAGCATAAAAGGTAGAGGTGGGAGAAAAGAAGAACAGGCATATAAAGGTGGAGGTGTGAGAGAGAGAGAGAGAAGAGAGAGAGAGAGAGAGAGAGAGAGAGAGAGAGAGGAGAGAGGAGGGGCATGCATATAAAAGGTAGAGGTTGGAAGAAGAGAGAGGGCTGGGGAAAGGGAGGACGAAAGATGGAGTGAGAGAAAACGACAAAGAGACAATGAGAGAAGAGTGAATATAAGGAGGGAGAGAAAGAAGGAGGGCTGGAGAAAGAGAGAGAGGAAGGGAGAATGCCTTAGTGCCAACGATATAAAACATCTCTCCTCTCTTTCTCTCTCCTCTTTACCCCCTCCTCTTGTCCTTATGCCTCTGTTTGCTTCACAGCATCTCGGCGGGTAGAGGGAGGTAGATTGGAGGGTAAAGGGGGGTAGAGAGGGAGGTAGAGGGAGGTAGAGGGAGGTAGATGGAGGTTAAAAATGGGGGTAAAGAGGGGGTAGGGGGTAGAGGGGGGGTAGAGGGGTGTAGAGGGAGGTAGATGCGATGGTAAAAGGGGGTAGAGGGAGTTAGAGGGGGTAGAGGGGGTAGAGGGGTGTAGAGGGAGGTAGAAGGTGGTAGAGGGGTGTAGAGGGGTGTAGATTGAGGTAGCAGGGGGTTAGAGGGAGGTAGAGAGTGGTAAAATGGGGTAGAGAAAGGTAGAGGGGTAGTAGAAAGGTAGAAGGGTAGAGTGAGGTAGAGGGTTTAGAGAGGGAGGTAGAGGGTTCAGAGGGAGGTAGAGAGGGTAGAGGGTTTAGAGGGAGGTAGAGAGTGGTAAAATGGGGTAGAGAAAGGTAGAGGGGGTAGAGAAAGGTAGAGGGGTAGAGTGAGGTAGAGGGTTTAGAGTGAGGTAGAGGGTTCAGAGGGAGGTAGAGAGGGTAGAGGGTTTAGAGGGAGGTAGAGGGTAGAGGGAGGTAGAGGGTTTAGAGGGAGGTAGAGGGTTTAGAGGGAGGTAGAGAGGGTAGAGGAGGTAGAGGCAGTCGTGGAAAAAGTACCCAATTGTCATACTTGAGTAAAAGTTAAGATACCTTGAAAATAAAAAAATGACTCAAGTAAAAGTGAAAGTCACCCAGTAAAGTTCTTCTTGACTAAAAGTCAAAAAATGTTTTAAATATACTTAAGTATCAAAAGTACATGTAATTGCTAAAATATACTGAAATATCAAATGTAAAAGTAAAAGCATGAACCATTTCAAATTCCGTATACTAGGCAAACCATACGGCACAATTTTAATTTTTTTATTTTTATTTACGGATAGCCAGAGGCACACGCCAACACTTAGACGTAATTTACAAATGAAGCATTTGTGTTTAGTGAATCCGCTAGATCATAGGCAGTAGTGATGACCAAGGATGTTCACTTGATAATTGCGTGAATTGGAACATTTTCTGTCCTGCTAAGCATTCAAAATGTAACGAGTGCTTTTGGTTATAAGGGAAAACGTACGGAGTAAAAAGTACATTATTTTCTTTTGGAATGTCGTGAAGGAAAATTAAAAGTTGTAAAAAATACAAATAGTAAATTAAAGTACAAATACCCCCCAAAACTACTTAAGTAGTACTTTAAAGTATTTTAACCCCAAGTACTTTACACCCCTGGGTAGAGGGGGGTAGAGGGAGGTAGAGGGGGGGGGGGTGAGAAGGACATTCCTATCCGACCTTGTAGTCATAGCAGATCATATTCAAATTTTTGGTGACTTTAACATGAAGTAGTAGTCATCTGTTCTATTTTAAATGACGTGCTGTGAGGTTTCAACCTATGCTTACTGTAGTTTGCTCGGTCACATGGAAAAATCCACAGACCCACTCCAAAAGGCTTTCGGAGCCATCATCGACTCAGTGAGTTTTGTCCAACATGTCTCCGGACCTACTCACTGCCACAGTCATACTCTGGACCTAGTTTTGTCCCATGGAATAAATGTTGTGGATCTTAACTTCTCTAGGGTAGGGGGCAGCATTTTCACGTTTGGATGAAAAGCATACCCAAATTCAAATGCCAGCTACTCATCCCCAGGAGATGAAATATGCATATCATTAGTAAATTTGGATAGAAAACACTCTGAAGTTTCTAAAACTGTTTGAATCATGTCTGTGAGTATAACAGAACTTATTTAGCAGGCGAAACCCCGAGGACAAACCATTCTGAATTTTTGTTTTTTGAGGTCACTGTCTTTTCAATGATATTTCATTGGGAAACCAGATTTCTAAGCGAATTGCTTGCAGTTCGTACGGCTTCCACTGGATGTCAACAGTCCTGAGAAATAGGTTGAGGTTATTCCTTTGTGTAATGAAGAAATACGGCCATCTTGAAGTCGAGTCACTCCAGGTGTCCTGGACATGCGCTTCAATCAAACAGAAGGCATGCTACATTTCGTTTTAATCCTGTATTGAACACAGATCATCCCATCTTCAATTTTATCGATTATTAACGTAAAAAAATACCTAAAGTTCTATTACAAAAGTAGTTTGACATTTTTTGGCAAAGTTTACAGGTAACCTTTGAGATATTTTGTCGTCACGTTTGAGCAAGTTGGAACCTGTGTTTTTCTGGATCAAACGCGCCAAATAAATGGACATTTTGGATATATATCGACGGAATTAATCGAACAAAAGGACCATTTGGGATGTTTATGGGACATATTGGAGTGCCAACAACAGAAGCTCGTCAAAGGTAAGGCATGAATTATATTTTTATTTTCTGCGTTTTGTGCGCGCCTGCAGGTTTGAAATGTGCTTATCTCTCTTTGTTTACTATGGTGCTATACTCAGATAATAGCATCGTATGCTTTCGCCGAAAAGCCTATTTCAATTCTGACATGTTGGCTGGATTCACAACCAGTGTAGCTTTAATTTGGTATCTTACATGTGTGATTTATGAAAGTTTAAAGATTCGTGACAAGGCGTCCGTTTGAGATTCTTCGACCCGGGTCTATAGGAGGATAAACTGAAATCGGCTGAAGAAAGAGGACCATCGAGCTTGTCGGAGTTCAACCGCTTCGCCTGCTGGATATCTACTCAGATTTTTGTGGTCCGTAAGCACTTGAAACGGTGAGAAGCCCCCTCGAGCCAGTGTCTCCATTCCTTCAATGCCATCTTAACTGCTAGGAGTTCACGATCCCCCACATCGTAATTCCTCTCGGCCGGGTAAGCCGGTGAGAGAAGAAGGCGCAAGGATGAAGCTTCTTGTCTTCACCCCTCTGAGACAGGACAGCTCCAACCCCAACCTCTGATGCGTCTACCTCCACCACAAAAGGTTCATCCGCCGTTGGTAGTGTCAGGATGGGAGCAGAGAGGATGCGCTGCTTGAGTCCTTGGAAGGCCGTCTCAGCTTCTCTTCCCACAGAAACCTTGTGTTGCCACCCTGGTTACAGCTGAGAGAGGGGCTGCCACCGAGCTGAAGTTCTTGATGAACTTGCGGTAAAAGTTGGTGAAGCCAGGAAACGCTGAACTTCCTTAACGGACTTGGGGGTGGGCCAATCCGCTACCGCCCCTACCTTCTTGGGTCCATCTGGACTCGACCGGGTCCACTATAAATCCCAGAATTGTACTCGAGAGGAATGGAATTCACACTTTTCCGGCTTAACGTACAAATGGCTGTCTAGGAGGCGTTTGAGCACTTGTCTGACATGCTTAGTGTGTTCTTGAAGGGAGCTCGAAAAGATGAGGATGTCATCCAAGTAAACAAACACAAAGATGTTAAGCATATCCCTAAGCACATCGTTTATGAGCGCTTGGAACACAGCCGGAGCGTTGGTCAGGCCGAAGGGCATCACCGAGTATTCGTAGTGACCAGTAGGCGTGTTGAAAGCGGTCTTCCACTCGTCCCGGGTTTGATCCGCACAAGATGTATGCGTTCCGCAGGTCAAGCTTAGTGAAGACAACTGCTTCCTGGAGCAGCTCAAAGGCTGTGGCCATAAGGGGTAGCGGGGAGCGGTTTCGGACGGTTATGGCATTGGATCCCCGGTAGTCGATGCAAGGTCGTAATCCACCGTCTTTCTTGGCCACAAAGAAAAACCCTGCTCCGCCGGCGAGGTAGATGGACGCATGAGGCCTGCTGCCAGAGCGTCCTTGATGTAGGTATCCATAGCAGCTCGTTCGGGAGGAGAAAGGGAAAAGATGGGAGGGCAGGTCCCCGGCAACAGGTCGATGGTGCAATCGTAAGGTCTATGGGTGGTAGTTTGGTGGCCCTCTGTTTGCTAAATACCAGTTTGAGGTCATGGTAACACTCGGGAACTCGGACAGGTCGATGGATTCTAGAGACTCGGAAGGGAACTCTGGGAACTCGGAAGATACAAGTGGCTTGGCACGTAGGACCCCACTGCTTGATAGTGCCCACAGACCAGTCGATGTGAGGGTTATGGCTGTGAAGCCAGGGATAACCAAGGACGAGAGGGAACTCGGAACAGGAGATCAGATGAAAGTTCATCACTTCCTGGTGTGGGAAACTGAAAGTCGCAAGGGGGTAGTGGCACGAGTGACAAGTCCAGATCCCAAAGGGCTTCTATCCAACGTAGTAACCCTTATGGGGTCACTTAGAGTTCAGAAGGAACGCCATTCTCCTTCGCCCAGACCCCATCCATGAAGTTACCTGCGGCTCCAGAGTCTACCAAAGCTTGAAGAGAAAACTCGTGGTCGTCCCAGGAAAGGGTAACTGGAATGAGCAGGCGGGAGTTGGATGGATGGAGGAGGTTATGTTTCCCGTTACAGTCCTCCCAGGCCTGCACGGGAGAGTGCGTTTCCCTGGAGCCCGAGACACGTGGAGCGGAAATGGCCGTCGGTGCCGCAATATAGACAGCATCGCTCCCTCATCCGGCGGTCTCTCTCAGCCTGGGAGAGCGTCCAACCTGCATGGGTTCTGGTGGAGCCAGCGAGGATAAAGGTGAGACTCGGAGCTGGAACCGATAGGAGCTAGGGTGAGCGGTCTACGGTTGAGTTCTCTCTCTCTCAGACGCTGGTCTATGCGTGAAGCCAACTTGATAAGGACTCGAGGTTGTCCGGTGGTTCCCGAGTGGCCAGTTCATCTTGGATTGGTGTCAGAAAGACCCTTCAAAAAACACACTGTGAGCGCCTCGTCGCTCCAGCTGCAGTTGCTGCATGCACAGCTTGCGACTGCACTGGGGTGCAGTAGTCCGTCACGCTGCGCCGACCTGGCGGAGTCAGGAGCTGTTTGCTGAGTCAGGGCCGTTGGTAGGACCTTGAAACACTCGCTTGAATTCTTCAGCAAAGGTAGAGTAGCTGGCACAGCAGGAACTTTGGGCATCCCACACAGCAGTAGGCCAGGCTAGGGCTTTTTCCGACAGCAGGGTGATGATATATGCTATCTTGGACCGGTCGGTGGGAAACGACGATGGTTGCAGCTCAAAGGAGAGAGAACATTGGGTGAAAAACCCCTTACAAACACTCGGATCCCTGAGAACTCTGGGGAGGCAGGACGAGGTTCAGCCAGGGGTTAACTGCCAGGGGCACTTGAATCGGATGAACTGGAGCAGAAGCGGTTGCCGGGGAAAGTCGATCCGAAATCTGCTTTATGGAAGTCAGCATCTCTGACAGAAGTTGAGAATGTCTAGCCATTAAGGCCTCTTGCTGAACCAGAGCAGCTTCGTGGCTTGGACAGTCCCCTCGTGGTGGGACAGCATGGAAAAAAGATCCTGGGTACTGGCTGCCTCTGGGTTCATTATAATGGCTCAGTGTTTCTGTCAGGACCCGGTGCGAGAAACAGTCACTAATAATCGTCAGAACCCAGAAGATGAGGCAGACACAGCAGTACTAGAGATGGTGGTTTAATTAAAGAACAAAATCTTCAGGCAAAGAAACTAAATCCACAATGTCCAAAAATAAAGCAAGAGCACAAAAATGGAAATCCCCAAAATACAAAAGAAACTCCACAAAGTGGTAAAAACAGCAGGGAAAAACAACCTCAAAAGACTACTCAAATAATACACAGAAACTAAACCAGAGAACCTCTGGAAAATCCAACAAGAGAAATATCTATATAAAACAAGGCTTGGGCTGGGGCTGGGTGCTAACTTACAAACACTGAGCAAGGAACTGAGGAACACACAGGGTTTAAATACTAACAAGGGAATGACCTACAGGTGCAAACAATAATAAGAGCAAGAAAAACAAAAGGTACAAAAAAGGTGCAATGGGGACATCTAGTGACCAAACCGAACAGTCTTGGCCAAAACCTGACAAGTAAACAAAGAGAGTGTAGCATATTTCAACCCTGCAGGCGCAACACAAAACGCAGAAATAAAATATAAATCATGCCTTACCTTTGACGAGCTTCTTTTGTTGGCACTCCAATATGTCCCATAAACATCACAAATGGTCCTTTTGTTCGATTAATTCCGGTCCATATATATCCAAATTGTCCATTTATTTGGCGCGTTTGATCAAGAAAAAAACAGCTTCCAATTTGCGCAACGTCACTACAAAATATCTAAAAAATGACCTCTAAACTTTGCCAAAACATTTCAAACTACTTTTGTAATACAACTTTAGGTATTTTTAAACGTTAATAATCGATCAAATTGAAGACGAGTCTATCTGTTTTCAATACAGGAGGACAACAAACTAACGCTACTTTTCTAGTCTTGCGCAACTCTCAAACAGTACACATAACGTTACACTGATTCCAGATGGCCGTACTTCTTCATTGCACAAAGGAATAACCTCATCCTTTTTCCAAAGACTGGTGACATCCAGTGGAAGCGGTAGGAACTGCAAAAAGGTTGATTAGAAATCTAGTATCCCAATGAAATCTCATTGAACAGACAGTGACCTAAAAAAAAAGAAATCTGAATGGTTAGTCCTCGGGGTTTTGCCTGCTACATAAATTCTGTTATACTCACAGACATGATTCAAACAGTTTTAGAAACTTCAGAGTGTTTTCTATCCAAATCTACTAATAATATGCATATCTTATATTCTGGGGATGAGTAGAAGGAGGTTGAAATTGGGCACGCTATTTATCTAAAAGTKAAAATGCTGCCCCCTATCCTAGAGAAGATAACCACCTAACTGAGGAACTCAATTTAACCTTGCGCAATACCCTAGATGCAGTCGCACCCCTAAAAACTAAAAACATTTGTCATTAGAAACTAGCTCCCTGGTATACAGAAAATACCCGAGCTCTGAAGCAAGCTTCCAGAAAATTGGAACGGAAATGACGCCACACCAAACTGGAAGTCTTCCGACTAGCTTGGAAAGACAGTACCGTGCAGTATCGAAGAGCCCTCACTGCTGCTCGGTCATCCTATTTTTCCAACTTAATTGAGGAAAATAAGAACAATCCAACATTTATTTTTGATACTGTCGCAAAGCTAACTAAAAGGCAGCATTCCCCAAGAGTGGATGGCTTTCACTTCAGCAGTGATAAATTCATGAACTTCTTTGAGGAAAAGATCATGATCATTAGAAAGCAAATTACGGACTCCTCTTTAAATCTGCGTATTCCTCCTAAGCTCAGTTGTCCTGAGTCTGAACAACTCTGCCAGGACCTAGGATCAAGGGAGACACTCAAGTGCTTTAGTACTATATCTCTTGACACAATGATGAAAATAATCATGGCCTCTAAACCTTCAAGCTGCATACTGGACCCTATTCCAACGAAACTACTGAAAGAGCTGCTTCCTGTGCTTGGCCCTCCTATGGTGAACATAATAAACGGCTCTCCATCCACCGGATGTGTACCAAACTCACTAAAAGTGGCAGTAATAAAGCCTCTCTTGAAAAAGCCTAACCTTGACCCAGGAAATATAAAAAACTATCGGCCTATATCAAATCTCCCATTCCTCTCAAACATTTTAGAAAAAGCTGTTGCGCAGCAACTCACTGCCTTCCTGAAGACAAACAATGTAAACAAAATGCTTCAGTCTGGTTTTAGACCCCATCATAGCACTGAGACTGCACTTGTGAAGGTGGTAAATTACCTTTTAATGGCGTCAGACAGAGGCTCTGCATCTGTCCTCATGCTCCTAGACCTTAGTGCTGCTTTTGATACCATCAATCACCACATTCTTTTGGAGAGATTGGAAACCCAAAGTTCTGGCCTGGTTTAGATCTTATCTGTCAGAATGATATCAGTTTGTCTCTGTGGATGGTTTGTCCTCTGACAAATCAACTGTATATTCCGGTGATCCTCAAGGTTCCATTTTAGGACCAATATTGTTTTCACTACATCTTTTACCTCTTGGGGATGTCATTCGAAAACATAATGTTAACTTTCACTGCTATGCGGATGACACAGCTGTACATTTCGATGAAACATGGTGAAGCCCCAAAATTGCCCTCGCTGGAAGCCTGTGTTTCAGACATAAGGAAGTGGATGGCTGCAAACGTTCTACTTTTAAACTCGGACAAAACAGAGATGCTTGTTCTAGGTCCCAAGAAACAAAGAGACAATTAATCTTGATGGTTGTACAGTCGTCTCAAATAAAACTGTGAAGGACCTCTGCGTTACTCTGGACCCTGATCTCTCTTTTGACAAACATATCAAGACTGTTTCAACGACAGCTTTTTTCCATCTACGTAACATTGCCAAATTCTGACATTTTCTGTCCAAAAATTATGCAGAAAAATGGATCCATGTTTTTGTCACTTCTAGGTTAGACTACCGCAATGCTCTACCTTCCGGCTACCCGGATAAAGCACTAAATAAACTTCAGTTAGTGCTAAATGCGGCTGCTAGAATCCTGACTAGAACCCCAAAAATGTATCATATTACTCCAGTGCTAGCCTCCCTACACCGGCTTCCTGTTAAGGCAAGGGCTGATATTTGTCTTCATTGAAGACTCATCTCTTCAGCAGGTCCTATGATTGAGTGTAGTCTGGCTCAGGAGTGTGAAGGTGAACGGAAAGGCACTGGAGCAACGAAGCTCCCTTGCTGTCTCTGCCTGGCCGGTTCCCCTCTCTCCACTGGGATTCTCTGCCTCTAACCCTATTACAGGGGCTGAGTCACTGGCTTACTGGTGCTCTTCCATGCCATCCCTAGGAGGGGTGCGTCACTTGAGTGGGTTGAGTCGCTGACGTGGTCTTCCTGTCTTGGCTGGCGCCCCCCCCCCTTGGGTTGTGCCGTGGCGAAGGGCTTTGTGGGCTATACTCGGCCTTGTCTCAGGATGGTAAGATGGTGGTTGAAGATATCCCTCTAGTGGTGTGGGGGCTGTGCTTTGGCAAAGTGGGTGGGGTTATATCCTGCCTGTTTGGCCCTGTCTGGATGTATCATCTGATGGGGCCACAGTGTCTCCTGACCCCTCCTGTCTCAGCCTCCAGTAGTTATGCTGCAGTAGTTTATGTGTCGGGGAGCTAGGGTCAGTCTGTTATATCTGGAGAATTTCTCCTGTCTTATCCGGTGTCCTGTGTGAATTTAAGTATGCTCTCTCTAATTCTCTCTTTCTCTCTTTCTTTCTTTCTCTCTCTCGGAGGACCTGAGCCCAAGGACTATGCCTCAGGACTACCTGGCATGATGACTCCTTGCTGTCCCCAGTCCACCTGGCTGTGCTGCTGCTCCAGTTTCAACTGTTCTGCGTGCGGCTATGGAACCCTGACCTGTTCACCAGACGTGCTACCTGTCCCAGACCTGCTGTTTTCAACTCTCTACAGCAGGAGCGGTAGAGATACTCTCAATGATCGGCTATGAAAAGCCAACTGACATTTACTCCTGAGGTGCTGACTTGTTGCACCCTCGACAACTACTGTGATTATTATTGCTGGTCATTTATGAACATTTGAACATCTTGGCCATGTTCTGTTATAATCTCCACTCGGCACAGCCAGAAGAGGACTGGCCAACCCTCATAGCCTGGTTCCTCTCTAGGTTTCTCCCTAGGTTTTGGCCTTTCTAGGGAGTTTTTCCGAGCCACCGTGCTTCTACACCTGCATTGCTTGCTTTTTGGGGTTTTAGGCTGAGTTTCTGTACTGTCAGAGTCTATGTGATGTGGGTAAGGTGGAGTCAGGCGCAGGACACAGAGATGAGTAATAATAGTAACTTTACTCAAAAAGAATAATCTTCCAACAAGGAGAATGAAAATCAAGAATCACATAAACGAGACAACTGACAACAATAAACACGCACAAAACCATGATGGCTCCAGAGGGTTAAATAGGGAAATAATTAAAACGTAATGGGAACCAGGTGTGTACAATACAGACAAAACAAATGGAAAAATAAATGTAGATCGGTGGAGGCTAGAAAGCCGGTGACGTCGACCGCCGAACGCCGCCCGAACAAGGAGAGGTACCAACTTCGGCGGAAGTCGTGACATGTACAGCACTCTGAGATATCAGCTGATGTAAGAAGGGCTATATACATACATTTGATTGATTGATTGATTGATTGACATGGGGCCTGGGTCATTTTCTATGCACACTTTGTAAATGTACTGAATCTCAGTATGTCCAACAGCTTCTCTAACTCTGAGGTAGGACGATATCACCTAAAATCATATCTAATTTTTATTTTACGGTTGATTCACAATATGTACACTATGCTGTATACACAGAAGTATGTGGACACCTTTTTAAATTAGTGGATTTGTGTAACGGCATTCAGAGGAAGAAGGTGAGGACCAAGGTGCAGCGTGATACGTGTTCATATTATTTATTCGAAACTGAACTCTAAATACAAAATAACAAAAGGAATAACCGAAACATTTCTGACAGGTGATACAAACACTAAACAGAAAATAACCACCCACCACTAACAGTGGGAAAACAGGATACCTAAGTATGGTTCTCAATCAGAGCCAACAATAGACAGCTGCCTCTGATTGGGAACCATACCAGGCCAAAACATAGAAATACAAAACCTAGACATACAAACATAGAATGCCCACCCACATCACACCCTGACCAAACCAAAATAGAAACATACAAAGCAATCTACGGTCAGGGCGTGACAATTTGGCTATTTCAGCTATACCCGCCTTACTGAAGAGCTCAGTGACATTCAACATGGCACCGTCATAGGATAACACCTTTTCAACAAGACAGTTTGTCAAATTTCTGCCTTGCTAGAGCTACCTTGGTCAACTGCAAATGCTGTTATTGTGAAGTGGAAACGTCTAGGAGCAACAACGGCTCAGCTGCGAAGTGGTAGGCCACACAAGCTCACAGAACTGGACCACCGAGTGCTGAAATGCGTAGTGTGTAAAAATTGTCTGTCTTCGGTTGCAACACTCACTAACGAGTTCCAAACTGCCCCTGGAAGCAACGTCAGTGTAGCAGTATTTTGTACCCCCCTATTGTTCTCTCTTGCCTGACCTTCAGCTAGCGAAGTATGTTGTCCTTGGCTCCGCAATTTTTCAATATAAAACCGTGGTAATGTTACACAATGTGCTGTTATGCAACCATAAGTTTTGTTACAATGTGGACAATATAAATATTTATGTTAACAGGTTTTACAGAGCTCGCTAACTAGGGTACCTATTGTAACTTGTGGGTACTTGGAACAGTGTTTGAGTAAGTTTCCATGTGCTCACGCAGGTGCCTGAGAGCTGTGACTGCGCCAAGGGCTAACATATTGTGCGTTGTCTCTTTGTGCGCAGGGAAATTAAAAATCCAACAAGCAGACCTCCAGTTGTGTCCTCAATAAATTACACAATGCAGAACGAACCACGCTACATCAGCAAAAGAACTGTTTGTCCGGAGCTTCATGAAATTGCTTTCCATGGCCGAACAGCCGCTCACAAACTTAAGATCACCATGCGCAATGCCAAGCGTCGGCTGGAGTGGTGTAAAGATCGACACCATTGGACTCTGGAGCAGTGGAAACACATTCTCTGGAGTAATGAATCACGCTTCACCATCTGGTAGTCCGACAGACGAAACTGGGTTTGGTGGATGCCAGGAGAACGCTACCTGCTCGAATGCTTAGTGCTAACTGTAAAGTTTGGTGGAGGAGGAATAATGGTCCGGGGCTGTTTTTCAAGGCCCCTTAGTTCCAATGAAGGGTAATCTTAACGTTACATTCTAGACGATTCTATGCTTCCAACTTTGTGTCAACAGTTTGGGGAAGGCCCTTTCATGTTTCAGCATGACAATGCCCCCATGCGCAAAGAAAGAGAGGTCCATACAGAAATGGTTTGTTGAGATCGGTGTGGAAGAACTTCACTGGCCTGCACAGAGCCCTGACCTCAACCCCATCAAACACCTTTGGGATGAATTGGAATGCCAACAGCGAGCCAGGGCTAATCACCCAACATCAGTACCTGACATCACGAATGTTCTTGTGGCTGAATGGAATCAAGTCCCCACAGCAATGTTCCAACATCTAGTGGAAAGCCTTCCCAGAAGAGTGGAGGCTGTTATAGCAGCAAAGGGGTGACCAACTCTATATTATTTCCCATGATTTTGGAATGAAAAGTTGTTCAACAAGCAGTGTCCACATACTTTTGGTCATGTAGTGTATCTCGATTTAAAAAAAATGTTTTGTTTAAATACAATTCTATGTACAATTAATGGTCAAATAGACTGCATTTCAAACAGTCAGCAATAATGTACTACATTCAGGGCTTGTAAAATTATACCTAGGCTAAATATATGCCTTCCACAACTATAAGACCTCACTGATAATTTAATTATTTTATCCATATAGTTTAACCTGCTTTTTTGCAATAACTACTGATCTGGCTTTCAAGTCTGTCTATTTGGTATTTTATTAGGATCCCCATAAGCTATTGCAAAAGCAGCAGCTACTCTTCCTGTGGTCCACACAAAACATGAAACATAATACAGAATGATATAATACAGAACATCAATAAACAAGAACAGCTCAAGGACAGAAGTACATACATTTGAAAACTGAAAATTGTCACTCCCTGACCTTAGAGAGCCTTTTTGTTTCTCTATTTGGTTAGGTCAGGGTGTGATTTGGGTGGGCATGCTAGTTTTCTATTTCTTTGTTGGTTAGGTATGGTTCCCAATCAGAGGCAGCTGTCTATCGTTGTCTCTGATTGGGAATCATACTTAGGCAGCCTGTTTTCCACCCTAGTTTGTGGGATCTTGTCTTTGTATAGTTGCTGTTTAGCGCTACAGAGCTTTATGTTTGTTTCATGTTTTGTTGTTTTTTGGTGTCATTTGAAAATAAAGTAAAATGTACGCCTACCACGCTGCACCTTGGTCTTCATCTATCAACGAGCGTAACAAAAATGCCCTTTTTGCCACATGCGATCAGATCCATGCATAATGCACATTCACTAATAATGACTAACTTCTTGAAGCAGGTATTATAGAAAATGAACACAGGTCTCAAAAACATTGTCTCAAGCCAAGCCCATATGCTAGTGTCAGAAGAATTTTCAATCCCAATGAAAATAACTAACAATTATTTATGCTTTGACTAATCCCCGAGGTTTGTAAGACCCTGGGTTTAAAAATATTTAGGCAAAGACTCAGTTTATGCAAAAGGTCCGTAAAGTTTATTCACGAGAACATTCTAAAGTCAAAATACAAAGAACATGTCATTTTATAACTCCCTCCCTACTTACGCACATACCTACACACAAACAGTAGATAGCCTACGCACATACATACACACGAACCGTAGGTGGGATGTATCCTTCCCCATAGTTCTCACCACTGTTTATCATTACCAAGCTGGCAGTTCCATTCCCCTGAGATTAGAGGGACCTTGATGGGACTCCCTTTCCTGCAGTAAGTTTCTCAGAGTTCTAGCCAGGTCAGGTCATACACATTTTAATTGTTCTCGGTATTTTCTTACTCACACACACATTTCTACTTGTCTCGACCAAACCTTATTAGACTGAAGTTTATCATTCTAATTCATTATACATGTTACAGAATCTAATAATTACTAATAGTTACGTTTGTCTAATTATTCATTATATATGTTACATAATGTTATAATTACGTTTCAGGGTGGAATTCTTTAGTCATTACCTTTAAACATATAAATTCCCTTACCAGCTAGTGAGTAGTCAGCTAATATTAATATTTCAAGTTCAGCTAACTTCAATTTATTTGTTAGCTAACAAGGTAAAACAGTTGAATTGTTATGAACACACCCTTCTGTCTCCAACTGTTCGAACAACATGCAAGTCTGTCCACTTTGTTGAAATCAAGTGGCCTACCTTATTTCTCAGAATGTGTTTAATGCTTAGTGCACATTTATAAAAACAGACTAGACAGTTAGTATAACAGTCTTTGGCTGAAATGCTGCTAGCGGTACCTGGCACCACAATGCCGCACACAACAAACTGAGTATTCATTTTCCAGAATCAATATTCATTGATACAGGTGTTTTAGTAGTATCTCCTTTGCGTGCAATTTGTGTAGTTGAAATATAAAAAGGCTATTGTTAGAAACTTCTCCTCTATTACAGTAAATTAATGTCTCAATATTTTTCGGTGTCTTTATGACCAATTTTGTGTAGGACCAAACGTCAAATGCAAATAGCGAGTTGAAACCGCCTGTCAGAGAGGAAGAAGTGATCTCTAATAATTTGGACCTAAACTTGTCGCCCGCCTTCCCGCCTTTAGGACAACGATTGCCATTGTTATGGCGGTGACATGAGTATCTCATCATTATATACAGATAAAACTTTTTGGTATTTTTTATACAGGCATTTTGAATATTTCGCAAAAACATACATTTGAATTAATCAAATTAATACGATATATCGCACAACCCTACTCTGAAGCTGGAATGAACCCAGTGATTAAATGGTAGAGGTTGGCTGCAGTTCAATCTGAGCTCTAATGTAGACGAACACCTGGGAATAAGACTGCAGGATGAATGGGTCTGGGATACACTGCTATAGGCTGTGTCCCAAATGGTACCCTATTCCCTATATAGTCCACTGCTTTTGACAGTGAGGCTCATAGGGCTCTGGTCAAAACTAGTGCACTATATTGGGAATAGGGAGCCATTTGGGTTACATACCTCCAGTCAGGCCTGCCTGCCTGCTGCACGACAAATGAATGAATGAATGAGGAGATCTTGATGCATTTATTATATTGGTAATTATTAGTCATACAGTATTATGTGAATGTGAGGTGTAAATGTAGCACCTTGTAATAAGTATTTGGGGATTCCAGTTAGCCTTGGATGTTATGGGTTTAACGGGTGAAGCCGTTTCATGCAGTCAAATGACCTAGTGGCCTCATGGGTGGAATGTTATTCATATCATTCATGATTTCCAAATTAATAAACATTACGTAAAAAAGAAAATGTTCAAATGTGTTTCTATGTCAAACGGTTTTGATATATTTAAGTCGTCTGTGATGTATATAAAGTGTAATATCGGGATGCAAACTCCAAATTGAATACATTTCAATTCTATATCTGACATGACACAGGTGTCTTTTTTAAGCCCACACCATGTCTATGAAGTGTATACTTTTGTTTCAAAGTAGATTTGTTTAAGACCAAGTGCGGAGGAGTATTTTCTCCGCACTGTTGACACGTATTTTCTCTGTTCATACAGGAGTAATAAATTAATAAAGGCAGAGTGCACTAATTTGGTGGGATTATATATATACTATATATATTATATATATATATATATATATATTTTTTATTATTCAGGGGGTGCTTTGACAACTTGTATAATCTGCTCAAATGGAACACATCCCACATGGAGGCTCATTACTGTTTTCTACCGCCTTCCACCCGACACCGAGCCGCGCTCACTGAAGTCCCTGTGCCATGTCCGCATTCCGTGGCGTGGTGCAACCAACCCCATTACATGCCAAGAGAATATGTATGTTTCCTTCCTGATCGATGAGGCAATCCATAACCAGAAAGGACATACCATTAACTTTTACAGCTCTCCCTTTCATATTTACTGTTTATCATTCAGGTCATGTGGGTTATATGCTGGAATAGCATGCCGTCACCATTTCACTGGAAGTAACATTTTCTTGTGTGAATAACATGTTGTGATGGTTATAGTGTTTTACATGATAACGTGCTGAATGCACAACACATTGGTCGCAAAACAACTTAAACCAGTGCATGGAATCCATATTGCACATTCAGGAAATGTAGGAGTTTCCATCTAGGAGGGAAATGACCACCTCTGTGCCAAAATAATACAATATTAGATTTACTGTAAGTGTGTATTCATTAAGATATTTGAGTTTGTGTGTGTGGTTGTGTTTGTGCGTGTGTGCATGTGTGTGTATGCATGCGTGCGTGGTTGTTTGTGTTTGTGTGTGTGTGTGTGTGTGCGTGCCGTGCGTGCATGGTTGTGTGTATGTGGTGTGTGTGTGTTGTGGTTGTGTGTATGTGGTTGTGTGTGTGTGTGTGGTTGTGTGTGTGTATGCATGCGTGCGTGGTTGTGTGGTTGAGTGTGGGTGGTTGTGTGCATGTGTGTGTGTGTGTGTATGCATGCGTGCGTGGTTGTGTGTGTGTGTGTGTGTATGCATGGTTGTATGGTTGTGTGTGTGTGTGGTTGTATATGTGTGTGGTTGGTGTGTGCTTGTGTATGGTTGTGGGGTTGTGTATGTGGTTGTGTGGTTGTGTGTGGTTGTGGTGTAGTGTGGTTTTGTGTGTGTGGTTGTTTGGTTGTGTGTGTGTGTGTGTGTGTGTGTGTGGTGTGTGTTTGTGTGTTGGGGTTGTCTGTGTGTGGTGTGTGGTGTGTGTGTGTGTGTGTGTGTGTGTGTGTGTTGTGTGTGTGTGTGTGTGTGTGTGGTGGTGTGTGTGTGTGTGTGTGGGGTGTGTGTGTGTGGTTGTATGTGTGTGGTTGTGTGGTATGTGGGTTGTGTGTGTGTGGGTTGTGTGTGTTGTTGTGGTGTGGTTGTTGTGTGTGTGTGGTTGTGTGTGGTGTCGTGTGTGTGTGTGTGTGTGTGTGTGGTTGTGTGTGTGTGTGGTTGTGTGTGTGTCCTACTGTTACAGTAAGTCACTTTGCTTTTTTGGAACTTTAATATCTACAGAGTAAATCCATGTTTGTCCCTGCTTTGTAACTTTTGTTCCTGAAGTTTTTTTAAATCAAAACTCCATCAAGCTCCCACCACAGTATATTCCTGTAACTACTGTACATTTCACAAATTCAGTGGCAATTTAATGAATTGGAAAACAGTCCTCTCTCTCAGTGGAGAGCTTGGCGTCGCCCACGAAGCTCCATGGTACTGTTGTCACGTGAAGTTTTTTGTGTCAGTTTTGGTTGAGTACATTCTTCCGCAGCTCACACACACGCACGTCATTATGCCATGCATCAGTCACTGTGTCTGACATACATTGTGTTTAATTAGTTGTACAAAATGTTGGAATAGATACCTGTCAGCTCTGCTGTGTGGGCTAACATGTCAATTAGCTCTTTAGTCTGTCACTTAAAGTGATGAATTGATTCTAAAAACGTATTATAATTATGGAAAGTTGGAGGGAAGGTGGGGGGGTGGGGCTCCCTCCCGCACATAGTGACTTGTACAAATAATACAGCATTAATGTTTAAACAGGCTTAACAAGTGGATGAATACATACTACCCTACAGTATGGTGGGCAGAGAGTTCTCACCATGTATCTTGGTGTGTGTCCCAAATGACACTCTATTCCCTATTTAGTGCATTCATTTTAACCAGGACCCATATGGCACTGGTCAAAAGTAGTGCACTATATAGAGAATAGGATACCATTTGGGATGCAGAACGTGATCTCTGAGAGGATCCCTAATGCTTTAGGATCATTATGATCACTGTTGAACATTGAGACACATCTGCCCTAATGACACTTGTTTTTTATACTTGTTTTCTACAGAAGGGTGGAAAACCAAAAAGCAGTGAACAATCTGGCTCATAATAAAGTAGCCCTATGTCTCTTGCTCTCATAACAGCCCAATTAAAAGACGCGAGCCCTAGTCCTCTTTAGGTGTTTCACAAATTCATTATTTCACCATGAGCAGGCAAGGCCAACACTCCAACTCACAGAGATCAGCCAAGCCGAGGCGATCAGTTGTGTTTTATTCAAAGTGCATGGCAAGACAGAGACCGCCCGGGCCCAAACCACACCAATAAGACATAGTGTTCAGGCTTGTTAAGGCTTTAGAATGCTGATGCAAAACACAACAGCAATGTAATAAACACAGATGAAGGAGGAGGAGGATGAGGAGGGGTGGGGTGTGGGGGGTCAGGGAGAGAATTGTGCTCTCTTTCTGTAGGATAACAGCAGCATAGATACACACGCTGAGGCGTGGCTTAATGTGACCACGCCCCCGAGTAGGGTACAGCCGTAGGGTCATTTCATTACTTCCATGGAATTAGTTTGACTTTGTCGTCACTTTTTCGCCGTTTCAATAAACGTTTTCAGCAGCCTCACGTGTCGTTATTAACATAATTGGCTGTCACAAAAACAAATTATTTGCATGATACTTATTCTGCTATTGTAATGTGTTACCCGACCTGCTAACACTGACAGTAAAGCTAGTAAAGCTGTTGCAATATTCTTTGTTGCAATATAATTTTTCGCCGCTTAGCTGACGTTAGCTGGCTAGCTAGCGAGAGAAGTTAATCTCAATCTAATTCGCTAGTCTTAGATATGTCGCGTAACTACAGGACCAGTCAAACGTTTGGACACATGTACTTATTCCAGGGTTTTTCTTTATTTTACTATTTTCTACATTGTAGAATAATAGTGAAGACATCAACGCTATGAAATAACACATATGGAATCATGTAGTAACCAAAAAAGTGTTAAACAAACATATTTTATATTTTAGTTTCTTCAAAGTAGCCACCCTTTGCCTTGATGACAGCTTTGCAAATTCTTGGCATTGTCTCAACCAGCTTCATGAGGTAGTCACCTGGAATGCATTTTAATTAACAGGTGTGCCTTGTTAAAAGTTAATTTGTGGAATTTCTTCCCTTCTTAATGCGTTTGACCCAATCAGCTGTGTTGTGACAAGTTAGGGGTGGTATACAGAAGATAGCCCTATTTGGTAAAAGACCAAGTCCATATTATTGCAAGAACAGCTCCATTAAGCAAAGAGAAACAACAGTCCATGTACTCTCACTACTGGTATCTCCAAAGGATGGATTCTAGGCCCTCTCTTCTCTCTATACACCTTTCCTTGAAGCTAAAGCTCCGTCATATCCTCACGTGGTCTCTCCTACCATTGCTATGCGGATGACACTCAAATACTTTTTCCTTCCCTCCTTCTGACACCCAGGTGGTGACACGCATCTCTGCGTATCTGGCAGATATCAGCTTGGATGTAGGCCTACCACCTCAAGCTCAACCTCTACAAGACAGAGCTGATCCTCCTCCTGGGGAAAGCCTGCCCACACCAAGACCTCTCCATCATCAAGGACATCAACTACCCGAGCCACAGCATGTTCACCCCAATAACATACAGAAGGCGAGGTCAGTACAGGTGTGTCAAAGCTGGGACTAAGAGACTGAAAAACAGCTTCTATCTCAAGGCCATCGGACTGTTAAATAGCCATCACTAGCCGGCTACCACCCGGTTACTCAACCCTGCACCTTAGAGGCTGCTGCCCTATATACATACACATGAAATGACTGGTCACTTTAATAATAGAACACTAGTCACTAATAATGTTTATATACTGCTTTTCAAATTTTATATGTATATACTGTATTCTAGTCAATGCCACTCAGACGTTGCTCGTCCTAATATTTATATATTTCTTAATTCCATTCTTTTACTTTTAGATTTGTGTGTATTGTTAGATATTACTGCACTGTTGGAGCTAGGAACACAAGCATTTCGCTACACGCGCAATAACATCTGCTAAACATTTGATTTGATGTACTTACTATGACTGTGATATGTGGTTGTCCCACCTAGCTATCTTAAGATGAATGCACTAACGGTAACTCGCTGTGGATAAGAGCGTCTGCTAAATGACTCAAATGTCATATAAACACGTTTTTAAGAATGATGTAAATAGTTTGTTGATTAATACGACATGGAAGCATGTTAAAAATGACCAACCAAGTACATACGAAATGTTTATTGAGTGATAAAAAAAAAAAGCATACAGCCATGGTCGGGTTTTGAGTGAAGTAGATAATTTAACCTGGGAGTAACGGGAGTACCCAAGGCTGTACCCTACTGGGGGGCCTGGTCACGTTAAGCAATGTCTCGCTGTGTGTCTCTATTAGTGTTTATTCCACTTGAATCATTTCTATGATAGCTCACTTCCTCCTCCCCATCCATCTATCTCCCTATCTATCTGTCACTACGTGTCCTCTTTCCCTCCCTCTGACTCTCTCCCCATGTTCAGCTCTATAGCTCTATCATTCCCCCCCCCCCTCCCTTTCTCTCCCTCTGTGCTCTAATATCATTTGATGAGATTAGGAGATTTGTCCCTCACTGCCTGACTTCCATAGCAGCCACCTCGGCCCCTTAATGAGTTCGCCTTTGAGGAACGCACGCACGCGCACGCACGCACACGCACACACACACACACACACACGATCTGACACTTAACCACTAACATTAAATATGAATTAACCTTTGACCTAAAACTCTGACTTATTGTGGATGGTCGTAAATTAAACCTCCCCCCCATACACGACAGCTGAGTGACAACAGGGTCCCTGGCTTCGTGATTGACAGCATCTCTAATTGTATGCACTCATTCATGACAATTTGATTAAAATATTACGCTGAAGTCTCGCCCCCTGTTTGTTCCTTTCCTCCAAATCTAATTTTGATTTAAAAAAGAGAGATTACCTCCACAAGCATGACTGAGGACGCTATTAACTTCTACTTCATCTTCCTTACTGATGTGATTTTAACATATGTATGGCTTTGGTTTCGCTCCCTTTGTTTTCAGCACTCTCTCCAACCCTCTCTCTCGTTCTCCATCCCTCTCTCTCCACCCTTCTTTCTCTCTGTCTCTAAGAGATCTTGACTAATACAGTTTATGGAAGGAGAAGAGACATCTGTTAGCTGGGGTTTGATGCACTGTCATAGAGGGGGAATTGAATCAGGACGGGAAGTCGACGTCAGAGAAAACGGGAGAATCTAGAATATGGAATCTGTGAGATAATCTCCAGACACAAGAAGATTCCAACATAATCTGATCATTCTGGGCCATTATAGATCCCATATGATCCAATGCGATGTTGAGGATAGTCAAGAATGAATTGACAATGAGAATACTCATTCTAGCTTGTTGGGAATTCTAATACAGATGAGTTACATGATTGAATACATATGGAAGTAATTAAGGAATAATCTAGAGTTTTGTCCTGGATGACCAAATACTGAAAATCCAATGGCTATCTAATCCGAGTGGTATCCTGTCTTGTATGCTCACACCATTACAATAGAGGGTAAACATTCCAGGACAGCTCATTTATCACGGCAACAGTATTTCCCTGGTATCCGTACAAGCTAAACATGACTGATATAGTGAGTCCATACCAGAGAGCCCTTAACCCTTATTTCATACAGACGTATCCGAGCTCAGACAGTGTCAGTTCACTTTTAAACACCAGCATTCCCTCACTCCTCCTAGGATTATAACATTAGCCGAGTACCAGGGCCAATGAAATATCAACCTCTGTCTCTTTTGAGTAGCTACAGTGAACTCTGTAAAATAGAGGTAGTCCATCCTCGTTTTAGGTCATCAATTCAATTAGTTCATTCTCCTTTAAGATGACTATAAATCTGTGGTGATTTAACCTACTTCTCAATAGAACACCTCTCTCCAGCACCCCCGAGCTTTCCCTCCTAGCCTTCCCGCCTTCCCGCTGCAAGCTAAATAAATCCATTGTAATATGATAGCTGAGAGCAGGGGAAGCTTGGGGGTGCTGATACCATGTATCATTCACCTGATTTGAATTGTAGCTCTCTTTTTTGAACCTCTGCCAATTCATTTTGTACATTAAAAATTGGTCAGGGTTGATATGATTCCATTTTCACGGTTGGCAATGCAGAACTGGCGAAAGAATACAATTACAGACCCCAGAGTAAACTCTCCGAATGTCAACTTGATGTAAATGATCAGAAGCCGCTGCACAAAAGAACAGGCTTCAACTTCAACAACCCCCCCACCACCCCACCCACCATGCCACCTCACTCCTTCCTCTCCTCTCCTTCCTGTCTCTCTTTCACTCTCTCTTTCTCTTCCTCCCTCTCTCTCCACTCTGAACCTTTTCACCCTGGCAGTCATAGACCTGCACGGTTGTTACAAGTGCCAGAGATGTAGGTTCAGTCTGGGCTGAAAGGGAAGGAGAGATGCAGGTTGATACCAATATGGTGTAGTCATACTGCATATAGGCTGTATCCCAAATGGTACCCTATTCCCTATAAAATGCACTATTTTTGACCACAGCCCTATGGGCCTTGGTAAAAAAAAGTAGTGCACTATATAGGGAATAGTTTGCCATTTGGGATGCATGATGTTGGGCCTCCCCCACCAACAACAAGTGAAAATGGATACACTAACCCATCAATAGTATGGACACCCTTACTTAACTACACGTGTGTGTGTGTGTGTGTGTGTGTGTGTGTGTGTGTGTGTATAGTCAGTCTTGGCTGAAAGGAAAAGGAGTTTATAGGGTTCAGTCTGGGCTGAAAGGAAAGGGGTTATGAAGGGTTCAGTCTGGCTGAAAGGAAAGGAGGTTATATAGGGTTCAGTTCTGGGCTGAAAGGAAAGGAGGATAGGTTCAGTTGGGCTGAAAGGAAAGGAGTTATGAAGGGTTCAGTCTGGGCTGAAAGGAAAGGGTTTATAGGGTTCATCTGGCTGAAAGAAAAGGTATAGGGTTCAGTCTGGGCTGAAAGGAAGGTGGTATTGAAGGGTTCAGTCTGGGCTGAAGGAAAGGGTTATATAGGTTCAGTGCGGCTGAAAGGAAAGGAGGTTATATAGGGTTCAGTCTGGGCTGAAAGGAAAGGTGCGGTTATGAAGGGGTCAGTCTGGGCTGAAAGGAAAGTGTTATTGAAGGTTCAGTCTGGGGCTGAAAGGAAGAAGGTTATATAGGGTTCAAGTCTGGGCTGAAAGGAAAGAGGTAGGTCAGTGGCTAGAAGGTTTATTTGAAGGGTTCAGTCTGGGCTGAAAGGAAAGAGTGGTTAGTATAGTTCAGTTGGCTGGAAAGGAAAAGGAGGTTTTATAGGGTTCAGTCTGGCTTGAAAGGAAAGGTGAGGTTATATAGGTTCAGTCTTGGCTGGAAAGGAAAGTCGATGGTGTTATATAGCGTCAGTCTGGGCTGAAAAGGAAGGAGTATATAGTTCAGTTCTGGGCTAAAGGAAAGGTGGGTTATATAGGGTTCGTCTGCGGCTGAAAGAGAGGTAGTTATATGGGGTCAGTCTGGCTGGAAACGAAAGGAGGTTATGATAGGGTTCAGTCGGTGCTTGAAGGAAAGGACGTATATTGGTTCAGTCTGGGCTGAAAGGAAGGAGGTTATGAAGGTTCAGTCTGGCTGAAAGGAAGGTGGTTATATT
>NC_036843.1:23156092-23247473 GCF_002910315.2 Salvelinus sp. IW2-2015
CTGTGATTGTGTGTTGTGTGACGATGTGTGTGGTGTGTGTGTGTGTGTGTGACTGTGTGTGTGTACATGTGGTGTTGTGTGTGTGTGTGTTGTGTGTGTGTGTGTGTGTGTGTGTGTGTGTGGTGTTGTGTGGTGTGTGATGTGTGTGTGTGTGTGTGTGTATGTTGTGTGTTTGTGTATATATCGCATGTGTGTGTGCACATTGTTTGCGTGTTCACAACAAGTGCACACGTCTGCATATGGACATATGTGTATCACATCGCATGTGTGTCATGTAAGACGTTCCAGAATGACACAGTTACGACAAACAGATGTTTCCAGAAGCAACCAGGTGTTGATGATAGTTATGAAAAAATATTCTACAGCCCAATCATTTATCTCCATTACCATCATCAAGAACGCTTTTCACTGTCTTCAATAAGTCCTTCAGTCATCAAGAATGTTTCATCACTGTCTCAGTAGCATCCCGAGAAGCAACATTAATAGGTTAATTTAAAGACTCTTACAATTAATAAATGTAATCTGCATCAGTCACATATTCTGTATGACAAACAAATTGATGTATAAATCTTTAAGAAGTTATATGTAGTATGCACAAAATGTGTGGACTAGCATAAGCATTTCAGAAACATGTATTATGTCACAAAAAGATGTGTGAGATTGTTTGTATTTCCTAACTTTAGGTCAGGACAGCTCTGCTTTTTGAAAATAGCACTGTACATTATCTCCATATATCAGGAAACACAATACTAATAGGAATACCTAGTTAGTTGAAACAACTGAAGTGCATTCCAACCGAATGTGTCTTCCGCATATTTAACCCAACCCCTTTGAATTCAGGAGGCTGCGGGGGCTGCCTTCATCGATGTCATCGAGCGCCCGAGGAGCATGTTTGTTGGGTTGTTAACTGCCTTTACTCAAGAGGCAGAACGGCAGATTGTACTCCATTCAATTCATGGCCTTACAGACTCATATGCCAATCATGTCAAAGTGAATATGTTTTTTCAGAATTTTACAAATGACTAAAAATATTAAAAGCTGAATGTCTTGAGTCAATAAGTACTTTCAACCCCTTTGCGTTAGGCTTCACTTCTGTTTTGGCAAAGGTATAGTGTTTAACTTGATTTTTTAAATGACTCTATCTCATCTGCATGTAACCGACACACAATGACTCTGCAAGGTCCCTCAGATTCGAGCAATGCATTTTAAACACTGATCAACCACAAAGACCAGGGGAGATTTTCCAATGCTCGCAAAAGAAGGGCACCTGATTGAATCAGTAGATGGGTTCAACATTTTAAAAAAAGCAAGACATTAAATACTCCCTGATTGAGCATTGTGAAGTATCATTATTACACCCAGTCACTGCAACGATACAGGTGGCCCTTCCTAACATCATGTTGCCGGAAGGGAAGGGACAACAGCTCGGGGATTTCACCATGAGGGCCAATTCTGTGACTTTAACAACAGTATACAGAGTTTTTGGCTGTTATAGGAGAAAATGAGGATGGTTCAAACATTGTTCATTTTACTTCCACAATACTAACCTAAATTGACAGATTTGAAAAAAGAAGCGGAAGTTCTGCACGAATTTAAATATTTCCAAAGCATGATCCTGTTGCACCAAGGCGCCCTAAGTAATACTGCAAAAACATGTGGCAAGGCAATTAAGCCTTTTGTCTGAATACAATGTTTATGCTTTTGGGGCCAAATTCCAATCAACACTGGTGACCTCTCTCCATCTCTTCAAGCATGGCTGGTGGCTGCATCGTGTTATCGGGTATGCTTGTAATCGTTAAGAACTGTGGAATTTTTCTAGGATAAAAAATAAACAGACATGGAGACTAAGCACAGCATTAAATCCTTAGAGGATATCCCTGGTTCAGTCTGCCTTGCACCAGACACTGGGAGAGATTAAATGACCTTTCGCAGGACAATAAACCTAAAACACAAGCCAAAACTCTACACTGGAGATTTTTACCAAGAGACCAGTGAAAGTTCCTAATGGACCGAGTTATAGAGTTTTGACTTAAAGTCTACTTGAAAAATCATAGAAAGACCCTGAAAATGGTTGTCTAGCAATGATCAACAACCACCTTGACAGAGCGGGAAGAATTCTTTGAAAAGAATAATGGAGCACAAATGTTGCCTAATCCAGGTCTGGAAATTCTTAGAGACTTTGCCAGAAAGACTCACAGCTGTAATCACTGACCAAAGGTGCTATCTACAACAGTTATTTTATTGGGTGGTGTGAATTTCTTATGTAAATAGACATATTTATGTATTTATTTTTTCAATACATTGCAAAATAATCACTTTGTCATATGGGGTATTGTGTGTGAAATGTGTAAACAAGAATTATTCCATTTTGAATATCAGGCTGTAACACGAACAAATGTTTAGATTAAGTTCATAGGGGTAGAATACTTTCTGTAAGGCCACAATTATGCAATAGAACAGAACATTACTGTTGTTGGACCATTCCAGAGAAAACGCAGGCTGAAATATTTGTCACACTTATTAAGCCAACATGGTGTGACGCATGCAATAATGTCTGACCATGGCTTTGCTAACGCCAGTCTCGATAAACAGCACTCACACACACCTGCAAACCCTCATGATCTCAATGAACCTCCTTTATTCACAGAGAGGGGAAAGTTCAACAATCAACAAACAATTTATGCATCAATGACGTCTATCCTCATTTCAGATTATGTGGCTGCCAGTTACCTATCCTCTAAATGGAAAATACAACTACTCAATATACATAAAAAGTTGACAGAGGGTGTGACAGACAAGGAGAGAGCAATGAAGGTGAGGGGACGATAGCGTCCAATATTGTCCTAATCGTTGTCGAGCGGTGACACGGCCGTCTAATTGTTGAGTGTCAAAGCATTCCACTCATTCCTGCTCCGGTGTTGGGCACGAGCAAGGAACCGGAGGACCGCGTTGACGCTCTGAGGACCCGGGAATGGGCCCCTGTGTCAGGAATGGCTGACATTGCATGAATTGCTGAAATACGTTAGCCAGAAGACATTTACATATTGGTAGTACCTTGTTCAGACTTGAACAGATGAGAACAAAGATACAGCTAGGTTGATGTCTTGTGATTTAGTTAAATTGGAACCAGGAGAGACAGAGTTGATTGCTTTGTAGTCTCTCTTTATGTAGTAGTTGTGGGTCTCTCTTGTCATGATGTGTGTCTTGTCCTGTATTTTTATTTTTATCATGCCCCACCCCGCCAACACCAAATCCAACCAAGCGCTGCACAAGGAGGAGGCCTTTTTGCTTTTTGGAAGGGCCTATCATTGTAAAAAATGATGTTGTTCTAAATGACTTGCCGATAATAAAGGTTCAATACTTTTTTTAAATAAAGACAGAGCTAGAGTGCTGTTCTGATGTTTTAGTTAGAGATGGAGCAGAGAGACAGAGATAGAGTGTGTGTTCGTGTTTCTGTATTATCTACCGTCACTTAACACCAAAGGATTACAGAACACAGCTTTTCAAACTAGGGTTCAGTCTGGGCTGAAAGGAAAGGTGGTTATATAGGGTTCAGTCTGGGCTGAAAGGAAAGGTGGTTACATAGGGTTCAGTCTGGGCTGAAAGGAAAGGAGGTTATGAAGGGTTCAGTCTGGGCTGAAAGGGAAGGAGGTTATGAAAGGTTCAGTCTGGGCTGAAAGGAAAGAAGGTTATATAGGGTTCAGTCTGGGCTGAAAGGAAAGGTGGTTATGAAGGGTTTTGTCTGGGCTGAAAGGGAAGGAGGGATGTAGGTTGATCCCAATATGGCTTTGTGATACTATGTATAGGCTATGTCCCAAATGGCACCCTATTCCAATATAGTGCACTACTTTTGACCACAGTCTTATGGGTCCTGTGTGTGTGTGTGTGTGTGTGTGTTTGTGTTTTTGTGTGTGTGTGTTTTTGTATGTGTGTGTGTGTGTCTGCGTGTGTGTGTGTGTGTGCATATGTTTGTGCGTGTGTGTATGTGTGTGTGTGCATGTGTGCACATGTGTGTGTATATGGACATAATGTTTCACATTGCATGTGAAGACTTGAGTCCAGAATGACACTAGCTACACAAACACATGTTTCCAGAAGCAACCAGGTGTTGATAAATGGTTGAAACAAATATTATATTGCCCAACTCACTCATCTCCATTACAAGAACGTTTTCACTGTTTCAATGAAGCCTTCAGTAGGAGCAAAAAAATAGGTTCATTTCAAAGACACTTTACACATTAATAATGTCATATGCCTTAGCCCAAATACATATCAAACGAACTTCATTCAATATGTCTAAGACCTTCTTATATGTAGTCTGCACAAACATGTTGATTAAGCATACAATGTTCAGAAACTTGTATTTATCACAAAACATTTGTGAGATGGGGTTGAGGAAAGTGCATACTAACCTTAGGATCAGCTTGTCAATGAATACTTTACTTTATATACCAAACTCAGGAAAAAAGTAAATTACAATATAATATAATACCCTGGTTTATGCTATAGAAATATATCAGGAGCTTTTCCATGCATGAAATCACTTTCTATAGAACACAACCATTTTCTATATCTCACTTTGCTTGTATGGCAAGAGTTATCTTTCTCTAAGCCACTGAAAATGTCAGAGATTACAGTGAGAAAAGCCACACATTGTCACAATATGCAACAGAACAGAAAATACGGATGTTGAGACCATTCCAGCAAACGCAGGTTGAAATATCGTCATGTTATTTGCCCAACGTGGCGTGCCCTTGCTAAAACCAGTCTTGTAAATAGGTCACACACACACAACACGACCCCTACATGCTCTCAATGAACCTTGGCTGTATTCCAGAGGTAGTACATTTCAACAATCACAAACAATTATGCTGCAGGCCATTACCTACCATTACACAGAAAATACAAAACAACCATAAAAGAAGAGAACAGAAAAAAATATAAGTTAAGTATGACAGAGGGAGAGGCAGACAAGGAAAGAGCAAGAGGTGAGGCGGACGATAGCAACCGATATTGTCTAATCATGTGGCAGCGACACGGCGTCTAATTGTGAGGTGTCAGAGCATCCAGCAGCCTGCGCTGGGGCTGGCACAGCAAGGTGACACCGGAGGACCGCGTGGCAGGAAAGGCACACGGTGTCAGAGTTGCTGACACTTGAATACCTTAGACAGTAGACATTTAGATACCGTAACACCCCATTACAGCCTGGAACAGCGACATCAGAGACAACAGAGAGAAGAGAGAGAAAATGATGCATGTTCAATTCGTAGCTGCAACACATGGACAGTGTATCCTGTTGAGCCCAGGCATCTCTTGCTGATTTCCAGTTAGGTGTAACTGCTGTAATAGGAAATCAATCTAAGAGCCTGACAGTCACTTTGACAGAAAATAATGAGTCCAGAGAGTTCTACCACATAAAGGGGAGAGGTAGAAAGAGAGGGGGAGAGGTAGAGAGAGGGGGGAGGTAGAGAAAGAGAGCGAGAGATACCGCCATACTTTACTAAGCTGTCTCACTAGCCTATTTCGCAAGGGACCGGATGGATTGTATATTATATGATTGTTAATTTGTAATAAAAATAATTTCATTGCACTTGATTTTAGCAAGGATTTGTTTGTTGTTCTCTGTGTTGAGTTTTTAAAACCTCTTGTAAGCTTTTCACTGTAGGCATACTCTTTGTCCTAACATTTGTTTTACTTAAATGAAAAAGGCTTCCATCATCGTAAGCGACAGGCTAGCTTAGGCCAAGGCTCCTCTCTCGCTCTCTTCTCAGCTGCATGGGCACGTGCTCGCAAGGAGTGTGAGGATGCTGCTGAAGCGTGAATTCTGGGTGTAGATTATGATAGCCAGCCTCTCCTGGACAATTTGGACAGGCTACAATTTGATTTATCAGGCAATTAGGCCTACCAGCTAATGTGAACCCTGGTGTGTGCTTGTGTAGGCAACATGCCCCTCCCCCTCAGAAGCATAGTTAGTCTATTTATTAAGTACAAAAAGGTAAGACATGTTTTTATGTTAATTCTGGTGCTGCAAAAATTTAAAAAAATATAAAAACAAACATAACTTTTGTTTTAGACAGCCTCTCCTGGACAATTTGGGCAGGTTACAATTTTATTTATCAGCAAAAAAAAAAAAAAAGAGCCAAAAGCTGGCAATTACACCTACCGGCTAATGGAAACCCTGGTGTGTGCGTGTGTTTTATAAAACATTTTGTGCCGCTTTATATCTCTATATTATATAAAACGCAACAGAGGGTGGTGCAGATGGCCCAGTACATCACTGGGGTCGAGCTCCCTGCCATCCAGAACTCTATACCAGGTGGTATCAGAGAAAAGGCCGGAAAATTGTCAAAGACCCCAGCCACCCAAGCCATAGACAGTTCTCTCTGCTACCGCATGGCAAGCGCTAACGGAGTGCCAAGTCTGGGACCAAAAGGCTTCTGAACAGCTTCAACCCCCAAACCATAAGACTGCTGAACAGTTCATGAACTGGCTAACTGGACTATTTGTATTTACCATTTTTTGCACTAACTCCATGCACACTCACTTGAGTCTACCCACGCAATCACACATATGTACACTGACACTCCAACACACACATACACACGCACTATGTACGCTCACCAGTGGTGTAAGGAACTTAAGTGAAAATACTTTAAAGTACTACTTAAGTAGATTTTTTTCAGAATCTATACTTTACTATTTATATTTTTTAAAACTGTATTCTAGTCCTGGCTCATCCTATATAACTACTGCTGTACACACCTTTTCTATTCATATACAGTGGCTTGCAAAAGTATTCACCCCCCTTGGCATTTTTCCTATTTTGTTGCCTTACAACCTGGAATTAAAATAGATTTTGGGGGGTTGTATCATTTGATTTACATAACACACCGACCACATCGAAAATGCAAAATATTTTTTATTGTGAAACAAACAAGAAATAACACAAAAAAACAGAAAACTTGAGCGTGCATAACTATTCACCCCCTCGAAGTCAATACTTTGTAGAGACACCTTTTGCAGCAATTACAGCTACAAGTCTCTTGGGGTATGTCTCTATAAGCTTGGCACATCTAGCCACTGGGATTTTTGCCCATTCTTCAAGGCAAAACTGCTCCGGCTCCTTCAATTTGGGTTCTGCTGGTGTACAGCAATCTTTAAGTCAAACTACAGATTTTCAATTGGATTGAGGTCTGGGATTTGACTAGGCCATTCCAAGACATTTCAATGTTTCCCCTTAAACCACTCAAGTGTTGCTTTAGCAGTATGCTTAGGGTCACTGTCCTGCTGGAAGGTGAACCTCCGTCCCAGTCTCAAATCTCTGGAAGACGGAAACAGGTTTCCCTTAAGAATTTCCCTGTATTTAGCGCCATACATCATTCCTTCAATTCTGACCAGTTTCGCAGTCCATGCCGATGAAACACATCCCCACAGCATGATGCTGCCACCACCATGCTTCACTGTGGGGATGGTGTTCTCATGGTGATGAGTTGGTTTGCACCATACATAACGTTTTACTTGATGGTCACAAAGCAACATTTTAGTCTCATCTGACCAAAGTACCTTCTTCCATATGTTTGGGGAGTCTCACACATGCCTTTTGGCGAACACCAAATGTGTTTGCTTATTTTTTTATTTAAGCAATGGCTATTTTCTGGTCACTCTTCTGTAATGCCCAGCTCTATGGAGTGTATGGCTTAAAGTGGTCCTATGGACAGATACTCCAATCTCCGCTGTGGAGCTTTGCAGCTCCTTCAGGGTTATCTTTGGTCTCTTTGTTGCCTCTCTGATTAATGCCCTTCTTGCCTGGTCCGTGAGTTTTGGTGGGCGGCCCTATCTTGGCAGGTTTGTTGTTGTGCCATATTCTTTAAAAAATGTAATAATAGATTTCATGTTGCTCCATGGGATGTTCAAAGTTTCTGATATTTTTTTATAACCCAACCCTGATCTGTACTTCTCCACAACTTTGTCCCTTTTCTGTTTGGAGAGCTCCTTGGTTTTCATGGTGCCGCTTGCTTGGTGGTGCCCCTTGCTTAGTGGTGTTGCAGACTCTGGGCCCTTTCAGAACAGGTGTATATATACTGAGATCATGTGACAGTTAGATTGCACACAGGTGGACTTTATTTCACTAATTATGTGACTTCTGAAGGTAAGTGGTTGCACCAGATCTTATTTAGGGGCTTCATAGCAAAAGGGGTGAATACATATGCACACACCAGTCATTTTTTTTCCATTTCACTTCATCAATTTGGACTATTTTGTGCATGTCCATTACATGAAATCCAAATAAAAATATATTTAAATTACAGGTTGTAATGCAACAAAATAGGAAAAATGCCAAGGGGCGTGAATACTTTTGCAAGGCACTGTACTGTCCATCAGTGGCAGTCGGTGCCGTTTAAGATGAGGGAGGACGATTTATTTGTTTCATGAGCATGGCCTTATATCTGTTACAGAATATTGGATGACTGTCACTCATATTTCATTCACACAGTTCAATGTAACAGCAATAGGTTTAGGGTTCTACATGATACTTGAATTTTCCCTATATCCATTACAACGTAGGTGCTCACGGGTCAAGAGAAAAATTGGAGATGACAGACTGTGACACATGGACAGACAGTGACATAATCAATAACGCCTGAATCATTCAGGTATGTTTATCCCCGTTTCGTATCATTTGCTTCAATATAATAACTTTTTTCAACAGAATTGGCGGAATGAATACAAACCTGATCACGCGTAAACACAGTTCACTTCCATAGCAGTCACTTTGTATTCTGTTTCGCATATATGCTCTCTCCTCTCACCTTTTCCTTTCGCTTGTGGACTTCAATGCACAACACATCAGCAGTATGTGACCACGCAAAACAACTTTCCAAGCCAAACCATATCATAACCTGAACGGCAGCCTTCCCTCTCTTCACGAGAAGAGAGAGTGTAGCAGGGATCGGACCAACACGCAGCGTAGCCAGTGCTCAACATGTTTAATTATGACAAATAAACGTGAACACTTACAAAACAAAATAACAAATGTGGCAAACCGATACAGTCCTTTCTGGTGCAGACAAAACACAAAGACAGGAAACAACCACCCACAAATCCCCAACACAAAACAAGCCACCTATATATGATTCTCAATCAGGGACAACGATTGACAGCTGCCTCTGATTGAGAACCATATTAGGCCGAACACAGAAACAGACAAACTAGACACACAACATAGAATGCCCACCCAGCTCACGTCCTGACCAACACTAAAACAAGCAAAACACATAAGAACTATGGTCAGAACGTGACATAACCACTACACACAGCCTACATCGCTGTCACCATATTAGCTAAAGTTACGTCATAGTCAAAATAGCTAAAATAACTAACGCGTTAGTAAACCTGCTACAATCATGCAGTAACGTTACAGTGTAAGCAGTTACACCGGAGGGCCCCGGTGGCAATAAATTAGTAAAAACCAAAAGCTTACCTTGACTTGGAAGAGTTCCAGTGTTGTGTTGGATAGTCATAGCCAGCTAGCTAATATAGCATCAGTCTCTTTGAGCAGGGTGTTTGAGTAGGCTTAACCCCTTATGCCACCTGATGGTTTTCACTCTGCATGCCAGCTGATGGGTTTGACACAGTATGCCAGTTGAGTAAGATGGCGACGACAGACATGGTAGCTCTGCTCAGCTCCAAAGCAACTTTGCAGTATTTAGTTTTTTTGTGTGTTATTTCTTACATTATTAGCCCAGAACGTTTTTTGTGTTATTGCATACAGCCGGAAATCATTTTGGATTTCAGAGCTCACCAGCATTACCACCAGGAATACGACTTTCCTGAATTGGATCCTTTGTTTGTACCCCCCGGGGCAATTTAACTTATCCTAAAGGCTGCTCCAAGTTCCCGCCGGCAGAGAAGAGGTTTTCGTGATTGGACTTCTAGTCTGACTCAGAAGGCTGACTCACCATCCACAACTTCCAAGTATATTACTCACTAATGTTCAGTCTCTGGACAATAAAGTAGACGAGCTCAGGGCGAGGATGTCCTTCCAGAGAGAAATCAGGGACTGTAACATACTCTGTTTCACAGAATCATGGCTCTCTCTGTATATACTGTCCCCGTCCATACAGCCAGCTGGATTCTCAGTTCATCGCGCAGACAAGAATAACTGGGAAGAAAGGCGAGGGTGTATGTTTCATGATTAACTACTCATGGTGTGATTGTGATAACATACAGAAACTCAAGTCCTTTTGTTCACCCGACCTAGAATACCTCAAAATCAAATGCTGACCGTATTACCTCCTAAGAGAATTCTCTTCAGTTATTGTCACAGCCGTGTATTTTCCCCCTCAAGCCGATACCAAGACGGCCCTCTAGGAACTACTGTACACCGTACTTTATGCAAACTGGAAAGCACATATCCTGAGGGAGCATTTATTGTAGCTGGGGATGAAGAAAATGCTACCAGAGTTCTATCAACAGACTGACTGTAGTACTCTCTTAGGAAAAAAAAATAGATCACTGCTACTCCCCTTTTCGAGATGCCTACAAGGCCCTCCCCCGCCCTCCCTTCGGCAAATCAGATCAAGACTCCATTTTGCTCCTCCCTTCCTATAGACAGAAACTCAAACAGGAAGTACCCGTGCTAAGCGTGTTAACTCTCGCAAGGCTGCCGGCCCAGACGGCATCCCTAGCCGCGTGCGTCCTCAGAGCATGCGCAGACCAACTGGCTGAAATGTTTACGGACATATTCAATCTCTCCCTATCCCAGTCTGCTGTCCCCACTTGATTCAAGATGTCCACCATTGTTCCTGTACCCAAGAAAGCAAAGGTAACTGAACTAAATGACTATTGCCCGTAGCATTCACTTCTGACATCAAGTGCTTTGAGAGGCTAGATAATTAAGGATAATTTCATCTCTACCTTACCTGACACCCTAGACCCAATTCAATTTGCTTACCGCCCCAATAGATCCACAGATGATGCAATCGACATCGCACTGATCACTGCCCTATCCCATCTGGACAAGAGGAATACTTATCAGAATGCTGTTCATTGACTATAGCTCAGCCTTCAACACCATAGTACCCTCCAAGCTCATCATTAAGCTTGGGGCCCTGGTTCTGAACCCCGCCCTGTGCAACTGGGTCCTGGACTTCCTGACAAGCCTCCCCCAGGTGGTGAAGGTAGGAAACAACACCTCCACTTTGCTGGTCCTCAACACAGGGGCCCCACAAGGATGTGTGCTCAGCCCGCTCCTGTACTCCATGTTCACCCATCACTGCGTGGCCACGCACACCTCCAACTCAATCGTCAAGTTTGGAGACGACACAACACTAGTAGGCCTGATTACCAACAATGACAAGACAGCCTACAGGGAGGAGGTGAGGGCCATGGAGGAGTGATGCCAGGAAAATAACATCTCCCTCATGGTTAACAAAACAAAGGAGATGATCGTGAACTTCAGGAAACCGCAGAGGGAGCACGCCCCTATCTACATCGACGGGACCGCAGTGGAGAATGTGGAAAGCTTCAAGTTCCTCGGCGTACACATCAATGACAATCTGAAATGGTCCACCCACACAGACAGGAGGCTGAAGAAATCTGTCTTGGCCCCTAAGACCCTCAGAAAGTTTTACAGATGCACAATTGGCAGCATCCCGTCGGGCTTTATCACCGCCTAGTACGGCAACTGCACCACCCGAATCCGCAGGGCTCTCCAGAGGGTAGTGAGGTCTGCCAAACACATCATTGGGAGCACACTGCCTGCCCTCCAGGACACCTACAGCGCCCGATGTCATAGTAAGGACAAAAAGATCATCAAGGACATCAACCACCCGAGGCACTGCCTGTTCACTCCGCTATCATCCAGAAGGCGAGGTCAGTACAGGTGCATCAAAGCTGGGACCAACAGAATGAAAAACAGCTTCTATCTCAAGGCCATCAGACTGTTAAATAGCCATCACTAGCCGATTACCACCCAGTTACTCAACCCTGCACCTTAGAGGCTGCTGCCCTATATACATAGACATGGAATCACTGGTCAGTTTAATAATGGAACACTAGTCACTTTAATAATGTTAACATAAGGTTTTACTCATCTCATATGTAAATAGGGTATTCTATTCTAATGTATTTTAGTCAATGTCACTCTGACATTGCTCGTCCTAATATTTATATATTTCTCAATTCCTTTCTTATAATTTTAGATTTGTGTATTGTTGTGAATTGTTACATACTACTGCATTGTTGGAGGTAGGAACACAAGCAATTCGCTATACCCGCAATAACATCTGCTAAATATGTGTATATGACCAATACGATTCAATTTGATATGATTTGATGGGTTTGACTGTATGGCAGTTGATGGGTTTGACTCTGTATGTCAACTTATTCATTTGTGAATACATGCCGTTCTTTACATCCATGACCTCCCTTTTATTTCTATAGCGGTGTTGGGCTTAATACTAACTGACTAGTAGCCAATATGTCAACCGGTTACTTAAAACATGTTTTTATTTTTTTATTTCACCTTTATTTAAACAGGTAGGTCAAGGTAGGCCACAACTGCGACCTGGCCAAGATAATGCAAAGCAGTGTGACACAAACAACACAGAGTTACACATGGGATAAACAAACGTACAGTCGATAACACAATAGAAAAATATATATACAGTGTGTGCAAATGTAGTAAGATTAGGGAGGTAAGGCAATAAATAGGCCATAGTGGCGAAATAATTACAATTTAGCAATTAAACACTGGAGTGATTGATGTGCAGATGATGAATGTGCAAGTAGAGATACTGGGGTGCAAAGGAGCAAAAAAAAAATATATATATGGATGAGGTAGTTGGGTGGGCTATTTACAGATGGGCTGTGTACAGGTGCAGTGATCTGTGAGCTGCTCTGACAGCTGATGCTTAAAATTTGTGAGGGAGGTCTAAGACTCCAGTTTCAGTGATTTTTGCAATTCGTTCCAGTCATTGGCAGCAGAGAAGTGGAAGAAGAGGCGGCCAAAGGAGGTTTTGGCTTTGGGGATGACCAGTGAAATATACCTGCTGGAGTGCTGGAGTGCAGAGTGCATGCTACGGGTGGGTGCTGCTATGGTGACCAGTGAGCTGCGATAAGGCGGGGCTTTACCTAGCAGAGACTTATAGATGACCTGGAGCCAGTGGGTTTGGCGACGAATATGAAGCGAGTGCCAGCCAACAAGAGCAGACAGGTCGCAGTGGTGGGTAGTATATGGGGCTTTGGTGACAAAACGGATGGCACTGTAATAGACTACATCCAATTTGCTGAGTAGAGTGTTGGAGACTATTTTGTAAATGACATCGTCGAAGTCGAGGATCGGTAGGATAGTCAGTTTTACGAGGGTATGTTTGGCAGCATGAGTGAAGGATGCTTTGTTGCGAAATAGGAAACCGATTCTAGATTTAATTTTGAATTGGAGATGCTTAATGTGAGTCTGGAAGGAGAGTTTACAGTCTAACCAGACACCTAGGCATTTGTACTTGTCCACATATTCTAGGTCAGAAACGTCCAGAGTACTGATGCTAGATGGGCGATCGGTTGAAGAGCATGCATTTAGTTTACTTGCATTTAGAGCAGTTGGAGGCCACGGAAGGAGTGTTGTATGGCATTGAACTCGTCTGGAGGTTTGTTAACACAGTGTCCAAAGAAGGGCCAGAAGTATACAGAAGTGTGTCGTCTGCGTAGAGGTGGATCAGAGAATCACCAGCAGCAAGATCAACATCATTGATGTACACAGAGAAGAGTCGGCCTGAGAATTGAACCCTGTTGCACCTCCATAGAGACTGCCAGAGGTCCGGACAACAGGCCCTCCGATTTGACACACTGAACTCTGTATGAGAAGTAGTTGGTGAACCAGGCGAGACAGTCATTTTAGAAACCAAGGCTGTTGAGTCTGCCGATAAGAATGCGGTGATTGACAGAGTCGAAAGCCTTGGCCAGGTCGATGAAGACGGCTGCACAGTATTGTCTTTTATCGATGGCGGTTATGATATCGTTTAGGACCTTGAGCGTGGCTGAGSTGCACCCATGACCAGCTCAGAAGCCAGATTGCATAGCGGAGAAGGTACGGTGGGATTCGAAATGGTCGGTGATCTGTTTGTTAACTTGGCTTTCGAAGACTTTAGAAAGGCAGGGTAGGATAGATATAGGTCTGCAACAGTTCGGGTCTAGAGTGTCTCCCCCTTTGAAGACCGCGGCAGCTTTCTAATCTTTAGAGATCTCAGATGATACGAAAGAGAGTTTGAACAGGCTAGTAATAGGGGTTGCAACAATTGCGGCAGATCATTTTAGAAAGAGACGGTCCAGATTGTCTAGCAGGGCTGATTGGTAGGGGTCCAGATTTTGCAGCTCTTTCAGAACATCTGCTCTCTGGATTTGGGTGAAGGAGAAATGGGGGAGACTTGGGCAAGTTGCTGTGGGGGATGCAGAGCTGTTGACCGGGGTAGGGGTAGCCAGGTGGAAAGCATGGCCAGCCGTAGAGAAATGCTTATTGAAATTATTGATTATCGTAGATTTATCGGTGGTGACAGTGTTTCCTAGCCTTAGTGCAGTGGGCAGCTGGGAGGAGGTGCTCTTATTCTCCATGGACTTTACCGTGTCCAAGAAATTTTTGGAGTTTGTGCTACAGGATGCAAATTTCGGTTTGAAAAAGCTAGCCTTTGCTTTCCTAACTGCCTGTGTATATTGCTTCCTAACTTCCCTGAAAAGTTGCATATCGCATACTTACTAACACACAGCTACCAAACCTACTAATTACTTCTATGTACAGTTGTCATTTCTGGTCGGTCCCTCTCACTACAGTATATGGGTCTACATATATACAGTGACTTCAGAAAGTATTCAGACCCCTTTACTTTTTCAGGCTTATTATAAAATGTATTAAATTGTATTGTCTACACACAATACCCCACCATGACAAAGCAAAAAAAGATTCAGAACATTTAGCTAATTTATTACAAATAAAAACATTTATTTAAATAATCCCATTTACATAAGTATTCAGACCCTTTACTCAGTACTTTGTTGAAGTACCGTTGTCAGCAAATACAGCCTTGAGTCTTCTTGGGTATGACGCTACAAGCTTGGCACACCTGTTTATGGGGAGTTTATCCCATTATTTTCTGCAGATCCTCTCAAGCGCTGTCAGGTTGGATGGGGAGTATCGCTGCACAGCTATTTCCAGGTCTCTCCAGAGATGTTTGATCAGGTTCAAGTCCGGGCTCTGGCTGGGCCACTCAAGGACATTCAGAGACTTGTCCCAAAGCCACTCCTGCATTGTCTTGGCTGTGTGCTTAGTGTCGTTGTCCTGTTGGAAGGTGAACCTACGTCCTAGTCTGAGGTCCTGAGCGCTCTGGAAAAGGTTTTCATCAGGGATCTCTCTGTACATTGCTCCGTTCATCTTACCCTCGATCCTGACTAGTCTCCTGGTCTCTGCCGGTGAAAAACACCACCACAACATGATTTTGCCACCACCATTTTTTTCACAGTATGGATGGTGCCAGGTTTCCTCCAGAAGTGACGCTTGGCATTCAGGCCAAAAAGTTGAATCTTGGCTTCATCAGACCAGAGAATCTTGTTTCTCATGGTCTGAGAGTCTTTAGGTGCCTTTTGGCAAACTCCAAGCTGGTTGTCATGTGCCTTTTTCTGAGGAGTGGCTTCTGTCTTGCCACTCTACTAGAAAGGCCTGATTGGTGGTGCTGCAGAGATGGTTGTCTTTCTGGAAGGTTCTCCCATCTCCACAGAGAAACTCTGTAGCTCTGTCAGAGTGACCATCGGGTTCTTGGTCACCTCCCTGACAAAGGCCCTTCTCGACCGATTGCTGAGTTTGGCCGGTCAGCCAGCTCTTGGAAGAGTCCTAGTGGTTCCAAACTTCTTCCATTGAAGAATGATGGAGGCCACTGTGTTCTTGGGGACCTTCAATGCTTCAGAAATGTTTTGATGCCCTTCCCGAGATCTGTGCCTCGACACAATCCTGTCTCGGAGCTCTACAGACAATTCCTTCAAACTCATGGCTTGGTTTTTGCTCTGTCATGCACTGTCAACTGTGGGACATTATATAGACAGGTGGGTGCCTTTCCAAATCATGTCCAATTTACCACAGGTGGACACCAATCAAGGATGATCAATGGAAACAGGATGCACCTGAGCTTAATTTTGAGTCTCATAGCAAAGGGTCTGAATTGTTATGTAAATAAGGTATTTAATTTGCAAACATTTCTAAAAACCTGTTCATACCATGTCGTTATGGGGTATTGTGTGTACATTTTTAAGAATTTTTATTTATTTAATACATTTTAGAATAAGGCTGTAATGTAACAAAATGTGGATAAAGTCAAGGGGTCTGAATACTTTCCGAAGGCTCTGTAGCTGTCGGTCTTTTGACGCATTTCAAGTGTGAACAAATGTCCAAAGCGCTCGCAAACCACTGTTTCATTCCACCACATTGAATTATAGGCCTGCAATATTTACTAATGCAACACTTAGCATCTTTGAGTACATGAAGTTCAGCTCGTCAATATTAAATGTTGAGAGCAATTTAAGTCACGCACGCGCGCACGCAAGCAAGCACAACACACACACCACACAACACACACACACACACACACACACACACACACACACACACACACACACACACACACACACACACACACACACACACACCACACACACACACACACACACACACACACAGCACGCTCTCCATTGGAGCTTATGAAGCCCTCAAACGTCTCTCCTCTCTCATCTCTTCGAAAATATTTGTGTGGAATTAATTTGCTTTCTGCTTGGCACATATCTCCTTTAACTCCACCACCATGCCCTTCCTTTCTGGCGAATCGAGCTGAGCTCTCTGGCGCTCACACGATCGTTTGCTGTATAGTGAATAAGTGTTTTATTAAAGTCATTCTACAGAAAAAAAGAACATTTTAGTTGGCAAGCAGGCAAGACCTGTGACTCCAGCTCCATTCAGAGATCACGTTGTACATTCAGGACTGGCAGGGCTGATCAGACGACAACCCCAGAGCAAAAAGAGACCATGTTCTTGACTCCTTATTCTCATTTATGTATTCCCTCTCTCTCTGCTCTCTCCCTCTCTGTGGTGCTCCAGCATGCAGCTCTATGGTCCTCTCTGTGGTGCTCTAGCATGCAGCTCTGTGGTCTTCTCTGTGGTGCTCCAGCATGCAGCTCTCTGGTCCTCTCTGTGGTGCTCTAGCATGCAGCTCTGTGGTCCTCTCTGTGGTGCTCCAGCATGCAGCTCTCTGGTCCTCTTCTGTGGTGTTCCAGCATGCAGCTCTCTGGTCCTCTCTGTGGTGCTCCAGCATGCAGCTCTATGGTCCTCTCTGTGGTGCTCCAGCATGCAGCTCTGTGGTCTTCTCTGTGGTGGCTCCAGCATGCAGCTCTATGGTGCTCCACCATGCAGCTCTATGGTCCTCTCTGTGGTGCCCAGCATGCAGCTCTATGGTCCTCTCTGTGGTGCTCAGCATGCAGCTCTATGGTCCTCTCTGTGGTACTCCAGCATGCAGCTCTGTGGTCCTCTCTGTGTGCTCCAGCATGCAGCTCTATGGTCCTCTCTGTGACTGAGGATAGCAGGTAAAGGTTGGAGGGAGGATGACTGATTTCCAAAAGAACAAACAGCACCAACACTGTCCCCCTCCCCTGCACTGCCCTCCCCATCCACTACCTTCCTACTCCCCCACCTCCCACACCCAATGTCACCACTCACTACTAGACACCACTCTCCCAGTACACCTGGCACAGGTCCCCAAAGTGCCGCCTGCCCTCTCCCCCATACCCCTGCTGCCCTCTCACTAACCCTCTGTTATGTTTTACACCCCCAGGCCGTGGGCACCACTCAGCGTGCAACAACCAACCCTTTCTCCCTGCCAAGGCACACCTTGGGCTCCTTACCAGCGCTATCAGTAGGGACCAAGCAGGGGGAGACGACTAAAGTGGCATTTCCAGAGTGCATCAACAGACAGCCCCACATCGCCCCCCCTCAACAAACAATCCTCACCCTCCACACTCCTCACTATTATTTTCCCCTCAGCACCCCCCTACCATCCCACTTTCCACCCCTCTCTCCCCGCTTACCTCCCCTGCCGCCTCAGGCCTCGTAAAATTGGACTTATGGCTGTGGTTGCCAGCATAAATAAGTCCCTTTGATAGTTAGCGGAAGAAGTTATGACACTCTTGGGTACGCGTGAGGGACAGTGGCAGCGAGCATCGTCTCAGGGACTGCTTGGTAGCCTGGCACCCCGGTGGCTGTGATCTTTCTGCCGATTCAGGGCACGCTCTCTTCATTACCGCCGGCACCGGGACTTGTTTTTTTCCTGCAGAATTAATGAGTGCTGCGGAAATTCTCCAGCGCATCTCGATAATTAAGTCTTTGTTTATCAAAAAACAAGTTATATTAGGAGCAGGAAATTCGCAGTAATTATTCATAATCCTAACAATTCAAGTGTGGCTACCTCATTTGCCGTTGTAATTCTGCTTTTTAATTTCTTGCATACATTTGCATATTAATTTTGCCCGTTGGCTGCTGAAGGGGGCTCTTCTCTCTCTCTCTTCCTCCCCCCCCCCCCCCCCCCCCCCCCCCCCCCCCAGCGTGATGTTTTTCCACAGGGTGAGGCTCAGTCGGGTGGCATTTCGGCTGGGTGTAATGATAAATTATGAATTTTTCAATTTGCTGCATAATGAAGTAACCCCTTCCGATCCACTTCCTCCTCTTCCTCCGATGGATGCATCAGATGGCTGTCAGAGCACGTTTACCCACCTCCTCCCCAACATGGCCGAAACACACACACACACACACACTCACATGAACACACGCACTTCCCTGCCATGGCCATGTGGTCATTAGGGACAGTGAAGCAGTCGTGTCACGTGGGTGTCAAAGGCTGTTTGGTGAGTGAGAGGTGAGAGATCGTCAGCTCCCTCCCTCCCTGGCATGCTCTCTGGCCCGTCTGTGCACTGCCATCCCTGGCCTAACCTCCCATCCACTCCCCTGCTCTGCTCTGCTGTGCCCTCTGCACATGGTGTCAACCCCCATTTACATGATGTCTCCCTGATACTCTGTACTGCAGTGTCACTGCCAGGCACTGCCAAACTCCAGTAGCCTTGTCGACTCCTGAGACTGTGTGTGCGTTTGTATGCATGTGTGACTGTGTGTGCGTTTGCATGCATGTGTGTATATGTGTGTGTGTGTTTCCCCGTGTGTGTTTTTCCCTGTGTGTGTGTGCTTCTGTGTGTGTGTGTGTGTGTGTGTGTGTGTCTTTCCCTGTGTGTAAGTGTGTTTAGCCTATGTTTATGGTACTGTATGCTTGTATACATATAGCCTGTCATTGACCTTGGTGAAAACAGGTGAGACATCCTGACAGATGTTTAAGTGGTGGAGTGCATAGTTTGTTAAGTACTAACTGTTACACAACTAGACTGGGGTCTGTCATAGAGGGATGAATATTGATGATCCAGGGACTCATGAAGGAGGAAGGAAGACGGCTTAAAATACACTTCAGCCATTTAGAGCACAGTAAAACACCTCACTGACATCTGAGGCACACACACACACACACACACACACACACACACACACACACACACACATAATTTGACACTTAACCACTAACATTAAATATGAATTAACCTTTGACCTAAAACTCTGACTTATCGTGGTTGGTCGTAAATGAAACACTACGAGATGTTACGACTAGTTGATCCAACTTTAAATAAATCAAATCAAAGTTTCTTGGTTGCGTACACAGTTCTGCAGATGTTATCGCCGGTGCAGCAGAATGCTTGTTTCTAGCATCAGTATCTAGCAAAATAACAAGATATTAACACATATCACAACGAGCAATGTCAGAGTCAGGAATTTTATTATATATATATATATATTATATTATATACAGTGGGGAAAAAAAGTATTTAGTCAGCCACCAATTGTGCAATTCTCCCACTTAAAAAGATGAGAGAGGCCTGAATTTTCATCATAGGACACTTCAACTATGACAGACAAAATTAGAAAGAAAAATCCAGAAAATCACATTGTAGGATTTTTTATGAATTTATTTGCAAATTATGGTGGAAAATAAGTATTTGGTCAATAACAAAAGTTTATCTCAATACTTTGTTATATACCCTTTGTTGGCAATGACAGAGGTCAAACGTTTTCTGTAAGTCTTCACAAGGTTTTCACACACTGTTGCTGGTATTTTGGCCCATTCCTCCATGCAGATCTCCTCCAGTGATGTTTTGGGGCTGTTGCTGGGCAACACGGACTTTCAACTCCCTCCAAAGATTTTCTATGGGTTGAGATCTGGAGACTGGCTAGGCCACTCCAGGACCTTGAAATGCTTCTTACGAAGCCACTCCTTCGTGCCCGGGCGTGTGTTTGGGATCATTGTCATGCTGAAAGTCCCAGCCACGTTTCATCTTCAATGCCCTTGCTGATGGTAGGCTTTGTTACTTTTGTCCCAGCTCTCTGTGCAGGTCATTCACTAGGTCCCCCCGTGTGGTTCTGGGATTTTTGCTCACCGTTCTTGTGATCATTTGACCCCACGGGTGAGATCTTGCGTGGAGCCCCAGATCGAGGAGGATTATCAGTGGTTTTGTATGTCTTCCATTTCCTAATAATTGCTCCCACAGTTGATTTCTTCAAACTAAGCTGCTTACCTATTGCAGATTCAGTCTTCCCAGCCTGGTGCAGGTCTACAATTTGTTTCTTGGTGTCTTTTGACAGCTCTTTGGTCTTGGCCATAGTGTGAGTTTGGAGTGTGACTGTTTGAGGTTGTGGACAGGTGTCTTTTTACTGATAACAAGTTCAAACAGTGCCATTAATACAGGTAACGAGTGGAGGACAGAAGATCCTCTTAAAGAAGAAGTTACAGGTCTGTGAGAGCCAGAAATCTGGCTGTTTAGGTGACCAAATACTTATTTTCCACCATAATTTGCAAATAAATTCATAAAAAATCCTACAATGTGATTTTCTGGATTTTTTTTCTAATTTTGTCTGTCATAGTTGAAGTGTATGATGAAAATTACAGGCCTCTCTCATCTTTTTAAGTGGGAGAACTTGCACAATTGGTGGCTGACTAAATACTTTTGGCCCCACTGTATATATATATATGTGTGTGTGTGTATATATATATATATGTGAATGGTGTGTAAAGACAGTATGGACAGCAGTGGAGGCTCCTCTGAGGAGGAAGGGGAGGAACATCCTCCTCCAGTAAATTTCATTTAAAAAATAAATACGTTGTAAAAAACATTTAAAAAGTTATCCTTTTTTGATAAAACTATACTAAATATATTCACGTCACCAAATAATTTATTAAAACACACTGTTTTGCAATGAAGGTCTACAGTAGCCTCAACAGCACTCTGTAGGGTAGCACCAAGGTGTATCCGGAGGACAGATAGCTTCCGTCCTCCTCTGGGTACATTGACTTCAATAGAAAACCTAGGATGCTCATGGTTCTCACCCCCTTCCATAGACTTACACAGTAATTATGACAACTTCTGGAGGACATCCTCCAACGTATCAGAGCTCTTGCAGGATGAACAGACATGTTGTCCACACAATCAAAGGATCAGAGAATGAATCTAGTACTGAAAGCATAAGCTACAGCTAGCAAGCACTGCAGTTCATAACGTGTGGTGAGTAGTTCACTCAAAGAAACCGAAAGACAATACTTGAACAGTTTTGAACAAAGTCATTTTTTCCAAAATGAAGGAGAAGCCAGAGAGTTTCACTTATATACCTAGCAAATGCAGCTAATTAAACCCAAATTCCACAAAATCATCTCAAATGTATAGCACCAGTAATTGAATCTCAAATAAAATGTTAAATCACGCCTCTGTTTTCACTTTTTTAGCAACAATAATGTCCCTGTCGTCAAACTAAAGTTAATGTTAAATTCAGTTCAGTCCCAAAATCAATTTAAAAAATCCCCAAAATAAGTTTTGATTTTACCTGTTCAGTTGTTAGTCTTTGTAATATGCCGCTTCCAAGAGATCTCGGAGAGTCGGAACATCTGAATAAAAATGTGCACACGTGTTTTTGGTAGAGCTTCCTATTGATAAATTCTGATATTTTAGAATCGGGCCTCATCTTTCTACAACGAGTTTTCAATTTGGAAATGTCATTGTTTCCGAGTTGTCTTAAACGCAGCAGTAATCCAAAGGAAAATAGTCCACGGATTAAAAAAATTACAAGTAGGCCTTTCCTTCACACTTTGTTTTTTGGAAGTCAAAAGTCCAAAGGAAACCTATCTTTATGATCAATATAATATCCTTTACAATTCATTGAGAAAATGCTCAGTTGTATGTAGTGATAGAAGTTGGCTTTTAAACTTTAATCAGTTTCCTAGTTAGCAAACATGTCTTACACATAGAGACAGTTAAAGGACACAACATTGTATTAGTCCCATTATGGAGTCTGTGAGAGCATGGTCAGCGCCATTGAGGCCATCTCCATTTTAAAGTAGTCAATTTTCTTCCTCTACTAGTTCTATGAGTTGATAAACAAACTGAAAGGGTGCCCACTGCCACCTGGAGTGTGTCGTTTGAACAGGTATAAAACAAGATTGGCATTTTACTGCCACATGCAATTATGGAATTTTTGCTCACAAGTTTAATTAATTGGCTGATCCCTCCTGATGACCTGGATCAAATGATGTGATCCTTCCTTGACCATTAGGAAGTTCCACCCAGTTGACTACTTCAAAATGGTGAAAGTCCTCAATTGTGCTGCCCATGCTAAAGTTCTCTATCATTCTCTATGGTCTGACCACATAAATCAGTCCAAGATGTGCTTCCTTCTTTCTGACACACCCACTTCCTATTTCACTCAAACCAGGAAGAAATGAGTGTGGCTGGGGAGTGACCGGGGTTGAGCCGTCTGCCTATACACGTCTCAAGGAACCATAACCTTGTGGGTGACAAAGTGTAATTCTAAGTGTCCTTAAAAGCAATTATTTGGCACAGTAATGTTAGCTTATGGCAGTATGTAACCAATTAACATTAAACCCTTAGTCTTCAAACCCACAGGAACTTTTTTTGTTCTAGAGCTGTGAAACTTGTTCATGCTTGAAATAAGTCAACACACTAATGAATACTGTATTCAGTATAGGCTGTATGTAATGAAATGGACCAGTATCCTTAAATGTTTAGTAGGTATACTTGACCTATGTAGCTCAATGTAGGCATATGTAGCTCGGTTTTGATATGAAAGCGGTATTTTATCTTTCTGCCTGCCAACCCCCCTCTCTCAAAATGATATCAGTTGATGGTGATGAGCAGATACCTTCTTTAGGTTAACACAGCGATCACTCTGTTATTCATGAGACTAACGTTGTGTCTTCCACACCATTGGCTCAACACAGCTGTATGTAACCAACTAACATTAAACCCTTAGTCTTCAAACCCACAACTACTTATTGTTGTTACAGAGCTGTGAAACTTGTTCAAGCTTGAAATAAAGTAGTCTCTCTCAACATGAAAAGGAAAATCATGTCTTTAAGAGAGCAAAGCCCTCCATGCCACAAAATATCACAACACAACCTCTCATCAGTTGAAAATACCATAACAGAACCTCTCAAATGTAAGTAATAGGATATCGTGTTTTTATTACAACAGTTATGGACATTTTATGAAATGTGAGTTACAAGTAGATGTGTGTGTGTTAGTGTGTGTGTGATTGTTCACTCTCGTGTGTGCATACGTGTGAATGAGTGTGCATGTTTTTGTGCATTGGGACCTGGGCAGTCTAAACACACCACCTCCTAGATTAATACCCTGTTGCTTTGAAAAATAATGGCCATCGTGTCAACAGTCTATTGCTGCTGGTGGTGGTGGTGGTGGTGGGGACTGGGGAAATGGGTCTCTATTGGATCCTGTTGTTTAGCGAGGCCCAGTGCTTTAGCAATGTCAGGGTAGTGGTTGTAAAGTGGCCGAGGGAGGGAGGTCACCCAGCCTCCAGCATTAATAGGCTACTAAGACCCAATTAAAAGCCTGGTGACCCAGAGGGGGCCGGTCGTAGCTTTCGCTTTACCCTCCCTCCCTAGTGCCTGCTTGGGGCTTCATTAAAGCGAAGATGCAGGGGATTGATCTCCAAGGACGCCTTGGACACACAGAAGAACAACTCTTATGTTATGCATACACACACAAGAATGCACGTGCACACACAATAATGCACGTGCACACACAATTGCTTTACCAGCAACAACAACACCACACGCATAAGTACAACCACTGTGATTGCACCAGCAGCAGCACTGTGTGTGGGAAAAGAAGTGTGCATGACAGCAGTGGTAATATGTTAAGGGAACATTCTGGCCACCTAACCTGCAGGAACATACATGAACACACGAATCACACAAACAAACACACAGAAGAGAATGACGAATTATATTGAATAAAATATTTAATGAGAATGTATATCCTCTATATGGATGGATATTAAGTTACTTATATGAACACAGTGCAAGGTGACAGACTCATTGTAAGACATACTGTAGGATACTATATAAACACAATTCTAATCTATAGGATATAATAGAAATACAATTCTAATCTATAGGATACTATTTAAATACAATTCTAATCTATAGGATACTATATAAACACAATTCTAATATATAGGCTACTATATAAATAGAATCCTTCTATCTAGCCTCTCCTTTAAGAGCTCCCTTTGAGGTCCATTAGTGCCACATGATGAAAAAGGAAAACCCAACTTAAATGGGCCAAATGACCCTTTTTAAAAGCTACAAAACACTATTGACGCTTAACAGCTGTGTTGTGTCCTGAGCCAAGATCACGACTCCACAATCAAATATTGAGGTATAGGAGGCTTATCCCACTTGCTGAGAGAAAGAGAGAGAGATAGAGAGAAAGAGACACGGAGAGAGAAAGAGAGAGAGAGAGAAGCACTTTTGTCCCTGTTTCCCCTTGGCAAGAACTAAAGAAAGCTTAATGAAGAGGGCCTGAAGACATGCCTCGAGGTAAGGGTAGGATAGCTAGCACTAGGCTGGCACTGAAGCGCGCTGCTCTAGCTGACAGTTTATATGTGCATCCCAAATGGTTCCCTATTCCATATGTTGTACAGTCTTTATAAATAGATAATTATGGGATCTGGTCAAAAGTTGTGCACGCTATATTGCAGGGTTCCCAACTGGCAGCCCGCAGGTGATTTTATTTGCCCCCCCCCCCCATGTTTCTACTGTTGGACATAAAATACTGTAAAAACACCAGCAAATCAGCTCAAAGTGATTTTAATTTGGGACATCTATTCCAAAGTACACTCCATGAACAAAACTATGTGGACACCTGCTCGTCGAAAATCTCATTCCAAAATCATGGGCATAAGTATGGAGTTGGTCCTCCTTTTGATACTATAACAGCCTCCACTCTTCTGGGAAGGCTTTCCACTAGATGTTGGAACATTGCTGCGGGGACTTGATTCCACTCAGCCACAAGAGCATTAGTGAAGTCGGGCACTGATGTGTGGCGATTAGGCCTGGCTCACAGTCGGTGTTCCAATTCTTCTCATAGGTGTTTGTTGGAGTTCAGGTTAGGGCTCTGTACAGGCCAGTCAAGTTCTTCCACACCTTTTCTCGGCAAACCAATTCTGTATGGACCTCGCTTTGTGAACAGGGGCATTATGCTGAAACCGGAAAGGGCCTTCTCCAAACTGTTGCCACAAAGTTGGAAGCACAGAATCGTCTTGAATGTCACTGTATGCTGTAGCTTTAAGATTTTCCGTCAATGGAACTAAGTGGCCTAGCCAGACCCGTGAAAAACAGCCCCAGATCATTATCCCTCTTCCAACAAACTTTATAGTTGGCACTATACATTGGGGCAGGTAGACATCGCCTGGCATCCGCCAAATCCAGATTAGTCCGTCAGTCTGCCAGATAGGGAAGCGTGATTAATCACTCCAGAGAAGGCGTTTCCACTGCTCCAGAGTCCAATGGCGGTGAGCTTTACACCACTGCAGCCGACACTTGGCATTGCACATGGGGATCTTATGCTGGTTTACAGCTGCTCGAACAAGGAAACTCATTTCATGAAGCTCCTGACAAACAGTTATTGTGCTGACGTTGCTTCCAGAGGCAGTTTGGTACTCGGTAGTGAGTTTTGCAATCGAGAAAATACCATTTTTACACACTGTGCGCTTCAGCACTCAGTGGTCCCGTTCTGTGACCGTGTGTGGCCTACCACTTCGCGGCTTAGCCGTTGTTGCTCCTAGACGTTTCCACTTCACAATAACAGAACTTACAGTTGACTGGGGCAGCTTTAGCAGGGCAGAAATTTGACGAACTGACTTGTTGGAAAGGGGAGCTCTTCAGTAAGGCCATTCTACTGCCAATGTTTGTCTATGGAGATTGCATGTCTGTGTGCTTGATTTTGTACATGTGTCAGCAACGGGTATGGCTGAAATAATTTGAAGGGGTGTCCACATACTTTTGTATATATTGTCTATGTGTATACAACTGTGTTCGCGTAATGGGATTAAAGGGTGACCGGGTTTGTGTGTGTGTGCTTGCATATGTCTGTATGTGCCTGCCTACGTAAGAGCGGGTGCATTTGTGTGTGTGTGTGAGTGTTTGTGTGTGTGTGTGAGGGGGGTCAGGGCAGGGGGCTCCATAGCGCCCGTGGAGAGTGCTCCCTCCAGGGCAGTCTGCAGGCGAGCTTCAGGACAACAGCAACATGCTATCACCGCCCCGCCGAGACACAGGCATCCACCGCTACAGTGAGAGCACTGCTGATGTTATATTTATAGCCCTCCATTAAAAGTTAAACCTCTCTCTGATAACCGGTTCATAGCCAGACACAATGAGAGGAGAAGTTCACTTCCCTATATGCGTCTTTGGGCATGTTTTTTCTTGTCTCTTTTCTCATTCTGTATTTACTATTCTACAGTAAGTAAATCCTTGTGGGATGGACAAAGTAGACTAGTAAGTAACATTAGATAGAGACAGACAGACAGACAGACAGTAGATGTTTTTATTTAGTCACATGCACAGATGTATCTGCAGCATACAGTGAAATTCTTAAGCTCCGAGCTCCAACAGTGCAGGTGCTAATGAAACGAAATAAAAATGATATATAATGGCGCAGCGGTCTAAGTGATCGTACCACAGGCTGTAGTGACGCCGCAACACTGCCTGTGTCACAACCGGCCGTGACCGTGAGTTCCATTGGCCGGCGCACAATTGGCTCAGCGTCATGCGGGCTAATAAATATATGTTTTATTTATTGAGGGGTGGATCAGCTTTAATGTTGCGGATAGATTGTTGTTTCCATCAATATAATTAATTGTCTGCATCATTTCCAATCCCCCATATATTTTTGGGGTAAATACACTACCGTTCAAAGGTTTTGGGTCACTTAGAAATGTCCTTGTTTTTGAAAGAAACATACATTTTTTGTACATTAAAATAACATCAAATTAATCAGAAATACAGTGTAGACATTGTTAATGTTGTAAATGACTATTGTAGCTGGAAATGGCTGATTTTTTGGGGAATATCTACAGAGGCGTACAGAGGCCCATTTTTAGCAACCATCACTCTTGTGTTCCAATGCCACGTTGTGTTAGCTAATCCAAGTTTATCATTTTAAAAGGCTAATTGATCATTAGAAAACCTTTTTGCAAATATGTTAGCACAGCTGAAAACTGTTCTTCTGATTAAAGAAGCAATAAAACTGGCCTTCTTTAGACTAGTTGAGTATCTGGAGCATCAGCATTTGTGGGTTCGATTACAGGCTCAAAATGGACAGAAACAAATAACTTCCTTCTGAAACTTGTCAGTCTATTCTTGTTCTGAGAAAGGAAGGCTGTTTCATGCGAGAAATAGCCAAGAAACGTACAATGCTATGTACTACTCCCTTCACAGAACAGCACAAACTGTCTCTAACCAGAATAGAAAGAAGAGTGGGAGGCCCCGGTGCACAACTGAGCAAGAGGACAAGAACATTAAGAGTGTCTAGTTTGAGAAACAGACACCTCACAAGTCCTCAACTGGCAGCTTCATTAAATAGTACCCGCAAAACACCAGTCTCAACGACAACAGTGAAGATGCGACTCTGGGATGCTGGCCTTCTAGGCAGAGTTCCTCTCTCCAGTGTACACAACATCTAGTCACTCAAGAGCACCCTTACCGCTCGACAGCACCCTTATCTCCGTAATCTAGCATGAGTAGGATGGTCATCTGAATCAGGGTTAGTTTGGCAGCTGGGGTGAAAGAGGAGCGATTACGATAGAGGAAACCAAGTCTATTTAACTTTAGCCTGCAGCTTTGATGTGCTGAGAGAAGGACAGTTTACCATCTAGCCATACTCCCAAGTACTTGTTTGAGGTGATTACCTCATGCTCTAAACCCTCAGAGGTAGTAATCACACCTGGGGGGAGAGGGGCATTCTTCTTATCAAACTACATAACCTTTGTTTTGGAGGTGTTCAGGACAAGGTTAAAGGTAGAGAAAGCTTGTTGGACACTAAAAAAGCTTTGTTGTAGAGCATTTAACACAAAATCCGGGGAGGGGCCAGCTGAGTATAAGACTGTATCATCTGCATATAAATGGATGAGAGAGCTTCCTACTGCCTGAGCTGTGTTGTTGATGTAAATTGAGAAGAGCGTGGGGCCTAGGATTGAGCCTTGGTGTACTCCCTTGGTGACAGGCAGTGGCTGAGACAGCAGATTTTCTGACTTTATACACTGCACTCTTTGAGAGAGGTAGTTAGCAAACCAGGCCAAAGACCACTCAGAGACCAATACTCCTTAGCTGGCCCACAAGAATGGAATGGTCTACTGTATCAAAAGCTTCGGCCAAGTCAATAAAAATAGCAGCACAACATTGCTTAGAATCAAGGGCAATGGTGACATCATTGAGGACCTTTAAGGTTGCAGTGACACATCCATAACCTGAGCGGAAACCAGATTGTATACTAGAGAGAATACTATAGACATTAAGAAAGCCAGTCAGTTGATTATTGACAAGTTTTTTCCAACACTTTTGATAAACAGTTCAAAATAGAAATAGGCCTATTACAGTTAAGATCAGCTTGATCTCCCCCTTTAAATAATGGACCAACCGTGGCTTCCTTCCAAGTAATGGGAACGTTCCCAGAAAAGAGAGACAGGTTCAAAAGGTTGGAGATAGGCTTGGCGATGATAGGGGCAGCAACCTTAAAGAAGAAAGGGTCTAAACCATCTGACCCAGATGTTTTTTGGGGGGTTAAGTTTCAGGAGCTCCTTTAGCACCTTGGACTCAGTGACCACCTGCAGGGAAACACTTTGTAACTTTGACTATCGGGGATAGTCGCATTGGAAGGGGTGGGAGATGAGGAAATGTTGGACGGGCAAGGAGGCATGGCTGAGTCAAATAGGAACCCTGACTTAATGAAGTGGTGATTAAAGAGCTCAGCCATGTGCTTCTTGTCAGTAACAACCACATCATCAACTTTAAGAGGACATGGGCAGCTGTGAGGAGGAGGGTTTATTCTCCAGGTCTTTAACCATTCTCCAGAACTTATTGGCGTTAGACCCACAGATAGAGAACTGCTCCTTAAAGTAACTAACTCTGGCGTTCCGGACTTGAATAAGTTCCTCTATTTCTTTTTGTTTTCCCTCTAACTTATTCTGTGCCTCTATGGTACAGTTTTTATTGCTATCTATCTGTACTGTTAGTACTTCAATTTCCTGTGTTAATATGGACTCTTGACCTAAATTACTATAAAATTGTGTTTTATAGTTGTGTACTGAATTGCATGGCCTGTAAAGGCACACTTAAAAGTCTCCCATACAATAAGGGGATCTGCTGTAGATATGTTATGTCGGAAAAAGTCAGTTATAAATTCTTCTGTTCTAGTTAAAAACAAGTTATCATCCAGTAGGCTTTGATTCAATTTCCAGTATCCTCGCCAGGGGAGGGGGGGGGGTTTCTTGGCTCATCACGCTCTAGCGACTCCTGGTGGTGGGCCAGGGTGCCTGCAGGCTGACTTCGGTCGTCAGTTGAGGGTTTTTTCCTCCGACACATTGGTGCTGCCGTTGGAGAGTTGCAACGATGAATAAAGAACGTAATCACAAAATTGGGGAGAAAAAGTATATATGTATAATAATATATACATGTTTACAACTGTGACAATGATAAATATAAATGGGGGGCAGCCCGACAGTATGCTCTCGATGGTGCTCCTGTAGAACACTTTTAGGGCCCTCGGGGACAGGCCACATTTCTTCAGCATCCTGAGGTTGAAGAGTCACTGTCATGGCTTCTTCACCACAGTGTCTGTGTGGTTTGACCAGCTCCTTGGAGATGTCTTCTGACCGTCTCCATGGGGGCCCCGTTGATGAGGATGGGGTGTGCCCAACTTGGTACTTTCTGAAGTCCACAATCAGCTCCTTTGTTTAGCTGACGTTGAGGGAGAGGTTGTTTACCTGGCACCACACAGAGAGTGCCAACCTCTTCCCTGTAGACCATCTCGTCGTTGTTCGTAATCAGGCCTACTACTGGTGTGACGTCAGGGAACTTGATGACTAACACACAAGTACACAGGGAACAATGAGAGGAGAATATATCTACTATAGTTCTGTCCTTCTGTTTATTTCAATAAGCATCTCTTCTATATTTCCCCATGTGGGTTGAATGGAGGAAAAGCTATGCAGCCAGAGTAGTTAAGAGGACGAAACGCAAACACAGAGTGAGCTCAGAGAAGTGCTGGAGCTGTCTAGGCTAATGCCTTTTAAAAACACTAGAATGTCACTAACCTCAGTAGGTACACAACATCAACTGTATGGTGTAGCACACTGCAATCAGTCCCACTGAGGCTGCCCGTCTGAGAAGATACTATGTGACTGGTGGGGTGGGCAGGGCAGCCTGATTAGACAGGCTTTCATCCTGTGTGGCAGCAACATTAACAAATCAACTTCATTACAAGGCTTGGTGCCTGTATGGCGGCGGTGTCCGTGTCAGACTGCCGCTAAAACGGAAAGACACACAAGTCACAATTAATCACAAGCAAAGCCACGCCAATGATGAATTTATAAGTAAACTCCCAAACATAAACATGTGCCTACACACACACACTCCTCTAAGGAGACAGACGAAACTTCAGCCTTGTGTCTATCCGCAGAGGGCAAATACAACACGCGTTTACCACCAGAGCGCACGCACACGCACACACACACATTACGCAGTACAGTAAGGAATATCATATCATATAAAATTCATATTGATTCTGTTAATGAATTTCTAATATTTTTGGGGTCTGAACTGGGGAAGAGGAATACATACCCTCTGTGTGTAATTAACATTTCTCTCCTTCCTCTCTCCACAGGTTTGCTCAGGCTGTGCAACTGGGTCACAGTGTTTATGTGTGTGTGTGTGTGTGTGTGTGTGTGTGTGTGTGTGTGTGTGTGTGTGTGTGTGTGTGTGTGTGTGTCCCATATACACAGTATGTCATGTTATACTGTATATTTATATGTTTATGTGCATGTGCATATGTTCAATCGTGTAGTGTGTGTGTGTGTATGTGTTCAATCGTAGTGTGTGTGTGGGAGTGCGTGCATGTGTTCAATCGTAGTGTGTGTGTGTGTGTGTGGTGCGTGCATGTGTTCAATCGTAGTGTGTGTGTGGGTTGCGTGCATGTGTTCAATCGTAGTGTGTGTGTGGGTGTGCGTGCATGTGTTCAATCGTAGTGTGTGTGTGGGTGTGCGTGCATGTGTTCAATCGTATGTGTGTGTGTTCTACACATGAAGCCTGTGTCCCTTTTCCCCCAGGATGTCCCTCCTCCCTCGCCTTAATGAGTCACAGGGAAAGAAGGGAGGAGAGGCCTGGTTGTTTTTCTCCTGGTCTTCTTTTGGGCCACAGCCTGAGTATCCAATTACCACCGACCTCGAGCCCAGGCTCATAAGGTGGCTAAACTAATACTGCCACTGTCCAGGGGGTTGGTTGGTTGGTCGGGGACCGAGTTAGTAGGCTCAGTTCCAAATGGCTCCTTATTTCCGATGGAGCTGCTTTAGCTGGTAAAAAGTAGTGCACTATGTAGAAAAATAGGTGCCATTTGGAGACGCAGAGGCTCTCAGAGGGTCCATCGTTAGACCAGAAAGGCCAGGGGGCGCTCATTACGTGGGACACTGATCATTTCAGAGTGCTCTGCCGTCCACCATCCCCTTTCCCCCTGACCCTTCATTCATTCATGCTGAGAGAGAAACAACACAGGGTGTTTTATCCAAGAAGGAGGGAGGGAAGTATACACACATGCAAAACAGAGCCCGATATCCTTTTGTGGACCTGCATGTAGGTCAGAGACTGGCGTGGTGTGTGATTGTTTGTTTGTGTTGTGTGTGTGTGTGTGTGTGTTGTGTGGTGTGTTGTGTGTGTGTGTGTGTGGTGTGTGTGTGTGTGTGTGTGTGTGTGTGTGTGTGTGTGTGTGGAGGGGACAGGGAGGACAGGCGGGGAGGGGTCGGAATCCCAGTTTAATGCCAGGGGACGCAGGAGTCCCTCAATCCCTACTTCATTAAAACCAAATAAAACACTGAGGCCATTATCTCTTTTCCTCCAAAGCGATAAACAACAAATAGGTTCAACCCCCTCCTTTCTTTCTTCTCCTCTCCTCTAGTCTCAACTGCTCTTCTTCCCGCCTCCTCTTCCATCAACTGAGCCTCACCCCTATGAAAAACATCACGGGGCGAGATAGAGAGAGTAACAGAGAGGGAGAGAGAGAGGAAGTACAGTAGGACCTGCACCTTTTTCTTTAATACCCCGGCGACATAAATCAATCTCTCCGTTCTAATTGGTCAGTGGCAGTTCCTTTCTTCTCATGTAAATAATATAACTGCATCCTACCATCCTATGCACAGATGATTTAGTGCAGCAGAGGGTGACAGAAGGGGGTGAGGGAGAAGAAAGGGAGAGCAAGGGAAGAGGTAGAGGAGAGGGGTTTTTAGTGAAGGAGGTGAGGGGCTTAGGAGGTAATAGGGGGATGGTAGTGTGTGTGTGTGTGGGGGGGGGGGGGTAGAGGGGGGGTGTTTTGGTGAAGAGGGTGAGGGAGTGAAAGATGAGGGAGGAGGTGAAGAGGTGAGTGGTTGTCTCTCAGAAGCTTGCAGTAGGCCATTGTGCCTGTTATTAATTGGATTACAATTAGCCAGCTTTAACCCTATTAATGAAGTCTGTGTTAAAATGATGGCACACACACACACACAAACCTCCAATGAGCTTAGTCAATGCTCCCCAGATAGGACAGGGATTGTGGGGGGGGATTTTAGGCTACAAGTCTTCGTAATGGAGGCATTTTGCACGCTTTACACAGGTCATAGTAAACCATTTCATAAGACATGACCCCACCCCCCCCCACCCACTACTTACCTCATCTGTGCTACTCTCTGAGTCACACCATCATTCATATCCCAGTCCAGTAGTATAAAAAGCTGTAAAAAAATAAATAATACAATCTGAATATATGAATTAAAATCAAACCCATGCTCAACTACAGCCCTGTAAATAACCTATTGCCCTTTCTTACCCTCAAAAAAAAGTTCATATTGTCCAGTCTTACCTTCAGAAAGAAAAATAACATTTTGTCCTGTCTTACCATCAGAGCAAAAGCAAACATGCATCCAGTTCTGTGTTAATTTTCAACAGAAATCCAATTCCATTCCTCATCTGATCTCTCACCAGGTACACCTCATCTTAATATTGTGTTTTGAGACACCACTCATCTGATCTCTCACCAGGTACACATCATCTTAATGTTGTGTTTTGAGACACCACTCATCTGATCTCTCACCAGGTACACATCATCTTAATGTTGTTTTGGGGCACCACTCTGACATATATTTGGGTTTCCTGCGGTTGGATGTGGAGAGGTTTCTGTAAATGGTTTCCAAGGGGACCGTAACCACGGCTGGGTCACAGGGACTGTGTTAGTGGTAGAGAATGGGAGAGAGTGGTAGGGAGGGGTAGAGAGGGAGAGAGGGTGAGAGGACCTTAGGGCAGTGGTTCTAACCGATGAGTCTGTTCCCTGTGAATTAAGGACTGTTTGACTGCGCCGTAGTGAGAAAGTAAGGTACACAAATACTAGTATATCACACACAAACATGTGAGGTTAAATTAGTAAGTGATTGACAGAATATAAGAATAACATCAATGTCTATCCACTCACTGTGTTTCACACACAGAGACTATTAAATAAATGACACATACACTGATGAATAGGCCATCTCGGGTTCAGCAGAGGAGGGGTGAGAAGAGGAGAGGACAGGAAGAGAGGAGAGGTGAGAAGAGGAGAGGACAAGAGGAGAGGAGGGGTGAAAAGAGGAGAGGAGGGGTGATTAGAGGAGAGGATAGGAGGGGAGGAGGGGTGAAAAGAAGAGGAAGACAGGAGTCGAGCGAGGGGTGAACAGAGGAAGAGGACAGGGGAGGAGAGAATGAGGTGAGAAGATCGGAGAAGGAGACGGCGAGAGGAGAGGAAGCAGTAAGAGAGAGGTGAGAAGAGGAGGGGACAGGAAGAGAGAGGGATGAGAAGAAAGAGAGGAGGGGTGACAAAGAGGGAAGACAGGAGGAGAGGAAGGTGGAGAGGAGAGGAGGTGGTGAGTAGAGAGAGAAGACAGGAGGAGGGGTGGGAAGAGGAGAGGAGGGTGATAAGAGGAGAAGACAGGAGACGGGTGGGAAGAGGAGAGGAGTGGTGACAAGAGGAGAAGACAGAGCAGAGGAGGGGTAGAGAGGAAGAGGGAGGAGAGAGGGGAAAGAGGAGAGCAGGAGAGAGGAAGGGGCGAGAAGAGGAGCAAGACAGGAGGAGAGGAGCGTCTGAGAACGAGGACGAGGAGAGAGGGTGAGAAGAGGAGGACAGGAGAGAGAGGGTGAGAAGAGGAGAGGACGGGAGGAGAGAAGGGGTGAGAAGAGGAGAGGACAAGAGAGGAGGGGAGGGAGGGAAGAGGACGATGAGGGGTGAGAAGAGGAGGGCAGGAGAGAGGAGGATGGAAGAGGAGAGGAGATGTGAGAAGAGGAGAGGAGTGAGAAGAGAAGACAGGAGGAGAGGAGGGGTGAGAAGAAGAGTGAAGGGGTGAGAAGAGGAGAAGACAGGAGGAGAGGAGGGGTGAGAAAGGAGAAGAGGAGAAGAATGAAGTCCAGAGGAGGGCGTGGAAGAGGAGAGGAGGGGTGAGAAGAGGAAGACAGGAGTAGAGGAGGGGTGAGAAGAGGAGAAGACAGGGAGAGAGAGGGGTGAAAAGAGATAGGAAGGGGTGAGAAGAGGAGAAGACAGAGGAGGGGGCGAGAAGAGGAGAAGACAGGAGGAAGAGGGAACGTAGCGAAGAGAACAGGGGCAGGGGGTGAGAAGAGACAGAGAGGAGAGGAGGGGTGAGAGAGAGACACGACAGGGAGAAGAGGTGAGAGGGCAGGCAGGTGGATGTGAGAAGTGAGAGGACAGAAGCGAGAGGAGGGTGAGAAGAGGAACATGAGGGGTGAGAACCGTGGAGACAGATCAGGAGGAAGGAGGCGAGAGAAGCTGGGGGAGAGAGGAGAGGACAGGGTTGAACGAGGAGGGGTGGTAAGAGGATAGACAATGGGAGGGGTGAGAAGAGGAAAGGACAGGAGTTAAAGGAGAGAGGCGGTGAGAAGCAGGAGAGGACCAGACAGGAGGGAGGCAGGGTCTGGCAACAGAGGCAGAGGAGCCGGTAAGAAGAGAAGACAGGCCGGACTGAGGAGGGCCGAGAAGAGGAAAGACAGGAGCAGAGAGGGTGAGAGAAACAGGAGCCGGCGAGGAGGGCTGAGAAGTGACCCGGATCAGTAGAGGAGGGTGAGAAGAGACCGAAGGACAGAAGGCCAAGAGGAGCGGGTGAGAAGAGGAGGGAGGGGTGAGGAGAGGCAAGAGGAGGGTGAGAAGAGTGAAGAGAGGGGTGAGAAGAGGAGAGGCAGAAGACCGCAGGAGGGTGAGAAGAGGACGAGGGCAGGGTAAGACGAGGAGACGACCAGAAGGACGAGGAGAGTGAGAAGAGGACGAGGACGCGGTGAGTACACGTACGGACGGCAGGAGCGCCGACACCTGTTGAGAGAGCAGGGACCTGAGCGGCTAACCGGCAGGTGTGAAAGAGGAAGAGACAAAGGAAGAGGCTGAGAAGAGGAGAGGAGGGGTAGATAGGAGAGGAGGCATAGAAAGGAGAGGAGGGGTGAGAAGAGGAGAGGAGGGTGAGAAGGGAGGAGGAGACAGAGATAGAAGGCACGAGGAGGGGTGAGAAGAGGAGAGGAGGGGTTGAGGAATGAGGGGGACAGAGAGGTGAGGTAGAAGAGGAAGAGGAGGGGAGAAGAGCGAGCAAGGAGGGTGAGAACGGGAAGGACAGAAGGAGAGGAGGGGCCGAGAAGAGAGGAGGAGCGGTGTGAGAAGAGGAGAGGAGGGTGAGAAGAGCGAGAGGGGGTGAGAAGGGAGAGAGGTAGAAGAGAGAGGAGTGGCTGACGCAGAAATAGAGAAAGAGGAGGGGTGAAGAAGAGGAAGAAAGGGGTGAGCAAGAGGAGAGGACAGAAGGAGGGACAGGGTGTAGAAGAGGAGAGCGAGCAGGTGAGAAGAGGACGAGGACAAGGGAGAGGAAGGGGTAGAGAGGAGAGGAGGGTGAAAGAGGAGAGAGGGGTGAGAAGAGGAAGAGGAGGGCCCTAGAGAACCAGCAGTCCCTGCTGGACTCCTGCAACTTCCCAATTGACCCTTGATACCCTCCAGCTCAAGAATCAAAACACAGTTGCCATCCTGGCCCTGACACCACACAAACCACACTCACACGCACACACACATGGAAGGACAGACAAACACATCACACACAGAGTTAACGGGGGCTGGGGAGCACAGGGGTTAAATCATAAGGTCTAGGCAAGTGAATAAGACGACCGCCACTTATCAGGGACAGGCGACAGCCAGAAGGGGCGAAAGGCAGAGGAGGGCCAGTGAGAGAGAGAGGAGAGGTGAGAACAGAGGAAAGGAGGGGTGAGAAGAGGAAAGAGCTGGAGGAAGAGACCGGAAGCGCAGAAGAGAGACCGGACAGGACGGTAATGAGGACGAGAGACGGAGACGGAGATGCGGAAGAGGAGAGGAGGGGTGAGAAGAGGAGAAGACACGGAGTAGAGGAGGGTAGAGAAGAGAGAAGGAGGACGAGAGAGCAGCGGTGAAGAGCGAGAGAGGAGGTAGAGAAAAGAGACAGAGGGAAACGGAGGAGCGAGAAGAGAGGGAACGACAGGAGGAGACGGAGGGTCCGAGAGAGAGAAGAACAGCGAGAGAGAGGAGGGGTGAGAAGAGACAGACAGGACAGAGACGGGGTGAGAAGTAGGAACAGTACGGAGAGCGGAGTGAGAGGAGGTGGAGAAGAGAGAGGAGGGTGAAGAAGAGGAGAGAGCGGGTGGAAAGAGAGCAGGAGAAGCGGGTTGAGAAGAGGAGAGGAGGAGAAAGGGAGAAGGACAGAAGGATGGTGATGGAGATAGAGAGGAGGAGGAGTAAAGAGGACGACACAGAAGGATGAGGAGAGTCGATGAAGAGCGGAGGTAGGGGTGAGAAAGTAGGAAGCAGGCAGGGTGAGAAGAGAGAGGAGGGTGAAACAGAGAGGACAGAAAGGCAGAGGAGGCGTGAGAAGAGGAGAGAGGATGACGAAGGAGGAGAGGACCAGAAGGACGAGGAGGGTGAGAAGAGGAGAGGAGGGGTGGAGAAGAGGAGAGGAGGGGTGAGAACGAGGGAGGAGGGTGGAGTGACCCGAAGATGCTGGCAGAGGAGGGGGGCTGAGTAAGAGGAGAGAGGAGGGTGAGAAGGAGAGGAGGGGAGACAGAGGGAAGGACAGAAGGACGCGAGAGGGGTGACAAGAGGAGAGGAGGGGTGAGAAGAGGAGAGGACAGAAGGAGAGGAGGGGTGAGAAGAGGAGAGGAGGGGTGAGAAGAGGAGAGGAGGGGTGAGAAGAGGAGAGGAGGGGTGAGAACCAGCAGTCCTTTGGACTTGAACTTCAAATTGACCCTTGATCCCCTCCAGCTCAGATATCAAAACACAGTGCCATCTGGCCCTGACACACACAAACRCACTCACACGCACACACACATGGATGGACAGACATACACATACACACAGAGTTAACAGGGGGCTGGGGAGCACAGGGGTTAATATCATAAGGTTAGGCAGTGGAATAGAGACCGCAATTATCTTCAATTCCAAGACAGAAAATCCTATTATTTGATGGTGAGTCTGACAGATGGACAAGCCAGCCACAACCTCTCCTCCCATTCCTGAGCAAGCCAATCTGGAGGCCAGGGGCGAGGAGGGCGGAGAGGGGTGAGGGAGGAGGACAGGGGGGTGGGACACAATGGAACACAATGGTGGGAGAGGGCAGAAGGGGCAGCTAGGTAGTGTGGTCGCTTTAGGTGGCGGGTGGAGAGGGGACGGTGTGCCCATGAAACCTGAGATTCAGAGGGTCGTCCCTTCTCGCCCCTCGGCCACAATGAGAAGCGAGGCTGTTTGAAGAGCTCAGCTGTTGGGAAGTGAGATGACAGATGAAGATATCTACTCCCTGGGAACAGCAGGGGAGAGGGAGGAGAGGGAGAGAACATATTCCCTTTATTTATTGTAGTGAAGACATTTTGAATATTCTACCATATTTAAGAACATTTTACATTTAAATATTACAGTATGAATAACAGACAAAGTGGAAGAGGACAAAAATCAGGGCCTACAGTATAGAGCAAAAACTGTTAAGAGGTGTACATCACACACAACCCCAGAGTCTCTCTGCACACCAAGGTCTTTCCCATTTAGACAGACAGCTGAGTGTGGATTCAGTAGTGCTGAGTTACTATCAGACCCAGGAGAGCAGCTTTACAGGACAGGAACCAGAGAGAAAATAATTATAATTACAATCTATCAGGAACATCAAAATGTTGTATCTCCCAGTTTAAATGGAAAGTGGGACAAATCAAACACTTGCACTGAGGCAGACAGTGAATACATTAACACTAATGGTGTCATGGATACATTGTAAGGCTTTGTATGAAGCTTGTTTTCTTTAAAGTTGTACATTTGGTTTATCAGTGAGACATATCATATGTCAATTACATTTACTCTGTGAGCTGATGAAAAAGTCATATTTGCCATCTACTCCCTTTCTCAACAAATCCACAGCCAGATACAGTTGACCACTTCAACACAACGGGATATTTCACCAGGAAAGCCATTGGCTTACAGGTAGACAGATGTTCCTCCTCAGACCACTGACTGACCACAGACTGGTTGTCCCAGACCCTGAACAACCTACAGGATACTGCAACAATGTTCTGTGGCCCATGTGTGGGGACATTGCCCTGGGCAACCCACCAGGCCTCTGTTCAGTCAACGAGAACAAGTGCCCCAATGGACCATGTCTTCCACACCCTCCACCACCATCACCCACAGCACTCAATCCCCAGTCAGAGGGACAATGGCCTAGGGCCAGTCTACCAGCCGGACCCTGACACCCCTCCCAGACATCCAGGAAAACAAAACAGCAGCTAGCTCCCTCCGGACTCTTCCCCTATCACCACTGTATTCAACACACAGTGGCTTGCGAAAGTATTCACCCCCCTTAGCATTTTCCTATTTTGTTGCCTTACAACCTGGAATTCAAATGGATCTTTTGCGGGTTTGAATAATTTTATTAACACAACATGTCTACAACTTTGAGGACACAAAATATATTTTTTTGTGAAACAAACAAGAAATAACACAAAAAAACTGAAAACTTGAGCGTGCATAACTATTCACCCCCCCAAAGTCAATACTTTGTAGAGCCACCTTTTGCAGCAATTACAGCTACAAGGCTCTTGGGGTATGTCTCTATAAGCTTGGCACATCTAGCCACTGGGATTTTTGCCAATTCTTCAAGGCAAAACTGCTCCAGCTCCTTCAAGTTGGATGGGTTCCGCTGGTGTACAGAAATCTTTAAGTCATACCACAGATTCTCAATTGGATTGAGGTCTGGGCAATGACTAGGGCATTCCAATACATTTAAATGTTTCCCCTTAAACCACTTGAGTGTTGCTTTAGCTCCCGGGTGGCGCAGTGGTCTAGGGCACTGCATCGCAGTGCTAGCTGCGCCACCAGAGTCTCTGGGTTCGCGCCCAGGCTGGGCTGGGTTCGCGCCCAGGCTCTGTCGCAGCCGGCCGCAACCGGGAGATCCGTGGGGCGACGCACAATTGGCATAGCGTCGTCCGGGTTAGGGAGGGTTTGGCCGGTAGGGAGGGTTTGGCCGGTAGGGATATCCTTGTCTCAGTATGTAAAAAAATTTAATAAAATGTATGCACTCTACTGTAAGTCGCTCTGGATAAGAGCGTCTGCTAAATGACTGAAATGTAAATGAAATGTTTAGCAGTATGCTTAGGGTCATTGTCCTGCTGGAAGGTGAAACTCTGTCCCAGTCTAAAATCTCTGGAAGAACAGGTTTCCATCAAGAATTTCCCTGTATTTAGCATCATCCATCATTCGTTCAATTCTGACCAGTTTCCCTGTCCCTACCAATGAAAAACATCCAAAAACATTCAATGGCAGGGACAGGTAGACAGATGTTCCTCCTCAGACCACTGACTGACCACAGACTGGTTGTCCCAGACCCTGAACAACCTACAGGATACTGTTGTTTTCGGGGGGATGAGAGGTGTTGGGTTTGCACCAGAAATAGCGTTTTCCTTGATGTCCAAAAAGCTCAATTTTAGTCTCATCTGACCAGAGTACATTCTTCCAAATGTTTGGGGAGTCTCACACATGCCCTTTGGCGAACACCAAATGTGTTTGCTTATTTTTTTCTTTAAGCAATGGCTATTTTCTGGTCACTCTTCTGTAATGCCCAGCTCTATGGAGTGTACGGCTTAAAGTGGTCCTATGGACAGATACTCCAATCTCCGCTGTGGAGCTTTGCAGCTCCTTCAATGTTATCTTTGGTCTCTTTGTTGCCTCTCTGATTAATGCCCTCCTTGCCTGGTCCGTGAGTTTTGGTTGGCGGCCCTCTCTTGGCAGGTTTGTTGTGGTGCCATATTCTTTCATTTTTTTAAATAATAGATTTAATGTTGCTCTGTGGGATGTTCAAAGATTCTGATATTTTTTATTACCCAACCCTGATCTGTACTTCTCCATAACTTTGTCCCTGACCAGTTTGGAGAGCTCCTTGGTCATCATGGTGCCACTTGCTTGGTGGTGCCCCTTGCTTAGTGGTGTTGCAGACTCTGGGGCCTTTCAGAACAGGTGTATATATACTGAGATCATGTGACACTTAGATTGCGCACAGGTGAACTTTATTTAACTAATTATGTGACTTCTGAAGGTAAATTGGTTGCACCAGATCTTATTTAGGGCCTTCATAGCAAAGGGGGTAAATAGATATGCACACACCACTTTTCCATTGTTCATTTATTTTTTTAAACAAGTAATTTTTTCCATTTCACTAATTTGGTATATTTTGTGTATGTCCATTACATGAAATCCCCCAAAAACATTTAAATTACAGATTGTAATGCAACAAAATAGGTAAAAACGCCAAGGGGGATGAATAGTTTTGCAAGGCACTGTAGGGCTGAGGTAGCTTGGGCAAGCCTGGGCAAGCCTGGGCAAGTGGTAGGGAAGAAGGAGCAGCTGGGGGGGGACCAGAGAGGGACAGAGGATGTATGGAGGCTTGAGAAGTCAGCTAAGGTGATATTTTGGGGAAAAATGACATCGATTGGCATAAAATGCTAACCAGCATCATGTAAATTCATGAGGCACAAGGCCCCGTCTGCTGTAACACAGAGGAGTCAACAACCCCCCCTCCCTGATTATCAACTAATAGGTGCTCCACAGCCAACATATAAATAAGTTAATGAATAAGTCCACATAGGTTTATTTCCCCTTAATGGTGGTCCCAGCATGTTGGCCATTAGACACTGTGACCTAATTTAAGAGCCATTGCTCACACATTACATTAGCATCATCAGGGCTTTGTGGCAGCATCACAAATAGCACCCTATTACCTATGTAGTGCACTAGCTGGGGCCTGATCAAAAGTAGTGCACTAAATAGGGAATAGGGTCTATTTTGGACGCATCCTATCCCCACGGCCTCTCCTTGCCTCTTCTTCACACGGCTCCTACCTCTGTCGCCACTGAATGACAATGAAGGAGGTGGGCATAATGTAAGTTTGAACGTCCTCTTTAGGACCCCTTCAGAATTCATTAGAAGCTCCAGCCAACACTTCATTATTAAGACGTCTCTGTCTCCCTCTCTCTCCTTTTCTCTCTTAGTGTGTGTGATACGTGGCTGTGTCAGAGTAATTAACAACTGCCGTGGCTGCTGCCGTGGTTGACGCTGCAGTGTCACCAACATTTACCCACTTCCCTACCACGGCCGCGTCTGACAGTCATCACTTGTCTAAGTGGCAGAGTGTTTGGGAGGGAGGCGTGGGAGGAAGTAGGGGGGATGTTTGAAAGCTGAGTAAGGTGATGGTTTGGGAGGGAGGGTGATGCGGTGGGAGGGAGGTCAGGAAGGGGGGGAGGGAAGGAGATAGGGGAGGGAGGTGAGTGAGGAGGGAAGGAGGAGGTGAGTGAGGAGGGGACAGGTGAGGGTGGGGAGGGGAGGTGATGGGGGGATGGAGGGAGGTGAGTGAGGGGGGAGGTGATGGGTGGGAGGAAGGTGATGGTGAGTGAGGGGGAAGGTGATGGGTGGGGAGGAAGGTGATGGTGAGGGGGAAGATGATGGGTGGGGAGGAAGGTGATGGTGAGGGAGGAAGGTGATGGGGGAGGAAGGGTGATGGTGAGGGAGGAAGGTGATGGTGAGGAGGAAGGTGATGGTGAGGAGGGAGGTGATGGGTGAGGAGAGGTGAGGGGATGGAGGGAGGTGATGAGGAGGAAGGAGGGGGAGGTGAGTGAGGAGGGAGGTTGATGGGTGGGGAGGGAGGTGATGGGGATGGAGGGAGGTGAGTGAGGGGGGAGGTGATGGGTGGGGAGGAAGGTGATGGGGAGTGAGGGGGGAGGTGATGGGTGGGAGGAAGGTGATGGTGAGGGGGAAGATGATGGGTGGGGAGGAAGGTGATGGTGAGGAGGAGTGATGTGGGAGGAAGGTGATGGTGAGGGAGGAAGGTGATGGTGAGGAGGAAGGTGATGGTGAGGAGGAGGTGATGGGTGAGGAGGGAGGTGATGGGGATGGAGGGAGGTGAGTGAGGGAGGAAGGAGGGAGGTGAGTGAGGAGGGAGGTGATGGGGAGGGAGGTGATGGGGGATGGAGGGAGGTGAGTGAGGGGGAGGTGATGGGGTGGGAGGAAGGTGATGGTGAGGGGGAAGGAGGAGGTGAGTGAGGGGGGAAGGTATGGTGAGGGGGGAAGGTGATGGGTGGGGAGGAAGGTGATTGGGAGAGGAAGGTGATGGGGAGGAAAGTATGGTGAGGGAGGAAGGTGATGGTGAGGAGGGAGGTGATGGTGAGGAGGAGGTGATGGGTGAGGAGGGAGTGATGGGGAGGGGAAGTGATAGAAGTATGTGAGGGGAGGGAGATGGTGGGGAGGGAAGGTGATGGTGAGGGAGTGATGGTGAGGGAGACGAAGGTGATGGGTGGGAGGAAGGTGATGTGAGGAGGGAGGGATGGGGAGGGAGGTGATGGTGAGGAGGAATGTGATGGTGAGGGGAGGATGGGTGGGAGGAAGGTGATGTGAGGAGGGAGGTGATGGGTGAGGGGGAGTGATGGTGAGGAGGAAGGTGATGGTGAGGAGGAAGGTGATGGTAAGGAGGGAGGTGATGGTGAGGTGATGGGTGAGGAGGAAGGTGAGGAGGAAGGTGATGAGGGGGAGGTGATGGTGAGGAGGAAGGTGATGGTAAGGGAGGAAGGTGATGGTGAGGGAGGAAGGTGATGGTGAGGGGGGAATGTGATCAGTGGTGGAAAAGTACCCAATTATCATACTTGAGTAAAAGTAAAGAGACCTAAATAGAAAATTACAAGTAAATGTGAAAGTCACCCAGCAAAATACTATTTGAGTAAAAGTCTAAAAGTACTTGATTTTAAATATACTTATGTACCATAAGTAAATGTAATTGTCAAAATATACTTGAGTATCAAAAGTAAAAGTATAAATAATTTCAAATTCCTTATATTAAGCAAACCAGGTGGCACCATTATCTTGTTTTTATTTTATGTACGGATAGCCAGGCTCATACTCCAACACTCTGACATCATTTACAAACGAAGCATGTGTTTAGTGAGTCCGTCAGATCAGACGCAGTAGGGATGACCAGGGTAGTTCTCTTGATTTTTTATTTTATATTTAACAAGACAAGTCAGTTAAAAACAAATTCTTATTTACAATGACGGCCTACCACGGTCAAACCTGGACGACGCTGGGCCAATTGTGCGACACCCTGTGGGACTCCCAATCACAGCCGGATGTGATACAGCCTGGATTTTGATAAGTGTGTGAATTGGACAATTTTCCTGTCTTGCTAAGCATTCAAAATGTAACGAGTACTTTGGGTGTCAGGGAAATTGTATGGAGTAAAATGTACATTATTTTCTTTAGGAATGTAGTGAAGTAAAAGTATGAATAGTAAAGTACAGATACCCCAAACAACTACCTAAGTAGTAATTTAAAGTATTGTTACGCCACTGTAGGTGATGGTGGGTGGTGATGGAGGTGATGGGTATGGAGAGATGTGATGGGTGGGGAGGAAGGGAGGTGATGAGTGGGGAGGAAGGTGGGGAAGGAGATGATGGGTGGGGAGGAAGGGAGGTGGTGAGTGGAGAGGGACATGGGCAAGGAGGTGATGAGTGGGGAGGAAGGGAGTTGGGGAGGGACGTGGGGAAAGGAGGTATGAGTGGAGTGGAAGTGGGAAGAGGTGATGAGTGGGGAGGAAGGAGGTGATGAGGGGAATGAAGTGGGAAGGAGGTGATGAGTAGGGAGGAAGGGAGGGGATGAGTGGGGAGAGAGGGAGTATGAGTGGGGAGGGAAGGAGGGAAGGAGTGATGAGTGGGAGGAAGGGAGTGATGAGTGGGGAGGAAGAGGGAAGGAGGTGATGGGTGGGGATGAAGGAGGTGAAGAGTGGGGAGGGAAAGTGGGAAGGAGGTGATGAGTGGGGAGGAAGGGAGGGGATGAGTGGGAGGGAGGGAGGTTATGAGTGGGGAGGGAAGTGGGGAAGGGAGTGTGGATGGTGTGAGGAAGGAGGTGATGAGTGGGGGAAGGGAGGTTATGAGTGGGGAGGGAAGTGGGAAGGAGGTGATGGGTTGGGAGGAAGGAGGTGATGAGTGCGGAGGGAGGGAGGTTATGAGTGGGGAGGGAAGTGGGGAAGGAGGTGATGGTTGGGGAGGGAGACGGGTGGGTGGGAAAGGAGGTGAGTGTGGTGGTATGCAATGAGGGGTTTAGTGCAGGGTTGAAGTTTCAAATTGAATTGGCCACACCCCACAGTATGTCGCTTTTGAGTTTGAGTGGCAGGAACTAGAATTTAATTAAGTGCAATTCAAAGATATTCCACTCAGTCATAGAACCTGAGAGTGTCATTGAATCTGACAGGTCACACTTTCAGATACCAAAGAATATATAACTTTTCTCTGGAAACAATGTTCATATACTGTTTAAAACTTAGTGCTTAGAATTGCCAATTACACTGAGTGTACAAAACATCTTCCCATGACATAGACTGACCAGGTGAATCCACATGAAAGCTATGATCTCTTATTGATGTCACTTGTTAAATCCACTTCAATCAGTGTAGATGAAAGGGAGGAGACAGGTTAAATAAGGATTTTTAAGCCTTGAGACAATTGAGACATCGCTTATGTATGTGTGCTATTCAGAGGGTGAATGGGAAAGACAAAATATTTAAGTGCCTTTGAACTAGGAATGGTAGTATGTGCCAGGCGCACTGGTTTGTGTCAAGAACTGCAAAGCTGCTGGGTTTTTCACACTCAACAGTTTCCTGTGTGTATCAAGAATGGTCCACCATCCAAAGGACATCCAGTCAACTTGACACAACCGTGGGAAGCATTGGACTCTACATGGGACAGCAACCCTGTGGAACGCTTTCAACCCCATGTAGAGTCCATGCCCCGACGGATTTAGGCTCTTTTCTGAGGGCAAAGGGGGGGGGGGGGTGTATTTCCAGCAATCATTTCATTTGTTTGGCTTGTTTTTGAAGGCTTTAGGGTCAACTTGGGTCAACTTGAGGGTTAAATGTATTCTGGGAAATTCAGTATTTTCCCCATATTTAACAACATTTAAGTGATTTCATTGAAATATAATAACTTAGAATATTAGCATTCAGGTTTTTCTTTCTTTGATCATTCATTTTTCAACAGTTTGTCCTGAAAACCATTTGTTTTAACAATATTTTATATACATGTATATAACATGTTTGATGCTTTATGTACAAGATCTATACAAATATACACTACACCTATTATAGAATAGAAGAGGCATTTTAATTTCACTGAACTCAGTTACATTTCCTTTCATTTCAATTCAAATTACAATTCTGCATCCTGTTTATTAATTCAACTCAAATTCAATTGTTGAATTTAATGAGGCATTCTCAATTAAATTCTGAATTGAGCCCAACCCTGGTGTGGGGGTTGGGTGAGCAAGTAGGGAAGGAGGCAGGAATAAAGAAGGAGGGGACTTTAAGCACAGACAGCTCCAGTCAGGCAGCCTGCCACATGCTGATGAACATGTCTTTTTGATGAACGCTAAGCCCACTCAAAGCTGCTGCCAGGGCTAAATCAAATTAAAGGTAGAGTCAGCTAAATAACATTGCCACGAGCAGCACTGCCGATATTGCTGTGAGCGAGATGCAAGACTTCACTCCCACACAGTCACACACAGTATCTGCGCATGAGTATGGGTTTGCTTCACGCTGTTAGAGTGTGGTAGATACAGAACCAAAACAGTGGGGGAGTTTAGCCTCGTGCTTCAACACTCTTAGTTGTTGCAGAATTTTATCCACTACGCTGTTTACTTTGTGCGCCTACGACATATTGCTGAGTCTACCTTTAATGCCTTTCAGTTTGGACGGAAGAATCCACTTTGGCACTTTCCTCTTGGAGTCCTCATTCTTTTTATCCCTTGGGGATCACAGGCTACAGAGGAGACAACACTTTTCTTTGTGCCCTGTCCCCTGAACTTCTACAGCCAATGCTGAAACCCAAAACAAACAGAAAACAGACAAACACAGCTCTAAAAGACAACAAAATAAAGAAAATAAGAAAAAGTATACCACCCCCTTTCCAAAGAAATATTTATTTTCCGGTTGCGGTTGCTTTCTCTCCGCCGCCGTTTCACCCAAAACAGAAATTAAGTGTGTATCTACATTTTATCGTCTGGTATCGCCTTTGAAAATTGCAGGTAGTGGAGTGTTTAACATTCTCTTGTCAAGCGTCCCCCTGCTGAGACAATAAATGCCTGTCCAGTTTTGCTCACAGCAGCAGCGGCAGATTAGAAACAGCAGGAGGATGCTGTAGTGTGAACACAATACCGATAAGGACGCATGTCTTAGCCCCCAATGCCAAGCCTGGATTCTCCCAATGTTTTTCGAATATTTACACACAGAATCACAAATGTACCTTACATGCATTGAAAGAGCCACCCCACCCACCTCAAATCAGGGGTATAGTTTTGGTGTTTTGTCTTTTGGGAGATGGTTTGTTTTTGTGGAAGGGAAGGAGGGGTGGGAGGGGAGGGGTAGTGGGACAGATTAAGGTAAATCAGAACACATAAATAGTGAAATGTCTGTTTCTTTTCATCAGAAATACTGGTGGAGAGAGATAGGTGTGGACAATTGCGGCAGTGAAGCTTTAATCTAGGTATTTATTTTGAGCGTTACAATGCAGATAGTGACCGTAGGGCAGGGGTCAGCAACTAATCACCAGGAATACAGCTAAAAATGTGTTTCATTTAGGAAATCTGTTCCCATGTATTCCCATGAATATAAAAATGCAACTGTGTTTGTTATTCGTAGCTTATGCCTGGCCATACCATAACCCTACCGCCACCATTGGGCGCTCTGTTCACAACGCTGACATCAGCAAACCACTTGCCCACACTACGTGCCATCTGCCTGGTACAGTTGAAATCGGGATTCATCCGTGAAGAGCACACTTCTCCAGCGTGCCAGTGGCCATCGGAGGTGAGCGTTTGCCCAGTGAAGTCAGTTACAAAGCAAACTGCAGTCCGGTCAAGACCCTGGCAGGGACGATAAGCACGCAGATGAGCTTCCCTGAAAAAGTTTCTGACAGCGCAGAAATTCTTTGGTTGCACAAAACTTTTTTTTGTGGTATCCTTTTTTGTGGTATCCAAATGGCAGTTAGAGTCTTGTCCCATTGCTGCAACTTCCCTACGGACTCGGGAGAGGTGAAGGTCGAGAGCCATGCGTCCATCCGAAACACAACCCTGCCAAACTGCACTGCTTCTTGACACACTGCTCGTTTAACCCGGATGCAGTGCCTTAGGCTGCTGCGCCACTCAGGAGGCTGTCCGGGTGGCTGGTCTCAGACGATCCTGCAGGGAAATAAGCTGGATGTGGAGGTCCTGGGCTGGCTATCTGGCAACAGCTCTGGTGGACATTCCTGCAGTCAGCATGCCAGTTACACGCTCCCTCAAAACTTGAGACATTTGTGGCATTCTGTTGTGTGACAAATGCCTTTTCATTGTCCCCAGCATAAGGTGCACCTGTGCAATGATCATGCTGTTTAATAAGCTTCTTGATATGCCACACCTGTCAGATGGATGGATTATCTTGGTAAAGGATAAATGCTCACTTAAAGGGATGTAAACAAATTTGTGCACAACATTTGAGAGAAATAAGCTTTTAATTTGTGGGATATTTAATTTCAGCTCATGAAACATGGGACCAACACTTTACATGTTGCGTTTATATTTTTGTTCAATATAGTTGCCTACCCCTGCTGTAGAGACTCGGCTGTATGAGTTGCTGAATAGGTGTTGAGCTCACCAGAGCCCTTGACACACACAATCAAATCAGCTTTGATATCTACAACAAACATAAACTTAATTTTTGCCCAAATGTATACATACAGTATCTACTATACATGTTCAGTACAGAAAGACAGAGAGAGAGATGGAGAGAGAGACAGAGACGCCCCTTGAAATTAGTGGATTCGGCGATATCAACCAAACTAATTGCTGACAGGTGTATAAAATCGAGCACACAGCCATGCAATCTCCAGACAAACATTGGCAGTAAAATGGCCTTACTGATGAGCTCAGTGACTTTCAATGTGGCACCATAATAGGATGCAACAAGTCACTTTCCAACAAGTCACTTCGTCACATTTCTGCCCTGCTAGAACTGCCCGGTCAACTGTAAGTGCTGTTATTGTGAAGTGGAAACGTCTAGGAGCAACAGCGGCTTGGAAGCGAGGTGGTAGGCCACACAAGGACACAGAACTGGACCACCGAGTGCTGAAATGTGTAGCGTGTAAAAATTATCTGTCCTTAGTTGCAACACTCACTACCGAGTTCCAAAATGCCTCTGGAAGCAACGAGTTTCCATGGGCAAGCAGCCTCACACAAGCCTAAGATCAACATGCACAATGCCAAGCATCGGCTCGAGTGGTGTAAAGCTTGCTGCCATTGAGCAGTGGAAACGCGCTCTCTGGAGTGATGAATCACACTTCACCATCTGGCAGTCCGACAGACAAATCTGTGTTTGGCGGATGCTAGAACCCTACCTGCCCGAAAGCATAATGCCAACTGTAAAGTTTGGTGGAGGAGGAATAATGGTATGGGGATGTTTTTCATGGTTCCCGGCTTGGCCCCTTAGTTCCAGTAAAGAGAAATCTTAATGCTATAGCATACAATGACAATCTTGACGATTCTTTGCTTCCAACTTTGTGGCAACAGTTTGGGGAACGCCCTTTCCTGTTTCAGCATAACAATGCCCCCATGCACAAAGCGAGGTCCATACAGAAAGGGTTTGTTGAGATCGGTGTGAAAGAACTTTACTGGGCTGCACAGAGCCCTAACCTGAACCCCAAAGAACACCTTTGGGATGAATTGTGGAATGCCCAACATCAGTGCCCGACCTTACGAATGCTCATGTCTGGATGAAAGCATGTCCCCGCAGCATCGTTCCAATATTTAGTGGAAAGCCTTCCGAGAAGTGTGGAGGGTGTTACAGCAACAAAAATGCCCATGATTTTGGAATTAGTTGTTCGACGCCCAGGTGTCCACATACTTTTGGTCAGGTAGTTTGTTACATTTCGTGTGGTATGTATTAATTTGTGGATGTCCATCATCCATATCGTATGATAGATACGTTAGGAATTGCAATTCGTACTATATGTTACGAATTTGCAAAGCGTATATGTTACAAATTCCAATTTGTTGTTGCTAACATTAGCTATGTGGCTAACGTTAGTTAGGCTAGGGGTTACGGTTAGGAGTTAGGTTAAAGGGTTTTCACTTTATTAAGTAACCTTCTGTCTTATGTAACCATAACTAACCTAATATTTCATACTAATTGGAGTGCCCCGGATCTACGTTTACTATGTTAAGTCAGGCTGTGTTCCATTGAAATAATAAAACCCTTCACTCTTCTGAAAAATATTCTAATTCACCCAGGTCTTCTCCTAGTAGGGTGGAATTGTTTCTTTCATCTTATAAAATGCAACCTGACATTGCCTCAAAGTTACAACCCTTTGGTTTATTTTTTTTATTTTTTTTTAAATAGTGTAAATTGTCTGAAAGCTGGGATCCTAGAGAGATAAAGTGTTATTGAGTTTTATAAGACTCTGTCCGTCTAAACCTGTATTACATCCAGATCATGGCCTGGTGCTTCAGGAGGGACAAGAGGTGGTTATACTACTGCTGGGAGCTAGTCATGCTTCAACATGTATCCGTCGTTTGTGTCCTCAGCCTCAGCCCAGAGAGCAGGTAGTCAGGCACTGGATAAAAACAGAGTCAATCAGTCAGCACAGCAAAACATTGGGATGTGCCCTGTGCCTGGCCTGGCCGTGAGCGTTAGGGAGGGAACAGGTGGTTGTGTTATGGTTAAGTGTCGTCCCCTCCACCCCTCCCCCTGCTCTCCAGGCCCCCTCTATGTGCCATCATTATGTGCTACTGCCCCCTACTGAGGAGCGATGGCTGTGCGCACCACACGGTTGTGTCGCAATCATATATCCTTCCTTTCTCCCAAAGTGTGCACTTGTTCACTTCCCTTCATGGATTTGTAAGGAAATTACTGATATATGGAAACTCCCTCTAGACTATACCTACACCAATCCAATGCTTTTACATTTGTGGGGAGTAGTAAACAAGTGCACACTTCAGGAGGAAGGAGAGCTTATTGGGGCACACCCAGGTTCTGGGAAGGGAGAAGGTAGGCAGGGGAGCACTTACTCCCTCCCTCAGAGCGCCCGGACTGGGTTGAGAGGATCGATCCCACCACCATGTAACCATGAGCCCCCGCAGGCCCACAAAACAGACAGAGACATCTTCCTCGGTGTGTGTGTCACAGTTTGTATGTGTGTGTGTGTGTTTGATGGACGGAGAGAGGAAAGCAGGAGTCTAAGGAAAGTTAACGGGAGATAAATAGAGAAGGACTGCAGTTTCCCCTCAACAGAAACACCTGATGCTGAGTTGTGTATGTGTGTATAAAACTCCTACTAGCACTGACTTTACTGATGACAACTCTGAGGAAACATGTACTTACTTTATGACTGATGTGTGGTTGTCTCACCCAGCTATCTTAAGATGAATGCACTTATTGTAGGTTGCTCTGGATAAGAGTGTCTGCTACAAAATAATGTACGGGCTGTGCGGAGGGAGAGGAGATGAGAGGTCTGTATGGGCTGTGTGGAGGAGGGAGAGGAGAGGTCTGTACGGAGGAGGGTGAGGAGAGGTCTGTACGGAGGAGGGAGAGGTCTGTACGGGCTGTGCGGAGGAGGGAGAGGAGAGGTCTGTACGGAGAGGAGAGGAGAGGTCTGTACGGAAAAGAGGAGGCGTGGAGGAGAGAGTCTGTACGGAAGAGGTTGAGAGAGGTCGTACGGAGGGAGAGGTAGTACGGCTGCGGAGGAGGGTAGGAGAGAGTCTGTACGGAGGAGTGAGAGAGTCTGTACGAGGAGGAAGAGTCTGTACGGGCTGTGCGGAGACGGAGAGAGAGGTCTGATGAGAGGAGAAGAGCTTTACGGAGGAGGGTGAGGGAGAGTCTGTACGGAAGAGTGAGACAGTTAACGGAGAGAGGTAGTGACGGCTTGTGCGAGTAGACGTGGAGAAGTCTGACGGAGAGGGTGAGGAGAGTCTGTACGGAGAGGGAGAGCGTCTGTACGGAGAGTGAGGAGAGATCTGTACGGAGGATGGTCTGTACGGTTGTGCGGAGGAGTGAGGAGAGCTGTACGGGCTGTGCGGAGGAGCGAGAGGAGAGGTCTTTACGGGTGTGCGAGGGAGAGGAGAGACGTCTTACGGCTCTGCGAGGAGGGAGAGGAGAGAAGGTCTGTACGGCCTGTGCGGAGGAGGAGATGACATGAGGTCTGTACGGGCTGAGCGGAGGAGGGAGAGGAATGAGGGTCTGTACGGGCTGACGGAGGACACGTGGAGGTCTGTACGGGCTGAGCGGAGGAGAACATGGTGAGGTCTGTACGGGCTGAGCGGAGGAGACATGTGGGGTCTGTACGCGACGGAGAGGAACATGGTGGGGTCTGTACGGGCTGAGCGAGGAACATGGTGTGAGGTTGTACGGCTGAGCGGAGGAGACATGTGAGTCTTACGGTCTGTACGGCTAGCGAGGAGACATGTGAGGTCTGTACGGGCTGAGCGGAGGAGACATGGGAGGTCTGTACGGGCTGAGCGGAGAGACATGAGGGTCTGTACGGGCTGAGCGGAGGACATGGCGAGGTCTGTACGGCTGAGCGGAGGAACATGCGAGGTCTGTACGCGCTGACGAGGAACATGGTGAGGTCTGTACGGGCTGAGCGAGGAGACATGGTGAGGTCTGTACCGGCTGAGCGGAGAGACATGGTTAGGTCTGACGGGCTGAGCGAGGAAACATGTGATGCGTTACGGCTGACGGAGGAACATGGTGAGGTCTGTACGGGCTAGCGGAGGAGACATGGTGAGTGTCTGTACGGGCTGAGAGAGGAGACATGGTGAGGTCTGTACGGCGTGAGCGGAGAGACATGGTGAGTCTGTACGGCTAGCAGGAGGAAACATGGTGAGGTCTGTACGGCTGGCGAGGAGACTGTGAGGTCTGTACGGGCCTGAGCGGAGGAGACATGTGTGAGGTCTGTAACGCGCTGGAGCGAGGAGACATGTGAGGTCTGTACGGGCTGAGCGGAGGAAACATGGTGAGGTCTGTACGGGCTGAGCGGAGGAGACATGGTGAGGTCTGTACGGGCTGAGAGGAGGAGACATGGTGAGGTGGACAATCTATATAAACAAATACAGTTCAGGTGACAAAAGTTTTGACGTTTTTGGAAACAAGCAGAGGTTGCACTTTCAAAGTAAGAAGATGGTAGTACACGGAACTATTATTATCAGGTGAGGTGGATGTATTTTTTTAATCAATATTAAATCATACGCCAAGTGAACTAAACATTAAGAACACCTAATATCGCATTGCACCCACTTTTGCCCACAGAACAGCCTCAATGTTGGGGCATGGACTCTACAAGGTGTCGAAAGCGTTTCACAGGGATTCTGGCCCACGTTGACTCGAATGCTTCCCACAGTTGTGTCAAGTTGGCTGGTAGTGTATCTCTACTCTGAATAGCTCGTTCCATTTCATCCCACAGATGCTCAATTGGATTGAGATCTGGTGACTGGGCAAGCCACTGCGGTACATTTAATTCAATGTCATGTTTGTGGATACTGGCCAATCCTAACCTTGTGGCATGGGGCATTATCTTGCTGAAAAAAAGTGTATTTCCAGATGGATAGACTGCTGCAAGAAGGGATGCACCTGATTGGAAACGATGTTCAGATATCCTGTGGCATTCAAACGTTGCTCCACTTTTATCAAGGGGCCCAATGTGTGCCATGAAAACACAACCTACACCACAACCAGCCTGCAATTTTGACACGCAGCATGATGGCTGCATGTACGCCATACCCTAGTCCTCTAATCAGCATCGAACACAGCACTAAGTGGTATTCATCAGACCAGGCAATGTTTTTCCAATTCTCCAGTATTGTTCCTTAGCCCAATGCAACCGCAGTTTCTTGTTTTTTGCAGAAAGAAGTTCAACTCTAAGGTCGTTGATTGCCATACCCCATTCTTTCATGGGTCTTTGGGCACCAATGTTGTACTGAACTGTCAGTTGACTAAGTGTAGCCCGTCTGTTGCTCCGCACAATTCATGTCAGCCTCCTTTGTCCCCGTTCATCAATTAATCATTTTCGACCACTGGCCTGCAGTTGGCAGGATGTCCTTTGAGTGGTGGACCATTCTTGATACACACAGGAAACTGTTGAGTGTGAAAACCTCAGCAGCGTTGCAGTTCTCGACAATCAAACCTGTGCGCCTGGCACCTACTACCATACCCTGTTCAAAGGCACTTCAATCTTTTGTCTTGCCTATTCACCCTCTGAATGGCAAACACAATCCATTTCTCAATCGTTTCAAGGCTTAAAAATCCTTCTTTAACCGGTCTCTTCCCCTTCATCTACACTGATTGAAGTGGATTTAAGTGACATCAATAAGGGATCTTAGCGTTCACCTGGATTCACCTGGTCAGTCTGTCATGGAAAGAGCAGGTGTTCCTAAGGTTTTGTCCAAAGTGTGACCGCGTCAAACCAAAAAAGAAGAGGGTATTCTTGATCAGTAATACAGGTACTATTCCACACGGACTCGTCTTTTGAAACATTGGGCAGAAAAGTAGCCTTTGGAAAACACCGAAAATACAACGGTAAAACAGTTAACTTTATCAGTAATACAGAGGCACGAATGACTAATCCATGTCTGACCATCTCTTTTCACCAAATGTGAACAGAATGACCGTTAATCTCTAATCTCCTCACATTAATCCACATTAGTCTCTTGACCCAGAGTACTGTTCGCTCCAGTTTCTAGTCACAAAAGTTAGACACAGTCGGCCTAATTTGGGATGGTTTCCGCAAATCATGTCACTTAATTTGCAGTCCTGCACATCAGCCATAATTAGTTCCGTATGAAGCTGTGGCCACCTGGCCTGGGGTCCGACCCACCGGGGGAGGAGAGGGGGAGAAAGGGGAAGAGGAAGAGGAGTGGATAAGCAAAAAGGGGAGACTACGGGAGGGAATGGGTGAAGCTAGGAGGGAAGAGGAGAGTGAGAGGGAGGGATGGGAGGAGGAGAGAGGGATGGGAGGAGAGGTGAGATGGGAGGAGGAGAGAGGAGGGATGGGAGGAGAGAGGAGGGATGGGAGGAGAGGAGGGATGGGAGGAGAGAGGAGGGATGGGAGGAGAGAGAAGGGATGGGGTACGAGCCGTCAGCCCCTTGTACATGACCATGTCAGACACACAGCCAAACTGGAGACCGATGCTTCACATTCACATCAGCCTTAACAGCTGGATGACATAACAGATTCTTCTCCATTATAGGGCAGAGGAGGAAGACGACCAGTTTTCATTTATTCTTGTGTTGAATATGGAAACTATGCAAGGCAAACTATTTAGGAAACCAAGTGTACTGTATGTGTGGGATGACAGTGGCATAGATTCACTTTTCCCCTAGTGCAGTGGTTCCCAAACTTGTTATAGTCCTGTACCCCTTCAAACATTCAACCTCCAGCTGCGTACCCCCTCTAGCACCAGGGTCAGCGCACTTTTAAATGTTATTTTTGTCCATCATTGTTAGCCTGCCACACACACACTATACGATACATTTATTAAACATAACAATGAGTGTGAGTTGTCGTCATAACCCGGCTAGTGGGAAGTGACAAAGAGCTCTTATAGGACCAGGGCACAAAGAGTAATATAATAATAATCAATCATTTTGCTCTTTATTTAACCATCTTATACATAAAACCTTATTTCTTAATCAAAAATTGTGAATAACTCACCACAGGTTAATGAGAAGGGTGTGCTTGAAAGGATGCACATAACTCTGCAATGTTGTGTTGTATTGGAGAGTCTCAGTCTTAAATCATTTTCCAAACACAGTCTGGGCCTGTGTTTAGTTCCCATGTCAGTGAGGGAAGAGAATCCACTCTCACATAGGTACGTGGTTGCAAAGGGCAGCAGTGTTTCAACAGCACGGTGTGCCAAGGTAGGATACTCTGAGCGCAGCCCTATCCAGAAATCTGGCAGTGGCTTCTGATTAAATAAAATTTTCACAGAACCGCTAGTTGCAATTTCGATGAGGCTCTTGTTCAGATATCGATAACTTGACTGGAGGCAGGGCATGAAAGGGATAACGAATCCAGTTGTTTGTGTCGTCCGTTTTCGGGAAAGTACCTGCATAATTGCTCACCCAGCTCACTCAGGTGCTTCACTATATCACATTTGACATTGTTCGTAAGCTTGAGCTCATTTGCACACAAAAAAAAATCATACAATGATGGAAAGACCTGTGTGTTATCTTTGTTAATGCAGACAGAAAAAGCTCCAACTTCTTAATCATAGCCTCAATTTTGTTCCGCACATTGAATGTAGTTGCGGAGAGTCCCTGTAATCCTAGATTTAGATCATTCAGGCGAAAAAAACATCACACAGATAGGCCAGTCGTGTGAGAAACTGGTCCTCATGCAAGCGGTCAGAAAAGTGAAAATTATGGTCAGTAAAGACAACTGTAAGCTAGTCTCTCAATTCAAAAAAACGTGTCAATACTTTGCCCCTTGACAACCAGCGCACTTCTGTATGTTGTAAAATCGTTACATGGTCGCTGCCCATATCATTGCATAATGCAGAAAATACACGAGAGTTCAGGGGCCTTGCTTTAACAAAGTTAACCATTTTCACTGTAGTGTCCAAAACGTCTTTCAAGCTGTCAGGCATTCCCTTGGCAGCAAGAGCCTCTCGGCGGATGCTGCAGTGTACCCAAGTGGCGTCGGGAGAAACTGTTTGCACGCGTTACCACTCCACTGTCTCCCTGTCATGGCTTTTGCGCCATCAGTACAGATACCAACACATCTAGACCAAAGTCCATTTATGTCACAAAACTGTCCAGTACTTTAAAAATATCCTCTCCAGTTGTCCTGGTTTCCAGTGGTTTGCAGAAGAGGATGTCTTCCTTAATTGACCCCCCATAAACGTAACGGATATATACCAGGAGCTGTGCCAGGCCCACCACGTCTGTTGACTCATCCAGCTGCAACACATATAATTAACTGGCTTGTATGCGAAGCAGCAATTGTTTCAAAACATCTCCTGCCATGTCACTGATGTGTCATGAAACAGTGTTGTTTGATGAAGGTATTGTCTGTATAGTTTTTTGGCCTTCTTTCCCCCAGCCATATCCACGACAGCAGGAAGAATTAAGTCCTTCACAATAGTATGGGGCTTGCCTGTCCTAGCCACTCGGTAGCTCATATAGGACACTTCTAGACCCTTCTTATTAAATGGTATATTTTGCTTTAGTATGTCTTATTACTCAAAAGTAATCCTTATTCTTACTCAAAAAACTCCCGTAGCTTATTTTTCAAATTGTCATGTTTCGTTTCTAAATGTCTGCGCAAGAGTGAAGGTTTACTGTGAGACAGTAACGGTTAATGTGATTGGATGTTAATTATTTGACTAGGCTACCTGTATTTGACATTGTGTTGTTATTTCACTGAACACTAGATGATTTAACTTTATTTTTGGCAGTGAAATGAGGCTACTCAGACGAGAGAGAAAAAAACCTCACCCAAATGTATAGCCCCGTTGGAAAAAATAAATGTACTGTTTGAAAATGTGAAATCTGGCTTTATTTTTAAGTACATAAGCATGATACACAAGTTTTCAATGACTTATAGTGTACAAAAAGTATACCACTGAAACTCACATCAACATTATTATTTTATTATCGGACTTACAGAAGGCCTTGCGTGTTAACAAAATGAAACATAAAAAAAATATGCACAGTGCAGAACAGACATACTCTACAACCTGTTAAAACGGAGTATCTCTTAAAAGCAGACAGTGAGATGAAGGTGAGCGGAGAGGAAGGCTGGCTGGAATAGAAGTAGAACTCATTCTGAATCTAGTGGTTCTGCTTTTTCTTGGGTCTACCTCTGCCTCTCTTCAGGCCAGGTGTGGTCTGAGTACCCATCTCCACCAGTGCCTTCTTGGGTGTGGCAGCAGTAATTTTAGGCGTGGTAGCCGTTTTTTTAGGGCTGGCAGTTTTCATTTCCTTCACCCCTGTCGGGAGAAGATCAAAACGTATTCTGTATGGTTTAACCTGAGAAGAGGACAGGAGCGTAGGAGAGGAGGAAAAGAGGATTCTTACCCTTCTTCCTTAGAGATCTTTTTTTCTTGGCAGGAGAGCCATCGACCTCATCATCAGACTCCTCTTTATAATCTACCACTTTCTTTCTTTTGGAAGTCTTCTGTGAGGAGAGAAAAAAAGAGAGAGAAATGTGGTCAAATCTCAGTCCGCCTGCAGCAACCTTGGAGGGGGCAGAAATCAAACATGAAATTAGGAACTCTGCATTGGCACACGACAACCGAATGCTTATATCTGCCCGGAGCCTTGTGAACGTCTGTGTGACATCTGAGCAAATGCAATTATGACTCTCACAGAGGAAGAAAACCTTCTACAGGAATAATCCACTCAAAGTACACAATGAATTCTGCTTTCTTGACCTATCTAAATAACAACAACGGACAGGGATAATTTTGTTTCTGGGGTAATTGTTTAAGACATCTGGAACTGTCTTCAGTGTCAAAGTTGAGATTTGAGGTGAGCCATTTGGTACAATTTTCATCAACTATGACTTAACTTGTTCTCCCTGTTCTACACATTCAAGACTAAAACTAGCAAATAATTGTGTCCATGAAATCATACCAGCCCAGAACACGTTGATGAGAAAGATACACTTACCGACAGCAATCAACTCTTCCACCTCTTCTTCCTTCTGCCGTCCCTCCTTTTCCTCATTCTCTCTTAAACTGTATAATGAACGCGCGCCCCTCCCTCCTTTCTTCCCTCTCTCGTCTTGCCTTTCTTTTTGCCAATTGCTACCTTATGATTACCAGCAGACCCTGCTGAGCTGAACAGATTGGCTGGATAATTACATACAATAACGGCAGTGGGCAGGTAACCCTCAACTGGCATGAGCCAGCTCTCCAGTGGCACCGTCCTTATGCAAACATATTGTGGGTAGTGTGAGGAGGGGGAAGGAAGGGGAAGGGGAGACCCTTCCCTCTGCAGTGAGAGTGGCCCACTGATTGCCAGGTAGCACCAACTCCAAGGTTACCGTGTCATCAAATTTGTGATACATTACTGAGGGATAAACACAGGTACTGAGACCTGTCGGAGAGGAGAGTGAGGAGGACGGTAAAGAGGATAAGGAGGAGGAGAGAGGGAAGAGTGGAGAAAAGTGAGGACAATGAGAAGAGGGGAAAAGGGGAGAGGAGGAAGGAGATAGGTAAGATGGAGAAGAGAGGACAGGAGAGGGGAGGAAATTGAGAGAGGAGGAAAGGAAAAAGGCTTTTGCTGTTGTTGGAGAAAACCCTGGGTGTTAGCCAGCGTGACATAGACAACGCTTTGACCAGTGTGTGTGACTGTGTTTTGGGGGTAAAAACGTCAATAAGCGGTCAAGGCATATCTTTTAAAAGCATCACACCTTAATTGTATTTGAAAATCAATGCACTTGGCAGCCATTCACACGACCCTGCTCAATTAGTCTCGGATCGTGCTTGGGCATTTTTACATTTCAAATGAAATGGCTTTCAACGGGTAAACACATTAGGGGTGGTTGAAATGGGCTCCGTTTGAAAGGCCGGGCTTCAAAAAGGTCTGGAGCGTGCCAGGTTTTAAACGCCAAGGCTACTATGATCTCACAGCAACACATTTGTATATGTGTGTGTATGTCTGTCTTTGCGTGCAACGTGTGTCTGTGCACCGACCTTGGCAGAGGACGATGGCCCAGCTCCGTTGCTGCTGACGACTGAGGAGAACTCCAGCGTGTCGTCATCTTTGGCGCCGATTGACTTAAGCCCCGCCTCCAGAATGGACCGTAGCTTCTGATAGGCCGGTTTGTCTGTGTAGCTTAGAGTCTTCACCTCTTCCATGAACTTCTGAAGTTCATCTAAAATATGACAAAGAAATAAAATAAAAGAGTGGATTTATATTTTAAAATGTGTCCCAGCAAGTTGTATATGAGCTGCGGTGCTTACCCAAAAAAGGTAACACTTTACTTGACACCCAGCATCATAACACATAAATATAGGTTTAAAAAAAGTTTTCAACCTGTTCCCCCATCTGCTCCAACAACATTGTGATAAAAACACAAACATCCAATACAAAAAAAAGAGAAACTAAACCAATTCAACTTGACGATTCCCAACCCTCACTGACCATAAACTACAACAAGGATTAGAACGTTTGTTATCTAGCTGATGTCGAACCCCTTAATCATTATTCACAGACACAAGAAACAGACACACCGGTCGCTACATTGCAGATGAGCTGAAGGCAGTCATCWATGACCTTGGACCACAGAAGGTATTTGCACTGGTGACAGACAATGCTGCGAACATGAAGTCTGCTTGGTCTAAAGTGGAGGAGACCTACCCTCACATGACACCCATTGGCTGTGCTGCTCATGCATTGAATCTGCTCCTCAAGGACATCATGGCATTGAAAACAATGGATACACTCTACAAGAGAGCCAAGGAAATGGTTAGGTATGTGAAGGGTCATCAAGATATAGCAGCAATCTACCTCACCAAGCAAAGTGAGAAGAATAAGAGCACCACATTGAAGCTGCCCAGCAACACCCGTTGAGGTGGTGTTGTCATCATGTTTGAGTCTCCTGGAGGGGAATGAGTCTCTCCAAGAAATGGCCATATCACAGCCTGCCAATATGGACAGCCCCATTAAGAGGATCCTACTGGATTATATATTTTGGGAGAGTGGTAAGCAGCCTGAAACCTATAGCAGTAGTAGCAATTGCATGGATTGAGGGAGACAATGCCATTCTGTCTGATGTTCAGACTCTGCTTGCAGATGTAAGAGAAGAGATCCGTACTGCCCTGCCCACTGTTGCTCCAAGCAGAGGAAACTGCAGTTCTGAAATGAATTAAAAAGCGTGAAGACTTCTGCCTGAAGCACATACACGTCAGAGCATACATGTTGGACCCCAAGTATGCTGGCAAAAGCATCCTGTCTGGTGCAGAGATCAACACGGCCTATGGTGTCATCACTACCGTGTCTCGCCACCTTAGCCTGAATGAGGGCAAGGTTCTTGGCAGTCTGGCGAAGTACACTTCCAAGTAAGGGCTTTGGGATGGAGATGCAATATGGCAGTCGTGTCAACATATCTCATCAGCCACCTGGTGGAAGAGACTTGGTGGATCCGAGGCGCTTTCTCTTTTTGCCTCCATCATCCTCCAAATCCCACCAACATCAGCCGCCTCAGAGCGCAACTTGTCCTGGTTACAAGGGTTGAAAAATTGGTGGCCATCCAGGCAAATTTGAAGCTTTTTGAGCCTGACAACGAGCCATACTCAATAAGGTTGGAAAGTGACAGTGAAGATGAGACCTCAGAGTCTGATGTTCAAGAGGTGGACATTGAGGAGGTCCAGGGAGAAGACATGGAAGGCTGAGAGGAAGACAACCAAAGCTTTAGTTTCTAGACTATCATTTTACAGCTAGCTGTATGTTGAAAACATTTTTGGGAGATGCGATGGATCATTGAGGATCATTCAATATTCCCTTTCTTTTGTTGTTCAGTGAAATCATCATCATGTGAAGAGTCAACTCATTTAATTAAAAAGTTCAATTCGTAACTAAATAATTGTTAATTTATTATATTGGAAGGATTCAATCATTTGCAATTATGTCTACTTATGATCAGGTAAAAGGATTATGTTTTGTCTCCACATGATAAGGTAAATATATCCAATGCTAAAAATATTACATTTAAATGGTATTAATATTAATTTGAATATATTTCCGTTAATTCCCATATATTCCCATTAATTCCCACGGGAAAGTTTCCACCTCTGAATATTCCCCAAAATGTGGAACCCTAGTCACAACAAACATAATTAGTGATGATGGACACAACAGAACCACGGCGGCTCCACTCCCACCACCTCTATGTCTGGGCTGTTGAGATGTGTTGTGGTACAGCCGCACACAACACAACAGCCCAGAGAAATCTCTCCTTCTGTCACACGGCGGCTACAGAGCGGGTGCTGCCACAGAGAGATCAATGGAGAGGAGGAGACGGAGAGGCGAATGAGCGGAGGTCGAGAAGGGGAGGATAGGAGAGGAAGGCCCTGGGTTCAGGCTCTGAATTAAATGGCTTGTTAAACATTGTTAAAAGTCAACTCTTTTTTTTTTTACTGTTCCTCCTTCAGATTGAACGCCCCTAGTCCATATTGTAAAGTTAATGTTATGTTGAGTGAAGTCAAATCTGCAGGCCTCTATACCATATGAATTGCCCACAAATCTATCAACAACAAAAAACTAAGAGTTCATATACCAGTCAAACGTTTGGACACACCTACTCATTCAAGGGTTTTTATTTTTACTATTTTATACATTGTAGAATAATAGTGAAGACATCAAAACTACGAAATAACACATATGGAATAATGTAATAACCAAAAAAGTGTTAAACAAATCCAAATATATTTTACATTTTAGATTCCTCTAAGTAGCCACCCTTTGCAACGATGGCAGCTTTGCACACTCTTAGTGGCTAACAACCCGGTAGTGGTTTCTTTGCAGCAATTCGACCATGAAGGCCTGATTCACGCAGTCTCCTCTGAACAGTTGATGTTGAGATGTGTCGGTTACTTGAACTCCGTGAAACTTTTATTTGGGTTGCAAACTGAGGTGCAGTTTACTCTAATAAACTCATCCTCTGCAGCAGAGGTAACTCTGGGCCTTCCTTTCCTGTGGCGGACCGCCACGAGAGCCAGTTTCATCATAGCGCTTGATGGTTTTTGTGACAGCAACTTTCAAAGTTTGACATTTTTCGGATTGACTGTAATGATGGACTGTCGTTTCTCTTTGCTCATTTGAGCTGCTCTTGCCATAATATGGACTTGATCTGTTACCAAATAGGGATATATTCTGTATACCATCCCTACCTTGTCACAACACAACTGATTAGCTCAAACGCATTAAGAAGAAATTCCACAAATTAACTTTTAACAAGGCACACCCGTTAATTGAAATGCACACCAGGTGACTACATCATGAAGCTGGTTTAGAGAATGCCAAGAGTGTGCAAAGCTGTCATCAAGGCAAAAGGTGGCTACTTTGAAGAATCTCAAATATATTACTATTTAATTTATTTGGTTACTACATGATTTCATGTGTTATTTCGTAGTTTTGATGTCTTCACTATTATTCTACAATGCAGAATAGTACAAATAAATGGAAAAGCCTGGAAGGAGTAGGTGTGTCTCAACTTTTGACTGGTACTGTATGTCTACAACATATCTGAAGTGATGTCACTCCAAAAGGCAAACTTCAGCCAACACTCTTGCCCTCCTTGGTATTGCCTCCAACCTATGCTTCACACAAATGCACTCAACACACTGAAATTCACAAGAAAGTTAAAGTGTAAAGTTTTGTTGCGGTCAGAGAATTAGCGGTGGGGCTAATGAATTAGCACTCATTATGAGGAGATCCTGTTCGTGAAGCAGCAGCTAGTGATAATGGTGTAACTATATCTCCACTGGCCTAACGGCTACTCATGTTAAAGTTTGATAACTAATCTCAACTACAATATTGACATCCTCATCCACACAAAGACCAACAGATGTGTGCTCAACATACAAAGTAGAAAACTTAGTTCTTAGAAATGTAGCATTTGTCTCTTTCTCACTTGGCTTGTCTTGTGAGGAGAAACACTTGGACATGAACTCTGACACGTTATCCCTGCATCTGTGAACGACAAAAACGAGTTAGGATCTCAACTTACCAACCTGTGTGTGTGTGTGTGTGTGTTTGTGACATCTTACTGTAGTTTTACATCTCTGACATAGAGGGGGTCCTGCAGCTTGTCTTCCCAGGGCAGTTTACTGCAGAGCCACTGGACCATACAGTACCCCAGGATCTCCAGATCACTCCTTCTACAGGGAGCTGCAGACATACAACACCACTACGTCAGTCTGAAGGGTTTAAAGCAGCGCTCACCTGCTGGGTGTCGACCAACAGTGGCCAATAAACATGTAGAATCGTCAGGAAATTAAAATGACAGCAAATGTTGTGGTCAGAGGCGATAAGATGGCTACACGCTGCTTTTAACAGTTCGTTGCCACGGTGAGTTTTGTTCTTATATTTTCCTTTTTCATACCATTATTATCACAACTGAACTGATCAACAGATACCTTTAGAGGTCCTACTGATACAGTGGTGGCAGGGTATCTGTTAGCTGATAATAGCTGGCTTTTGGCTGTAATTTTATTTGCTGATAAATAAATAAAATCGTCTCTGGCCAATTGTCCAGGAGAACAAAAAAAAATCCCATTGCGAAAATAATGCTTTTTAGCCTATTCATTGATGTAAATACATTTGACTGGTCATGCTGATCAATATATGGGTTAATTTGCATAATTTTGTGGAATTAAATTGGTGCGTGTATATTCTTTGTGTAATCTTATTTATCCTCACATGCACAGCATACAGACAGAGCCTTTTAGCGGGAAATCTGTCAGACAGAGCTTTTATAAGCCCAATCTTTGCACAACAATTCTAGATGCAATTCTAAAAGCTAATATTTGTATTTCTCAACTGGTAATTGAAGCATGCTTCCCATTCGCCATTCAAATGCACAGGCAAAGGAAGGCAGGCTTCATTAGCACGTCACACACCACTTTGCAAAGAGCTGGAGGCCGTATGCATTTTGAAAACACATAGCTACTTAATTGTTTGAAAGCCGAATGTTTTACTACATATTATGAGGCATGTTGTCTTGCTTCAAAGTAGCCTAAGCAAAATCCAACCATATCCGTGGAGGCAATTATTTTATAAAGACTTCCATACACCATTGAAACCAGTAGCTTATTTCTCTCATATTCTTTTGGTTTTCAACTTATTCATTGTCCGATAGCCAAACGCACATTTGCGCGCAGCCTACTACCTTGTGCTCATTGCTGTGCTAATAGCCTAATGTTAAGAAACAGTTTATCAACACTTTAAGCTAAACGTTCTGATCTATTGATTCATTGCTTTTACATATAATGTTGAAGTCGGAAGTTTACATACACCTTAGCCAAATACATTTAAACTCAGTTTTTCACAATTCCTGACATTTAATCCTAGTACAAATTCAGTTAGGATCACCACTTTATTTTAAGAATGTGAAATGTCCGAATAATAGTAGAGAGAAATAATTATTTCAGCTTTTATTTCTTTCATCACATTCCCAGTGGGTCAGAAGTTTACATACACTCAATTAGTATTTGGTAGCATTGCCTTTAAATTGGAAAACTTGAGTCAAACGATTCAGGTAGCCTTCCACAATAAGTGGGTGAATTTAAATGGGTGAATGTAGGCCTCCTTGCTCGCACACTTTTTTTCAGTTCTACTCACAAATTTTCTATAGGATCTAGGTCAGGGCTTTGTGATGGCCGCTCAAGTACCTTGACTTTGTTGTCCTTAAGCCATTTTGCCACAACTTTGGAAGTGTGCTTGTGGTCTACAATTTTTTTTCTGGGGGTCTTGGCTGATTTTTTTTCTTTTTTCCATGATGTCAAGCAAAGAGGCACTGAGTTTGAAGGTAAGCCTTGAAATACATCCACAGGTACACCTCCAATTGACTCAAATTATGTCAGAAGCTTCTAAAGCCATCACATAATTTTGGGGGATTTTCCAAGCTGTTTAAAGGCGCAGTCAACTTAGTGTATGTAAACTTCTGACCCACTGAAAATGTGATACAGTGAAATATAAGTGAAATAATCTGTCTGTAAACAATTGTTGGAAAAATTACTTGTGTCACATTACTTGTGTCAAAACTATAGTTTGTTAACAAGAAATTTGTGGAGTGGATAAAAAACGAGTTTTAATGACTCCAATCTAAGTGTATGTAAACTTCAACTGTATATACAGTGGGGAGAACAAGTATTTGATACACTGCCGATTTTGCAGGTTTTGCTACTTACAAAGCATGTAGAGGTCTGTAATTTTTATCATAGGTACACTTCAACTGTGAGAGACGGAATCTAAAACAAAAATCCATAAAGTCACATTGTATGATTTTTAAGTAATTAATTAGCATTTTATTGCATGACATAAGTATTTGATACATCAGAAAAGCAGAACTTAATATTTGGTACAGAAACCKTTGTTTGCAATTACAGAGATCATACGTTTCCTGTAGTTCTTGACCAGGTTTGCACACACTGCAGCAGGGATTTTCGCCCACTCCTCCATACAGACCTTCTCCAGATCCTTCAGATTTCGGGGCTGTCGCTGGGCAATACGGACTTTCAGCTCCCTCCAAAGATTTTCTATTGGGTTCAGGTCTGGAGACTGGCTAGGCCACTCCAGGACCTTGGGATGCTTCTTATGGAGCCATAACCTTCTCCCATTCCTCCTCTGGATCATCCAGATGGTCATTGGCAAACTTCAGACGGACCTGGACATGCGCTGGCTTGAGCAGGGGGACCTTGCGTGCGCTGCAGGATTTTAATCCATGACGGCATAGTGTGTTACTAATGGTTTTCTTTGAGACTGTGTTCCCAGCTCTCTTCAGGTCATTGACCAGTTCCTGCCATGTAGTTCTGGGCTCATCCCTCACCAAGTTCTGCTTTTCTGATGTATCAAATACTTATGTCATGCAATAAAATGCAAATTAATTACTTAAAAATCATACAATGTGATTTTCTGGATTTTTGTTTTAGATTCCGTCTCTTACAGTTGAAGTGTACCCCTGATAAAAAATTACAGACCTCTACATGCTTTGTAAGTAGGAAAACCTGCAAAATCGGCAGTGTATCAAATACTTGTTCTCCCCACTATATATCAAAATTCAAATCTCGGGACAAGTTTGGAAAGCAAATGGCTAATGCTGTAAAGAGAAGACAATGAAAAGACTGTATTTTTAAATCGGTCTTTAAAAATTCTCAACCTAACTGAGCGAACCACAGCAGGCCTATAGCCTATCTTAATGGCTCCAGCGGAGAGCACCGGCCATATCCCCGGTGAGTGCGCACTGTTCATATTCATTATTTATCATAATTTCCTCCTCCAGTTTAGATGTCTCTCGTTCTCGTAGGTCTATTATATGGACCACATGGTTTTCATTGATCTGTTTATCAGTGTCAGCAGAGTAGGCTACCCTGTAAATTGTCGTATTAAAAAAGTATTGTACTAATGTCTACAATCATATAAAGTGCAGTAGAATTGTATGACATGTGTTTTCCCCGTGCAAAGAAAGAAGAAACATATATAATATAGCCCAGGCCTCTACACTATACGCTCAGCCATGCATTGAACTGTCTTTTTTGCAAACAGTGATTGAGTTATATTATTAGCCTAAATCATGACTATTCAATCTACTCATCACATTAGGATTAGTAGGCTCTCTTACATCAGTCCTCAAATGTGATGATGCATGGAATGCCTTATTATAAAGGTGCATTTTTATGGTGAAGATTTTCTTCCCCAGACTTCAAAATCACACTCTGTCTATGCTATGATTTTGCTGTTCGTTACTTGTCTTGGTTGAGGAAAAGTAAATGTAGACAGTTATTCTAACATCTTCAAAGTGTGTGGTAAAAATACGCGTCATTGTAAGGACACACGTCATTGTAAGGACACACGTCATTGTAAGGACACACGTCATTGTAAGGACACACGTCATTGTAAGGACACACGTCATTGTAAGGACACACGTCATCGCAAGGATACACGTCATCGCAAGGATACACATCATTGCATCCTCGACTTCCATGCTCTGTTAAGAACAATTACCATGATGTAAATGTGATTTCTGTCATTCTGAGCACCGTGGGTGAACGCCCTAATCAGGTTACCTTTTTATTTTGAAAAACAATGATTTCTTCCATTTACTCCCAACTGAACGTACCTACCCCTGGCTTGGCTCAGTGAGGTGTACTGTACTTACAGACTCCTTTGTGTGCGTCGATGGAGGTGAACTCGATGGTTCCGTCATGGCACCTCTTAGGGTCTTCCTTGTACTCCTTCAGCACTCCTTCTGGAGCGTACCTATAGGCCAGTCCATAATCTACTAAGTAAACCTAGAGGTTTGCAAACAAAACAGACAAATTCATGCATGCACACACTGACACACAGCCAACCAAATGAGTGAGTATACTTAACATGATGTGGCTTGTAACTAAATTACTACTAATAACACTGTACATGTGTACTAAGTTTCATGCTTTTATGAAAACATGTTTTTCCACATATCGCCTGGACTATAACAATAACGCATACATTACAAAGCATCGTTACAGTAAACCACAGCTCCCTCCCTCCCTGCTCAAATCCTCAGCTCCCAGAAAGTCAAACAAATGTTTCCAATAACTGCAGGCAGGGAGCAGGCTAACCCTGACACTCCCAAGGGGTTGCTTTCTAAATTGTAATTTAAAAATAGCACTTTAATAACACACCGCAGAAACATTATTAATCTCTAAATTACATATTTGCCCCTGCCCCCACCTTGTTTGCTTGAAAGAGCTCTTAGCCACCATCTAATCTCTCCCCTGTTTAGAGAAGAATAAAGAACAACCCCCCCCTCCCCTCTTATGTCTCTAATGTCGAATTGAATCCAATGAACCAGCGGCAGCAGCATAATCAAATAAATAAATATATCCAATGTTTGTTCAATTTACATATCAGGTCAAAGGCATTACTTCACTTCAAGAAGTAGAGACAACCATTTGAAATCCTACCCAGACTGAGAAATAGGCCTCTCCATTGTAAAGGGTTACTGCTAGAGTCTGGCATGTCTCTGCGTGCAGTATAAAGGAACTTGGCTGTAGTTTTGCGAGCCAATCCTAATTAGCATTGACTGGAAGTCTACAGGTACGGTAACATTGCTAGTCACTCCACACCAGTGGAGGCTGCTGAGGGGAGGATGGCTCATAATAATGGCTGGGGTGGAATGTGATGGCTGGAATGGACTGAATGAAATTGTATCAAACAAATGAAAACTATGTGTTTGATACTATTCCATTCGCTCCATTCTGGCCATCATTATGAGCCGTTCTCCCCTCAGCAACCTCCACTGCTACACACAAGGCACATTTCTAGCAAGCTATACAGCCCTGACATAGTTAGATCTAACAGGATTAGCATAGCATTGACGCTAGCCATATCAGGACAAAAAGCTCCACTACATACGTGTTTCTCAACCCATTCCTTGGGTTATAACTCAACAGACTCAACTAAACGTATCAAGCCTTGGCTTAAGAATTAGCTGAATCGGGTGTGTAAGTGCTGGACTAGCGTGAATGACAGACAGGTAGGACCCAAGAAAATACAACAGCTCAAGGCCAATATCTTTGGAAAAGACAGCCACTGACCTGATTGGGGTTGTTGTGGCTGAGGAGGAGGTTGGAGGCTTTGATGTCAGCGTGGACATACTCATGCTCATGGATGTACTCCAGAATGTCAAGCTACACAAGTGAGGGGAGAAGAAGAGGCAACACAAATATCAAACATTATTTACAGAGATAATAATACATAGGCAAACAACATTTTGAACACAAAAGATATCTGCGTGCCTGGCAGATAACTCAGCTTGGATGTCGGCCCACCACCTCAAGCTCAACAAGAGGGAGCTGCTCTATTCCTCCCGGGGAAGCCCTGCACGCTCCAAGACCTCTCCATCATGGTTGACAACTCCAAAGTGTCCCCCTCCCAGAGTGTAAATAAACTTGGCGTGAACTTGGACAGCCCCCCGGCCGTTCTCTGCAAACATCAAAGCAGTGACTCGCTCCTGCAGGTTCATGCTCTACAACATCTGTAGAGTATGATCTTTCCTCACACAGGAAGTGGCGCAGGTCCTAATCCAGGCACTTGTCATATCCCGTCTGGAGATGCATATTGCCTTTCGTGAGCTAACACTTGACTTTTCCCCCTTACTAGCACTGACTTTGCAGATAGCCACTTTATTAAGGAAAAATGTACTTACTATGACTGAGCTATGTGGTTGTCCCACCGAGGGCTGTGTAGGTCATGAAAGGTTGTCAGCCGGTGATTGTCAAGCAAATAGCTGCCGGTCTCACGTTAATTGACTGGTAATTAATATAAACAAATGCAGCATCTCCAGGCTTCCACATCAGTAGCCTACAAGCCATCTACATTTTAAAAAGTATAATAAATCCATGTAAAATAGCCTACACCATTACAATAAATCCATTATTTATTTTAGACAGGTCTAAAGAAACAGGATATGAAGAAAATGTAGTCCATTTCAGAAAAACAGAATAGCATACTCTGAGCTGTCCTTATGTTAGGCCCTGATGGGGCTATGCCATATGTCTGTGGGCTACACTAGTTCATTAAGCAGATGAGATTTGCTTAGAATTCCGTGGCGTTATTTTATATTATGAAGAATACAATTGAACATAGCTGACGATTTGAGGGAAAGCGCACATGCGGCTATTATGTGTTGAGCAGATGAGAAAGAAACAGGTACTCCTATATGCTTAATTTAGAGTTATTTATGTAACTTTAGTTGTGATACAAATGTTGGGCTATATGTTTGGATTTTTAATACAGTCTAACATGCTGACCACACCACTTGCGTTGCTAAATAAATTTACACATACATGTTATTCAATCATTGCACCCACACTGCTCACACGCGCCAACGAGCGTCTGCGTTGCCAAGTGCTAAAATAGAAGTCAGTTCTATTTGTGACGCTGAACGTGGTGCAAATCCTGCCTCTCCCATCCCATTGGTTTATAGAAGCAGATACCACGTGCCATCTCCTCATTGGTTATACCCACGTCGGTGAATGAAAGATGAACTGAGGTCGGTTGGTCGTGGTAATACACCTTTATGAAAGTTAGATGCTAATCGCCATCTAAAGTCCAAAGAAGAAAAAGCCTGAAAGGAGGAGAGATGACTAGAAACGATTTGGTTGACCGTTTTGTGTGTGGATTAATTCTCAGAGTAGAGGACCTTGTGCATTTCAGGTAAAATAATTATATCCCAGGACAAATTAGCTAGCAACAGCAAGCTAGCTAAATAGGACAAATTAGCTAGCAACTGCAAGCTAGCTAAATTGCCATAAATGTTTAATGCTTTTCAACCTGTCCCCAAAATAATATAATTGGTTCAGAGTTAGTTTTGATATTTCAACCTGCGTGTCGTGATCGCGTTTGGTGGGGGGACAAAATTCAATTTGCACACGATGGCGCACTCGTGTTTCCGGTTTTGCATGGTGTAAGGCTGCATGTGACTAATGATGATCTGAAAAATGTTGCATGAAAGGTATTGGAGATATTGAAGATATTGGAAGAACTGTCCATATTTACTTTTCATCAGCCAACAAGATGAGTAGGCCTAACGAACAGCAAAAGCACTAGCCCATGTAAATCTACTATCCCCATAGTACAAAAGTTGACAAACTCTATTCTGTGCGAGAAATAAATATTCCATAGTCTGGGACTGTTGTGGGATGCAATAGATCCCAAATTAATACAACCACTAGCATAAAAAAAACAGTTTTAAGCAATGAGCCTGACACAAGTGAGAATGTTTAGCTTAAAATGTTGATAAACTATTAGGCTATTTATTCACAATATAAGCGCAGCAATGCGCACACGGCAGTAGTGCAAATGTTCCATTAGCGGAAACCACCATTATCAAAAGTGGCCACAAATGCAATTAGGCATGTAATGCTGTTATTATTAAGGTGCATTTTTTTGGTGAAAATGATCTTCCCCAAACTTGAAACTCACACGCTGCGTATGTTTGATTGCTGAGTAGCAGGCAGTTAGCAAGATTGGTAGCCTACTAATGTCCAGCAGCAGCATAAGAGCTTGGAGAAGCCCAATTACAGTGACTAAACGGTCACGTGGAATTTGACTGCTGACATGACTCGTAACCGCCGGTGTGGCTGTAATACAGTCACCGTAACCGCCCTAGTCCCACCTAGCTATCTTCAGATGAATGAACTAATCCACTCTGAATAAATGACAAATGTAAAGATATAGTCAATTAAATAAACAGCCAAGATGTTTCATAGAGTGAATGAAATATATCAATGCTTTAGTTAGTTGTTTTTCTTGGCTCTACTATCGGCAGCTTTATGACGACAAAACTCACGAGTCTCAGCCCGAGCTGCAGGACCAGTTTCCGGGGGAACCTCCTTCCAGTCTCCTCAAATTTCTTCTGAAGATCCGTCCCAAACCGGTCCATCACCATGAACCTGTACCTGGAAGGAAGGAACCAGAGGGAAGCAGAGATTCAACGTGCATACCAAATGACACCCTATTCCCTATAGACTTTTTACCAGAGCCATATGGCATCCAGTCAACAGTAGTGCACTATAAAGGGAATAGGATGCCATTTGACACACCTCGATAACATAGTGTCTATGTTAATCAATCAAAATTGCTTGTAACTGGAGGAGTAAGGCGTTGGTTTGACATGCACAACCGCTTAACTTCATGGGTGTGTCAAATATACCAAACTCGTCCACAGGTATTTATATGGCTGACATATCATAACAGATTGCTGCCAAGGTACTGGAAGAACCAGATTTAAAAGAGGCATTACACAACGGGTGGTTTGGAACTCACATTGTTAGGCTGGAGTTAGACAAATCAACTTTTACAAACTTTGGTTGCTTGCAACCGAGTTGTTTCTTGATTGCTTCGTGTAACACCCCCTGCAACTAATAAGCAACTCATCTGAAACTTGGTTGCATCCAGTTGTAACTTTTCATTTTTTGCTGTAGCTTGACACTAGTCGCACAATCAAAACGAATACTTTGTCACATAATCCATTCCGACCCAGTTGTCATGTCAATAATACAGCTGTCAGTGCTGTGTAACCAGTGATCAAGGCTGGAAAAGGAGACAGCCGAACGAGAGATTGTTATGGACATTGTTTGGCAGTCAAGAAATGTCATTTTCAAAGTGAGCTTAAGCTTAACTCGTCGCTAGCGTGGTTATTTCGTTGCTAGCTAGCTTTGTAATGAAATTTGGTTAGCTAGCTAAATTGTACAGACAGCATTTGTCTATATCCATGCTGTTACAATAACCAAACGGTTGGATAAATAAATCATTTGTAAAACCACATGTAAAGCAGCAGATGATATGGGGTGAGTTTAGAATTCTCAAACAATATGACGAAGCAGCTTCAATTTGAACGGCTGTCGCATGCAATTTTAATTGAGTTTCTAGTTGCTTCATGTAACAGCAAAGTTGCTTCAGATTATGTCACTTGCAACCTGCCACTAAAATTGCATGAAAGTTTATTTGTGTATCTTCTGCCTCAGATCCTGCCCATGATATACTAGACAACAAACATTGCCAATTGCCGTATGCGTTTTGTTTGATAATTTGGTCATTAGCCAGCAACTTTTGATAAACTGGTTTCGTCTGGACAAACAAAAAAGGGTTGCTTAGCAACCAGATACCAACATCTTTTGTGGAGAAACAAGTGATAGAGTTCCAAAAATTGATGATTTGGGAATTAATCTTGCTATTTAATGCCGGTAACCGTTGTATAAAAACAACAATACATGAGAGGCTATGGGTTATGACATTTTTCTAATGGCTGTGGTGGTCTACGCTAATCGGCTTCGCCTCGTGGCTATGACCATGTCAAAGCCATGATAAAAATCTCATAGCCTCTCATGTATTATTTCTTAACTACCCAATACCTTTTTCCTCCTTTCTCATGTAGTCCAGACCCCCAGTACTTCGGAACTCCCAAATACTTCATCTTGTGAGACTTCATCCAACTCTGAACTAAAATACAAAAAAAATGGCAACAGTTGTATCAATATAAAACAATAATCTTTATGGAATCATGAGTAGCACAACTATTTAAACAATACTAGATATGAAAAAAAATTCAAATACTTGCCTAAACATCAATCACGATACAACACGCTAAAAGGCAGTTCACTTTTAAAGGTTTAAACTGAGATAACATCCATTTAAAAGTAAAAACAAGGCAAATTATTGAAATGATTCAAAACACACTTAATAAAACTTGGTGGTAGTGGTGTTCAAAGTAATAAGAGCAGCGTAATTCCGTGCGGGCCAAGCCAGTGCCGGCCGTAACGTAATCTCCTACTGGGAAAAATATTTACCAACAGACAACGCCATATTCCAATGAATAAAATATGAGTGTTCATTCCTTAGCAATATAACAGTTAATTGTCAGGGGAGATTGACATTTGGATTGTTATGATATAAAATGCAAAGTTGCAGCCTTGGGGCAAACACAGGAGCCACCAAAGGCACCATGTTGGAAACAGAGGCCCTCACTAAATAGGGCTACAACTACACTTCCTTAATTAAGAAAGTTGCTCATTTCTTTATGCGTATTTGTTTGTTCCAGTGTTGAGAGACTGTGTGTGTGTGTGTGTGTTCATGAGGGAGGGAGTGGTGTCTGGTATGCATACTTAGATCCGGCTTGGCAGCTCGCATGTAGAACTTGAGCTCTGAGAACAGTGGTCCGTTGTCACTGGGCTCCTAGATTAAGAAGAAAAAAAAAAGAGGACAGTGGAGGACAGTTGACCAAACAGTACAGCTTCATTCATCCCATTACGGTCAATTTAGATTACATTATAAAGAGAACAGTTATACTCTGGAAACACTATACATGCAGCATAGGTAGGCCTGGAGTCATGCAGGGCTATCAGATTGAACTGAACATGTTGAGTATATTGTCATTAACTGTACAGGCATTCTAAGGACGTTAAATGTCACCTTTGTCTTTCTTGTATAGGCATGAGATGGAACAGAGGCGAATCGTGCATTCATATACAAAGGCATGTGCTATCAAGCCAGAGTTGTCTTACCACTTTGATGACATATGGGGCATCAGCTCCAACTGTTTTAGATGAATTCTCATTGGCTGTTAAAAAATATATATATATTAAAATATCATATGCAAGACATACAGTAATATTCCTGATCAATAATAAATGAATGAACAATCAATGACTAGAATATGTGTTTTATCACCCATGTAGCCATGCTTCTCTTACCCAGATAGAGCAGTCCAAAGCCGCCCTGTCCGATAGGTGCTCCCAGTTTCCAGGACTTCTTGCTGGTATCAGTCAGTACTTCTTCAGGGGGAAACTCCTCAGCAAGCTTCCTCTTGGCTGGTCCTCTGCCCTTCCCTGCTGCCTGGGCTTTTGGGGGCATCTGGAGGGACCGTATACATGATCTATATAATCTATACATCTACCACATTTTAGTTAATTCAACACAACTATCTTGTGACTACCAGCCAATACGTTATCCTGCATACTCCTAGATCATATATCATAGCAATGCCTTTATTTGACCGTTAATAACAATATATCTGCAAAAGCTGTTTCTTAACGTCTCAGTTAAGTTTGAATATGACGTGTAAACACCATATCACATGATAGGATCACGTGAGTTTTCAAATCGATCTGGTAACAACTACGGTAGGTAGCTGTTTCGATTATTGTCAGGTTCACGCTGGCTCGACGAACTAGCTAGCTACAGAGTTTACAATCACCAATCTAGCCAGAGTTAGACTTTTACAACAAATTGGGGCGGGAGAGATTTTCATAACTTCGATGCAACCAATATAGTTTTTACATTGTGCTAGTCCAGCACAATGTAAATTGCATCGAATCTAGTAAGGCATTTCCTATATTTAGCTAGCTAACGTTACCTAGCTAGTTAACGGCTACTACTTGTTAGTTGCTAGCTAATTTAAGCGAACTTAATGCCAATAGGTAACACGCGTGCATCCATGATTTGCAGACAATTGCAAAAGCCAGCGGACTGGTAGCTAAACAATTTCTCCAACGAGATACTCTAACTAGCTAGCTAACAACATTACTAACTAACGTGTTAGCTGACGGCATGCTAGAAATGGCCTTCATTCTGATGAAGCCTTGGATGATAAGCAAAACACCGCGTTTCCGGGATAATCTTGTTCTTAAACACGTTATGTCAATACATCTAAACAAAGACATAGAATTTCACAGGTTTTTAATGTCTAATGCAAACCTCGTTGTCTTTGTTGTTATTTCCAAGTTATCCTCGATGCGCCTCAAAAATTCCCGCACTAACGCCAACCGGAAATAGATTCGCACATACTGCAACACTGCCTAACCCTATTGGTCAGAAACACGTTTTTCTCATTTGCCTATTTTCAGGGTCATTTGCATATTTTCAGGGGTGCTGAGTTCTAAATCGAATGTGCTGCTTGTGCTGAGGAAGGAGAGGTGGAGGAGCAGCATAGACCTCTATGCAAATGTTTCAAAGTAAGATTTTTTTAAACAAACGTTGTAATATGTAATCAGATAGGTCTATGGATGCAGGCAGTTGGAAGATACATATAAGAACTTGATTATTATATAAGAAGTTGCCATTATTAATGATCCAACCCATCTGTTATTTTGTAGCCTATTTTATACACATTTAACTTAATTATTATTGTACCTGTTGCTGGCAATTTGATAGCCTTGGAAACTATTGGGGTTCACTTGCATCACCGGACACGTGGCTCATGAATAAGATATGAGTCCCTGAGTAGCCCTATCTTGTTTCTAGCCTGAGCCTCCCTCCAGAGATGTTGCACTGGGACCTAAACTATGGGAGAGTTTGAAAAAAATGTGAGTTATGCCTGTGTAAAACAAGAGTGGCCCTTGAGATGTCCAACGGATAAAACACGGAGTGCTCTGGTGACTCTACTCGATGTGCACTTCTGTCCCCAAAAATATCCTCCCCAAACGGGAGATTCATGGTGCACGTTGAGACGCGGAACGAACGATCACTTGACACAGTGACGGCAATAATGAAGGAGATACTTCGTCCCTGTCTCCGTCCCGGCTCCTGAAGAAATGTAAAGGTGAAAAGCATGCGTGTGTCCTTCCCGGATGAGGAGATAGTGTGAGGCTTGGCTGAGCGAAAGGACTTGAGCAATGGGAGAGCTGATGTCCTCTTTGTCTTCTCATCCTTGATGGCTCTGAGGAAGGAATGCATTTTTGAGAGAACTTTTAGGGAGTAATATAGGCTCCCTCATAGGGTATTGTTTCCAAATTGACTAGCCTATTAGACTAGCTGTTGTATAGGCCTGTGGGCATATTGTTGTTCTGTGGAAGGCTGGTGACAGGTAGGCCTAGCACTGAAAAGTTTCACACTCTGCTCATTGAAAAGTTGGACATGTTACATTATTTTCATTCATCTGACTCGTGATTTGTATTCTTGCCCTTCTAGCTTTCCCTCCCTGTTTTCCCCTCCTTCATTTATTTATCAGTGATTTGCATAAACATTGTAACCAACACAGAATCACAGCAGTATCTCCTAGTGACCTACATGTTTTGAAGTAAATTAATTAATTACTGTAGATTACTTTTAATTAATGGCCAGGATTGACACACCCTGAGGCACACACACCTTTCTTATCACATTCAAGATAAGTGTTGTTATTGGTTTAGAGGGAGCTGTCGTTCTCTGGATAGACCAACCTTCAGTATGTTTACATAACCATTGAAATGACTATGGAGGCCATTGTCATGTTATGGTTTTTGTTGTTGTGATGAATGCTGTGAAATACATTGTTTATATGCAATACATCATTTGTGTCACACTAAAGTTGTATCAAGTTTGAGACAATCAGTGAGTCAAGTGTTCCCATTTGCAAGTCCTATAGGCCTAGCTACATCTGTTTGACTCACTCCATAAGAAAGGCATCTGTGATGAATTTGATCACTTGATTGTTTGATTTATAAGGCAGACACTTATCCTCGCTACCCGTCCCACTCCCGAATGACTTCCATCTTCTCCCTTCCCCACAGTCAGTCAATCAGATGGGTACAGACTGCGTTCCAAATGGAACCCCATGTGTTTGATGTATTTGATACCATTCCACTTGTTCTACGAGCCTGTACTCTCCAATTAAGGTGCCACAGCCCTCCTGTGCTTTCAACATGCCACTGAAAAAGTTGAAAGCTGCAATTCATTTTATGATATCTGAAAATACTGCAGAGTAATTCAAAACCATTTGCAAACATTGCAAACACCAAGTTGGATTCTTAGCAAAAACAACTTTGAATATCTTTGACCATCTGAGGGTAAGTGTTCTTGTTTCAAACACACACAATACCATCGATCAATGAGTAGTTTACTCAGAATACAAACTAACATGATTTTTCCACCGAAAGCAGGTTTGGTATATGTAGTTTCCCTTTGACACTTAACAGCCATATTTTGTTACTATTAGCATTCTCAGTAACACTTGAAATGAAATGGTTCTTGTGCCTGTGTAATCAAATTGGAATTACTTTTTGAGCAACATTTTATTTGCATGTTTCATTGCATTTTAATTGCATTGCAATGAGCTGAGAGTTAACTACTGTACACGAGGAATAGTGACTGTTCCTTATTCCACTTATGTAATAACTCCATTATTATGCTGTTATAAAGCAATTTCCAAAGTCCTATGTAACAACGTTGCTATTGTAATAATCACAAAGTTACTAGACATGTATGTGAACTTGATGTGAAGTGTTACTGTATTACCTTATGTCACTCATTATGAAAATATATTTGTTAGTCATTTTGAAGCTGCAAAAGTGTTCCAGTCTAATTTTTAGGGGCTTCCATGTCCCTCATGTATTTCATTCTAGGCTAGAGGCCCCTCAAACTCAACGCTGGACCTTGAAGCCAGTTCCACTGCATTTTTTCATTGTTCCCCTCTAATCAGGGACTGATTTAGACCTGGAACACCAAGTGTGTGAAATTAATAATCAGATAGAACAGGAAACCAGCAGGCTTTGGACCTCGTGGGGTTGACTACCCCTGGTATAGGCTATATTTTAAGATTCATACCATGTGCTTATGATAATATATTTACACTAATTCAATTAACTTTTTGGGTTCTTCGTCAGATATTTCGCCGCCATCAAATACATATTTTTATGTTTTCAAATAACATGTATATATTCAAATACCTTCAGATATTATTTGGTTTTCTGAGAGGTGTTCACAATTCTTTCAAATATTATTTGTTTTTTCTGAGACACGTTTTTGAATATCAAAGAAAATAGTTGCCTTTTAGTTGAAACTCTATATAAATTATATTCAACTACCTCGAGTATTTGAAAAGTTGTTATTTTCAAATAAACTACAACATGCAACTATTTTCTGCCCAGGTCTGCAGTACATGTTGCACTGCGGTACATGAGTGGAGGTTTGATCAGACGGCTCACAGCTCACGAAGAAAGACACATCTCATCAGTTCATATCAGTTCCCTACCCAGTGATATGAATCATCTCTGACTATACTTATTTGTGGTGACAGGAGACATTTTTTACCTTAATCCAACAAGATTTTACTACAGATAGGCAGAAATACTGTGGTTCCTCAGCTTTATAGCAGACACCCACAGCGGTAGGCTCACGCTGTGAGACTGCACATATAAAAATTCCAAGGGTAATTTTAATCAGTTCGTTTAATCAGCCTCCATCAGGCTTACTGCACAAGAAAATGAGAACAGCATCTCTAGTGCAAACAAGAGGCTAAGAGCAGGTTAACTACTACATTGGATTTAAGTTAGTGACTTCGTAAATAATAACACAGCTGTAAACAAAAACAAATAAACATGGGCTAGTGAGGGTGTGTACATACACACGCACACACACCACACATGTACAAACTATACACATTCCGCCATGTATAATTTATTTGATGTACTAACTTATTTTACTTGGACCAGCCATGTTAAGAACATCAGTTTCTCTCCTGCATAAATGTATGATTAGATCAAGGAGAATTATTTGTGAAAGATTAGAGACTTAGCAGTGCTTACAATAAACACACACACACACACACACTGTATTATCTTGGAGGTACTAATGAACCCAATTGCATTCGAAAACGAATGTAGGTGGTCCTCCTAAAATAGTAAAATATGTATGGTTAAGGAGTAGCTAACAGGATAAATATTTAGCAGAGAGAGAGAAAGAGACCGTATGAATTCATAATAACAGTATGCGAAATGAGAGTGTGAGGTTAAAGAGCATATTTATTAAATTAAGTATTTTCAGGCAGGGTAATCCCCTGAGGATGGGCGTTGAAGACTATTTAAAGCTGTTATTGTACCCACAGGCTTTCGCTGTTTCTTTGAAATGTTTAAAGTGGATAAAACATTGCTTTTGGTTATGTCTTCATAAGAGAGGTAAACAATAATGAGTTTCAGCTCAGGGCCCAGGGTTGCCATATTCTCTTATTCCTTCATTTAATTTCCCTCTGAAGTCTGTAATTTCATGAAGCTTTATTTTCTGGGTTAGATCCCGTGCTTAGGTACATAATTCTAATAAGTCCTTTCAAAATAATTAGGCCCAGATAGGAAACGGGAGAGGTTAAAGGCCCAGTGCAGTCAAAAATTAGATTTCCTGTATTTTATATATACTGTATTTCGCCACTCTGAAGTTGGAATAATATTGTGAAATTGTGAAAATTATGATAATGTCCTTTTAGTTTAAGAGCTTTGGTGGGATGGAGTTTTGGCCTGCTTGGTGACATCACCGGGTGGTAAATTAGTTAATAGACCAATAAGAGAGTTCCAAACCTCTAGGCCAATAGCAACTAGCTTTCAGTTTTACTCTCGTCACTCGGACCAATCCCAGACATTCCAAGAAAAATTCTTGCTTGAGAAATTGCTCTTTGTTAAGAAGCTATTATGTTTATTTTTGACCATTTTAAAATGAAAACAATCACAGTGAGGAACTTAATTGTTCCCCAGAAATGATTTGATATTCAGATAAAAACGGCTGCACTGGACCTTTAACTTCTCAAAATGCTGCAATCATTCAGATTCAAATTGAGACACTTGACTTTGACATGAAGCACAGTTGGCATATTTTGGAGGGTTATTTGAATGACTATTGTCATTTAAAGTATGTGCTACTAAGTATGTGTTGTTTTTTTAGACAATTTGTTTACTTTTTAAATTCATTCATTTCAAAAGCACTTCCAATTTGATTTAAGTGCTCTGCATTCATTTTGGAGCTCTCACTGACAAGGGTGAAATTCAGAAATGTTTTATGATTCCAAAGTACTGTAAGACTCTAATCACATTGACCTAAATAGGAGTTAGTATTCTCTGTGGGTTGTAGGCACCAGGTGGAGTAGCCTAAGCTAGGAATTAGTTGCTTGTTGTTGAATCGTTTAATGAATAGATATTGGTTATTCCTCTTGCAGATTTTTCAGTTGAGTGGACTGAGTAGAAATCAATTACCTCGACAACTTCCCTATTTATTGAAGGGTGAATTATCCCTCCCAGTGCAAAGCTGCCAACGTGACATTTTACTGTTCTTAAATTCAGAAGGTTCGTTCAATTAAATTCACAGAAATGTGTTTGTGTGTGTGGCTAAATCCCCTCCAAGAAAAAATCCCTGCTAAGAAATTAAGACAGAAGAAAATATTTGTGTTTTATATGCTAACCCTGCTGGTTTCACTGTCTTTTGATTAGCATTAATATTGCACTGCTGTAGTGGTAGCCTACCTACCTACAGTACGGTAGTGTTACATCATGATACTCGGCTGCCTTTCACAGCACACTGAGATGTCTCTCTCTCTTTTTCGCCCTGTTGGAATTCTAAAGGGAACACATTTTTTAAATTAAATGCATGCTGATTGTTATTGTGTCTCCCTGGGCGTACGGAATAGGCGGACGAGAGAGAAATGTCACTAACTAAGTGCTGCACTATTTCCTAGGCTGTTAGTGCTTCAGATGCAAATACAAGCTGAGAGAGGAGAGAGATTTGAATGTTTGGGACTGAATGCAGGCTTATAAAAAAAACAGCAGGGGAATCGGACATATGTCTCCTCGCTCGTTACAACACAGACAGCGATAACAGGGGATGATTACTGGGGCATTTGAAATGACATAACCACAGCTATCTGAATAGAGGAGTGTGAGAGCCTGAAGAGAAGTGGGCTTCCTTTCCTTAGCTTAGTTGGAGGCCATTGGGAACACACACACATGCTCACACTAGATTGTCATTTGGTAAATACGCAGACAAACGGTCACTAAACACCCTTTATTTAGAAGTGAAACGATCTCTTAATATACCTCTTAATATACATGTTATTTTGAGAGGAGACCTACTATTGTTCATGTTGGTTTAGGTTGAATAAAATTGTATGAGTAACACAAAATGTTTTGCATGTGGTATAAGTCCTTTTTTGTATAATAACAGCAGTAGCAGTATTATTAGTGATTGTAGTTGTAGTATTGCTGTTGCAGCAGCGCCATCTTGATAATCTCCGACAGATCAGGCAAAGGTATCTCTCCCCTCCGTCTCCTTTCTTCATCTCTCTCTCTGATTCCTGTACCTCAACATCCATCAGAAAACCAGTGTCTCTGATGTGCAATAACCGTCTGTCTGCCCAGCGATACCATACAGACGTATTCATATCTAAACACCATGCAGTCTAAATAACTTCCCATGCAGACTTTTAAATGTTAATGTGCATCAGCTCTGGACACACACACAGTCCACACGCGGAAGAAGCATTCAGAGGCAGGGGTGAAAATAAACATTATATTTGACATCTAGCATTTAGGGATAAAATGTATTTTACACAGATAAAATGCATCATTATTTCAAAATCATTACACATAAACAAAGAAAGACAGTGGGAAATATTTATGAAGTCAATTAGAATTTTGTGTGCGTAATTTTTATAATAAGTTAAGTTACACATCTTTTCTATGCTCTTTCTAGACACTGCAGGTTTAATTGCTAATTGTTAACTGGGAATGAATACATTTGCATATTAATTAGCTCCCAATTTACATTTTTAATTTGCTGCCTTCAAAGGGTGTGAGATAAAAGGTTGTGTTATTTTAAATCATTTATCATTTATTGCGGAAAAGATGCTGAAAGGAAAATGTGCGGGTGATTTTAACCATTAAGAGCTTTAACTGTAGAAAAGTGCAAAAACATTTTTTTAAATTATAATTAAATGAGTAAGGGAAAAAAACATGCAGTGAAACATTCAGAGTTAATACAAAAAAAGAAAAAGAATACCAAGCCACCCAGAGAGACAGAACAGTGGCAGAGATTGGGACTGGGAGTCCTGGATCAAGACGGAGTGAAGATTGGCAAATGCACCAGAGATAACTTCTGTAGAAGTCAAGTTTATAAACCATATCCCACACTGCCTAGAGAGGGAAAGCTTTTCTTTTTATCCCTCCATTTTGTCCCTCTCCCTCCTGACACATCAAAAGATTTGGCAGCCGGTCCCTTCGTCTTCTCCTCTACGCTACGCAGCCCATCTCAGCAGCACAGCACTGGGAAAAGGAAGGAGGCTCACAAGTTCAGAAATTCATTAAGATGAAAAACAGCAACTACTGGATTTGTGTGTGTGTGTGTGTGAGGGGGGATCGGTGTGTGTGCGCTTGTCTGCTTGTGTGTGTAATCGGTGGGGTGGGCTGGGGTTGCACTGCCTCAAATTGTTTGTACAGAGAGTTGCCACATTGCTGTACTATACTATACCCAAACAATGTTTGTACAGAGAGTTGCCACATCGCTGTACTATACTATACCCAAACAATGTTTGTACAGAGAGTTGCCNAGAGTTGCCACATCGCTGTACTATACTATACCCAAACAATGTTTGTACAGAGAGTTGCCACATCGCTGTACTATACTATACCCAAACAATGTTTGCACAGAGAGTTGCCACATCGCTGTACCATACTATACCCAAACAGAATGGATATATTAACCAACCACCACCGTAGAATAGTATTTGTCTCATACTAATTAATATAATAAAATCCTACCTTCCAGGTTACTCTGCCAAGTGCTCAGAAGAGATATTATAAAGTAGAACAATGTCATAACTCATACTGCCATAATGTTGATTATGTTAATGCCATGCACTAACCTATTAGACTACACACTGTGTGTGTGTGGGTGGGTGGGTGGGTGGGTGGGTGCGTGCGTGCGTGCGAGCGAGCGGGTGGGTGCGAGCGTGCGTACATGCGGTCTATTATCATAGCTTTCTTTAACCCAAATGTTGTCTTTGGCACAATGTTCCATGTCATTTCTTCATAGCATAAGGGAGTCAGTCACCCACGTCAGTCATGATGTGATTTGTTTTGGTGTGTCTCTGTACACAGATAATTACCAATGAAATTCAATAGTTACACGCCAGGATATTTTGTATTTACAGAATGTGTAATTTATGTTCTGACTGAAAACATTTTTGTGGGTCTATTGTCTGTTCTTCAACTCCTAGACAGGATAAGTCCTTTTGTACTCTCATGTCCTTTGAACAATGAATCATTTTTAAGGATGAAAGACAACGGGCAGTATGTAAAATAAGCCGGTGGCATCCTCCCACAGTGGGATTTGGCAAAACGAAGACGACGTGCGTTTGGTTGCTCCACTTGATGTGAGGGAGAAACAGTTGACATGATTGCATTCCTTCCTTCCCCGACACAGACAGACAGAGAGCGAGAGTCCCCAACACAGACAGAGAGAGAAAGTGTGAGAGAGAGCAAGAGATGTATGGTATTGCTTTTTTTATTTGCGCTGGAAGAAGGGATTCTCGTTCATTCATTCCTTGAATGTTCTGTTCTGGTTGTCAGGAGAAGAAAAGATCACCGTTTCGACTAACCACGCAATTTTGTCACCTTTGGAGATTGATGTATTCAAATTAGATATATGTGGAACAGTGGCTTAGCAAATGAACGCCTCAACAGATGACCAGCTGTTACTAATTAATATACACTGGTTAATTAGGACGTGGTGTTGCCATCAACAGTAAACTGTGTGAAATCCATAATTCATACTCTCATGTTGCTGTCATGTCATGGTGGTGGTGACGGAAGCTGGAGCTTATAACTTTGAATAAACAAGGCAGAGAGCCATGGAGGGATGGAGAGATGTACCCTTGTATACTTAGACAAAAAATGCATATTGTTATTTTGATCCACACCTGATGTACCATCTACGAGAATGTGGCTTTCTCAAGCTTCTGCTATTCTACCCCGAGAGAAACTTACCTTTGATTTACACCAGACATCTAATACATTTAGGTAAATCTGGTCTCCATTGTGGTCTTATGTAGAAAACCTCCCATAAATGCCCATGTTATAATTGCAACGTTTATATATATATATTTTTTTCTCTCCATTTTGTATAAAGTTTTGCTTTATCCTTATTATTTGTATTGTACTTCGTCTGTGTGGTTCATTTTGTTTGGTTGTCTATGTAACCTCTGTTAAAAGACAATAACATTCTAATAAAAAGATAATTACAACAAAAAAAGGATCCCCTAGATCTATGCCAATTGGTTGAAAGATTGGAAAGTGATTATTACACGAATGAGCCGATAGGTTATTCAGGAAGCATGGTGGAATTACCTTAGTGTGCCATGCTCATAGGCTCAAGTTAATAGTTGAATGACATTCCGCACGCTTGCTAACAGTACCATATGAATATCTGCTATTCTAATGAGGTAGAATTATAAACACAACCCTATAAATACCTGCTATTCTAATGAGGTTGAATTATAAACGCTACCCTATAAATACCTGCTATGCTAATGAGATATAATTATAAACGCTACCATATGAATACCTGCTATGCCTGTGAGATAGGACGCGATGAGAATTATATTGTGCTTACTAGATAAATGTAAAAGTGACGAGCTATTCAGGCTTACTGATTGAACTTTCGTAAACTACGTGACAACAGTGCAATATTACAATATTACAACACTAGAGTTAGTATCCCTACAGACATCATATTGCAGTAAGTGATCAATATCATTTCTAAGTGGCCATTGGTTTACTATTACATTAATCTACAACAGCAGGTGAACTGAATTTAAAATTGAGAGTTCAACTCTGATGCTGAGAAGCTTCCGTCGGGAACCCCGAGAAGCTTCCGTTTGGGGTGAACCCCGAGAAGCTTCCGTTTGGGGTGAACCCCGAGAAGCTTCCGTTTGGGGTGAACCCCGAGAAGCTTCCGTTTGGGGTGAACCCTGAGAAGCTTCCGTTTGGGGTGAACCCCTGCCCCCTTCCACAAGTGAAACAGGACAGCTATGTGGTTCCAACATAGGGTCATCTCTCTATCTCTCTCCCATCGCTTTGTTGTCACACACTGATAACATGATAACATCACACTGGGGTGATGACACCCTGCTTTAGTTATCTTCCCCAATATAGAAGAGATTTTAATTCCCCCTTCCTTCGGTTCCCCCTGTTCCTGTGGTACAGTTAAGTGATTATTGTAAAAAAAAAAAAAAAAATGATTATGCTAATGTGGAGTAAATGAGGATGTGTGTGGCTGTGAGACAGTGATGTGCTGTTTGCTCCCCCTCCGCGGTCATGGAGATAACAGTTTATAAGGGGAATGAAGAAGGGGAGGAACTAGGGCCTCTAATAGAGAAAGACTGATGCTGTGGCCATCAAAGTGTTTCTCTAGACTTTATTTAAAAGTAATCTGATCGTGAATAATCAGACACCCTTTGGGAATGTCTTTCGCCTTTTAACTCTGTTGTCACATCACACTGTGTGCACACTAACTACCAGTCACATCATATTTTTTATTCCTCTCAGAACTAAGAACTTTATTTCAGAAACTAAAAAAATTGCAAGGATAAAGAGATGTACTTTTTCTAAAGAGAGGTAGGGGTAAGGGAACGTTGTTTTGTATGCTCTAGCTTCTAGTTTCCTGTATTTCCAATCACAAAATAACATTGATTCCTGAATGGGAACTGGGAACATGGCAATCTGACTGTTAGCAAACAGTCCCAATTATCCTCTGTTTGATTGCTTTCTCTACTTAGGTGAGCAATTAGACCACAGCTCCTGTGAGGCTCTGGAAGTCGTACTGAAAGCACTGAGCTTTGATTTCATTAATCTTCCGACTACAGAGCTACACAGGAAAAATAGTTGTATGTACAAAAATGTTTTCGTTTTTACTTTCCATTTGGGTTTTGTATTCAGCTGTCCCTGTGTGTTGGATTTTACTCTCATCAGAGGAACTGGAAACTCCATTATTATGTTTCTGTTGAATGTAAACCTTGCTCCCTCTCATCTTTCTTTCTTCCAGGGAACATCCTAATTTCTTCCAGGGAGCATCCTCATTTCTTTCAGGGAGCATCCTCATTTCTTCCAGGGAGCGTCCTCATTTCTTCCAGGGAGCGTCCTCATTTCTTCCAGGGAGCGTCCTCATTTCTTCCAGGGAGCGTCCTCCTTTCTTCAGAGAGCGTCCTCATTTTCTTCCAGGGGTCCTCATTTCTTCAGGAGCTCCTCAGTTTCTTCCAGGACATCCCTCATTTCTTCCAGGGAGCTGTCCTCATTTCTTCCAGGGAGCATCCTCATATTCTTCAGGGAGCGTCCTCATTTCTTCCAGGGAGCGTCCTCATTTCTTCCAGGGAGCGTCCTCATTTCTTCCAGGGAGCGTCCTCATTTCTTCCAGGGAACATCCTCATTTCTTCCAGGGAGCATCCTCATTTCTTCCAGGGAGCATCCTCATTTCTTCTAGGGAGCATCCTCATTGCTGGATAAGAATGTGTATTATGAGTCTATAACTCATCTTGACATCACTGACAACACCAGCATGGGGATATCTGGTTGGAAGCCCCTCTATCATTTCATAAAGCTGGTACATGTGGTTCAGTATAATCTGTGTGGATTTAGGCCAGGGGTGAGAGAGTGAACAAATATACAATAGGCTGGTCTCAGGAAGAGAGGTGTGTATTCTAGAAATAATGAGTAAGACCAGTGAGTGTTGCGGTCAAAATAAAGTCCATAATGCCTCAGACTTCATTACCATGGGCCTCTGATTTGCCAGGAGAAATGATCCTGCAGATCCCAGATGTCATTTCTATCTGTCTCCCAGACTGTCTGCCTGTCGCAATGCATGCCTGCCTGCCTGCTTGGTCCTTTTGGGTGAGAACCTCTTAGGGCCCAAGCAGGGTGCATGGTAGGCTGGGAAAACCTTCCCGGGCATCTTACCTACCTACCAGGGCTGAGGTTGAGGAGAGGGGGTAGCTGACAGACTGGGTCTAATAGACAAAATAAGCCCAGATCACAACCTTTACCTTTCCTTAGTTTCAGAGTGCTAGATCTGGATAGAGTGTAAATTCACTCCAACGTTTGTTCAATTAGTGGTCGTTCTTAGATGAAAGAGAAGTGAGGTTTTACCTCATGGTGAAATGGACTTCAAGGGTCAGACCAAAAGTCAGCTCTTATGCAGTATTACACAAGATCAATCCAAATCACCTCGGTTTAGAGCGAGAGATGGAGAAGGCAGCAGAGAAAAAATCTGGACACCTTTGATGTGACGACCGGACGGAGGGAGGGATGGAGGAAGGGAAGGAGACTAACAATGGCCCCGAGACCTGCCACTCTCCTTGCATCTCTCAGGAATGCTTTCCTCTCTTCCTTTCACACTCCACTCTCTCTCTCCATCCATCTCTCTCTCTCTCCATCCATCCATCTCTCTCTCATCCATCTCTCTGTCCATCCCCCTCTCTCTCATCCATCTCTCTCTCCATCCATCTCTCTCTCCATCCGCCTGGTACTACAGCAGAGCCTGGATAGTACAGCAGGTTCTGGATACTACAGCAGGTTTTGGATACCTACAGCAGAGCCTGGATAGTACAGCAGGTTCTGGATAGTACAGCAGGTTCTGGATACTACAGCAGAGCCTGGATACTACAGCAGGTTCTGGATACTACAGCAGGGCCTGGATACTACAGCAGGGCTGGATACTACAGCAGGTTCTGGATACTACAGCAGGTTCTGGATAACGACAGCAGGTTCTGGATACTACAGCAGGGCCTGGATACTACAGCAAAGCCTGGATAGTACAGCAGGTTCTGGATACTACAGCAGAGCCTGGATCTCAGAAGGTTCTGGATACTACAGCAGGTTCTGGATACTACAGCAGAGCGTGGATACTACAGCAGGTTCTGGATACTACAGCAGGTTCTGGATACTACACGCAGAGCCTGGATACTAGAGCTTCTGGATACTACAGCAGCTTTGGATACTACAGCAGGTTCTGGATACTACAGCAGGTTCTGGATACTACAGCAGAGCCTGGATACTACAGCAGAGCCTGGCCTGGATACTACAGCAGAGCTGAACTGGATTACAGCAGAGCCTGGATACTACAGCAGGGCCTGGATACTACAGCAGGTTCTGGATACTACAGCAGGTTCTGGATACTACAGCAGAGCCTGGATACTACAGCAGGTTCTGGATCTACAGCAGAGCATGGATACTACAGTGATACAGCAGGTTCTGGATACTACAGCAGGTTCTGGATACTACAGCAGGTTTCTGGATACTACAGCAGAGCCTGGATACTACAGCAGGTTCTGGATACTAAAACAGAGCCTGGATACTACAGCAGAGCCTGGATACTACAGCAGGTTCTGGATACCACAGCAGGTTTCTGGATACTACAGCAGGGCCTGGATACTACAGCAGGTTCTGGATACTACAGCAGTTCTGGATACTACAGCAGGGCCTGGATACTGCAGAGAGCCTGGATACTACAGCAGGCCTGATACTACAGCAGTTCTGGATACTACAGCAGGTTCTGGATACACAGCAGGTTCTGGATACTACAGCAGGGCCTGGATACTACAGCAGGTTCTGGATACTACAGAGTCTACGCAGGGCCTGGATACTACAGCAGGTTCTGGATACTACAGCAGGTTCTGATACTACAGCAGGTTCTGGATACTACAGCAGAGCCTGAACTGGATACTACAGCAGGGCCTGGAAACTACAGCATGGCCTGGCCTGGATACTAAGCAGAGCTGGTACTACAGCAGGGCTGGAAACTACAGCAGGGTCTGGATACTACAGCAGGTTCTGGATACTACAGCAGGTTCTGGATACTACAGCAGAGCTTGGCCTGGATACTACAGCAGGGCCTGGATACTACAGCAGAGCCTGGAAACTACAGCAGAGCCTGACTGGATACTACAGCAGAGCTTGGCCTGGATACTACAGCAGGGCCTGAAACTACGCAGGGCCTGGATCTACAGCAGAGCCTGGATCACAGCAGCTGGATACTACAGCAGGGCTGGATACTACAGCAGGGCCTGGATACTACAGCAGGCCTGGATACTACAGCAGAAGCCTGGATACTACAGCAGAGCCTGGATACTACAGCAGGTTCTGGATACTACAGCAGAGCCTGGATACTACAGCAGGGCCTGGATACTACAGCAGGTTCTGGAAACTACAGCAGAGCCTGGATACTAACAGCAGGGCCTGGCCTGGATACTACAGCAGAGCCTGACCTGGATACTACAAGCAGGGCCTGGTACTACAGCAGGTTCTGGATACTACAGCAGGGCTGGATACTACAGCAGGTTCTGGATACTACAGCAGAGCCTGGATACTACAGCAGGGCCTGGATACTACAGCAGGGCTGGATACTACAGCAGAGCCTGGATACTACAGCAGAGCCTGGATACTACAGCAGAGCCTGGATACTACGCAGGGCCTGGATACTACAGCAGAGCCTGGATACTACAGCAGGGCCTGGATACTACAGCAGTTCTGGAAACTACAGCAGAGCCTGGATACTACAGCAGGGCCTGGCCTGGATACTACAGCAGAGCCTGACCTGGATACTACAGCAGGGCCTGGTATACTAACAGCAGGTTCTGGATACTACAGCAGGGCCTGGATACTACAGCAGTTCTGGATACTACAGCAGAGCCTGGATTACTACAGCAGGGCCTGGCCTGGATATACAGCAGAGCCTGACCTGGATACTACAGCAGGGCCTGGATACTAACAGCAGGGCCTGGATACTACAGCAAAGTCTGGCCTGGATACTACAGCAGAGCTTGGCGTGGATACTACAGCAGGGCCTGGTACTACAGCATGGCCTGATACTACAGCAGGGCTGGAACTACAGCAGGTTTGGATACTACAGCAGTGCCTGGATACTACAGCAGGGCCTGGATACTACAGCATGGCCTGATACTACAGCAGGGCCTGGATACTACAGCAGAACAAACGTTGCACACATCCAGCCTCACCAGACACACACTTTTCAGAGAGACGGACACACAGATCTCATCAGAGATAGGGGTAGAGAGTGCGAGAGAAAGAA
>NC_036843.1:23253968-23306042 GCF_002910315.2 Salvelinus sp. IW2-2015
TCTGCTGTAGTATCCAGAACCTGCTGTAGTATCCAGAACCTACTGTAGTTTCCAGATTCTGCTGTAGTATCCAGAACCTGCTGTAGTATCCAGAACCTACTGTAGTTTTATGGATTCTGCTATTTCAGCCACACCCGTTGCTGACAGGTGTATAAAATTGAGCACACAGCCATGCACTCTCCATAGACAAACATTGGCCATAGAATGGCCTTACTGAAGCGCTCATTGACTTTCAATGTGACACCGTCATAGGATGCCACCCTTCTAACAAGTCAGTATCCAGGCCCTGCTGTAGTGTCCATTTCAAATGTATGCCCTGCTCGAGTTGTCCCGGGCAACTGTAAATGCTGTTATTGTGAAGTGGAAGCGTCTAGAAGCAACAACGGCAAAGTGGTAGGCCACACAAGCTCACAGAACGGGACCTCCGACTGCTGAAGCACATATCGTTTAAAAATTGTTTGTCCTCGGTTGCAACACTCACTATCGAGGTTTGCCGGGAGCTTCATGAAATGGGTTTCCATGCCCGAGCAGCCGCACACGAGCCTAAGATCATCATGGTCAATGCCAAGCGTCAGTTGAAGTGGTGTAAAGCTCGCCGCCATTGGACTCTGTAGCAGTGGAAACACGTTCTCTGGAGTGATGAATCACGCTTCACCATCTGGCAGTCCGACGGACGAAACTGGGTTTGGCGGATGCCAAAAGAATGCTACCTGCCCCAATGCATAGTGTCAACTCAAAAGTTTGGTGGATGAGGAATAATGGTCTGGGGTTATTATTCATGGTTCAGGCTAGGCCCCTTAGTTCCACTGAAGGGAAGTCTTATCATTCTAGACGATGGGGAAGGCCCTTTCCTGTTTTAGCATGACAATGCCCCCGTGCACAAAACGAGGTCCATACAGAAATCGTTTGTCAAGATCGGTGTGGAAGAACTTGACTGGCCTGCACAGAGCCTCAACATCAATGCCTGACCTCACTAATGCTGTTGTAGTTAAATGGAAGCAAGTCTTTGAAGCAATGTTCCAACATCTAGTGGAAAGCCTTCCCAGAAGAGTGGAGGTTGTTATAGCAGCAAAAGGGGTCCAACTCCATTTTAATGCCCATGATTTTGGAATGAGATGTTCAACGAGCAGGTGTCCACATACTTTCGGCCATGTACATGCATCCACCGTATACACAAGGTACACACACACCCAGTAGAGCACAGAACACACATCCAGTATAGTAGAGAACATACACCCAGTAGAGCACAGAACACACATCCAGTATAGTAGAGAACATACACCCAGTAGAGTAGAGAACATACACCCAGTAGAGTAGAGAACATACACCCAGTAGAGTAGAGAACATACACCCAGTAGAGGACAGAGTACACACCCAGTAGAGCACAGAACACACACACCCAGTAGAGCACAGAACACACATCCAGTAGAGTAGAGAACACACACACCCAGTAGAGTAGAGAACATACACCCTGAGAGAAACCACATTAGAGTAAGAACATAACACACTAGCCAGTAGATGAGAACATACACACAAGAGCAGAATACCAGAGTAGAGAAACATACACACCCGGTAGAGTAGAGAACATACACCCAGTAGAGTAGACGAACACACACTCCAGTAGAGTAGAGAACATGATCACAACACAGTAGGAGAGAACCACACACCCAGTAGAGTAGAGACACAGTACACACCGGTATAGATAGAGAACATACACCCAGTAGAGCTAAGAAACCACACCAGTAGGAGTAGAGAACCACACACCCAGTAGAGCACAGAACACAACACACCCAGTACAGTACAGAACACACACCCGTAGAGGACAAGAACATACCCCAGTAGAGTAGAGAACATACCCCCAGTAGAGTAAGAACACACACCGAGTAGATAGTGAACATACGCCCCAGAGTAGAGTTAGAGAAACATACACACCCAATAGAGTAGAGAACACACACCCAGTAGAGGACAGAACATACACACCCAGTTAGACGCACAGAACACCCACCACAGTAGAGCACGGAAACACACCCAGTAGAGGACAGAAATAAATACACATCCCAGTAGGGGACAGAACACACACCGCGGTAGGAGAACACACACCCAGTGAGGACAGAACATACACCCAGTAGAGTACAGAACATACACACCCCTGGTAGAGGACAGAACACACACCCAGTAGAGGACCAGAACATACACACCCGGGTAGAGAACACACCCAGTAAAGAGCAGAACACACACACCCAGTAGAGGACAGCACATACACACAGTAAAGGAGGACAGCAATACAACCCAGTAGAGGAACAGAACATACACACCCAGTCAAGGAAGAACATACACACCAGTAAGAGGGACAGCACATAACACCCAGTAGAGGACAGCACATACACACTCAGTAGAGGACACACATTACCACACCCAGTAGAGGCACGCACATACACACCCAGTAGAGGACAGAATACACACCCAGTAGGGTACAGAAACCACACCCAGTAGAGACAGAATAACACCCAGTAGGGTACAGCAACACACACCCAGTAGAGACAGAACCACACCCAGTAGAGTAGGAAGCACACAACCCAGTAGAGCACAGAACACACGCACCCAGTAGAGCACAGAACATACACACCCAGTAGGGTTACAGAACAGCACCCCCAGTAGAGACAGAACAGCAGCACCCAGTAGAGCACAGAACACACACCAGTAGAGCACAGGAACACCACACCAGTAGAGTACAGAACACACATCCCAGTAGAGCACAGAACACACCACACCAGTAGAGCACAGACTACAAATCCAGTAGAGAAAAACTCCCAGTAGAGTAGAGAACACTACACCAGTAGAGTAGAGAGAACATTACACCCAGTAGAGTGAAACCACACACCCAGTAGGAGTAGAAGAACAATACACCCAGTATGAGTAAGAGAAACATACACACCCCGTAGATAGAGAACATACACCCCGCTTAGAGTAAGAGAACTACACACCACAGTAGAAGTTAGAGACAACCCACACAACCAGTAAAGTTATGAGAAACAACACACCAAGAGTGAGAACACCCAGTAGTAGAAACATACACACACCGGTTTAAGTTAGAGAACATACACCCAGTAAGTGGAGAGAATACACACCCAGTAGAGTCAGAGAAGATACACCCAGTAGAGCACAGAACACACATCCAGTATAGTAGAGAACATACACCCAGTAGAGCAGAGAACATACACCCAAGTAGAGTAGAGAACATACACCCAGTAGAGTAATAGAACATACACCCAGTAGAGGACAGAGTACACACCCATAGAGCACAGAACACACACACCCAGTAGAGCACAGAACACAAATCAGTAGAGTAGAGAACACACACCCAGTAGAGTAGAGAACATACACACCCAGTAGAGTAAGAACACACACCCAGTAAGTAGAGAACATACACACCCAGCTAGAGTAGGAACATACACCCAGTCAGAGTAGAGAAAACTACAACCACCCGGTAGAGTAGAGAACATACACCCAGTAGAGTAGAGAACACACCCAGTAGAGTAGAGAACATACACACACAGTAGAGTAGAGAACACACACCCAGTAGAGTAGAGAACATACACACCCGGTAGAGTAGAGAACATACACCCAGTAGAGTAGAGAACACACACCCAGTAGAGTAGAGAACACACACCCAGTAGAGCACAGAACACACACACCCAGTACAGTACAGAACACACACCAGTAGAGGACAGAACATACCCCAGTAGAGTAGGAACATTACCCCAGTAGAGTAGAGAACACACACCCAGTAGAGTAGAGAACAATACCCCCAGTAGAGTAGAGAACATACACACCCAGTAGAGTAGAAACACACACCCAGTAGAGACAGACATACACACCCAGTAGAGCACACACACACACCCAGTAGAGCACAGAACACACACCCAGTAGAGACAGAACATACACACCCAGTAGAGGACAGAACACACACCCGGTAGAGACACACACCCAGTAGAGGACAGAACATACACCAGTAGAGTACAGAACATACACACCCGGTAGAGACAGAACACACACCCAGTAGAGGACAGAACATACACACCCGGTAGAGAACACACACCCAGTAAAGGACAGAACACACACACCCAGTAGAGGACAGCACATACACACCCAGTAGAGGACAGCACATACAAACCCAGTAGAGGACAGCACATACACCACCCAGTAGAGGACAGAACATACAGCACCAGTTAGAGGACAGCACATACCACCAGTAAGGACCTCATACATAGAGGACAGCACATACACACCCAGTAAGGACAGCACATTACACACCCATAGAGGACAGCACATACCACACCCAGTAGAGGACAAATACACACCAGAGGGGTTACAGAACACACACCCAGTAGAGGACAGAATACCACACCCAGTAGGTACAGAACACACACCCAGTAGAGCACCAGAACACACACCCAGTAGAGTAGAGAACACACACCCAGTTAGAGCACAGAGACAACCCACCAGTAGAGCACCAAGAACATACTACACCCAGTAGGGTACAGAACACACCCCAGTAGGAGGACAGAACACACACCCAGTAGAGCACAAACACACACCCAGTAGAGCACAGAACACACACCCAGTAGAGTAGCAGAACACACACCCAGTAGAGCACAGAACACAACACACCCAGAGAGCACAGAACAACAAATCCAGCTAGAGTAGAGAACACACACCCAGTAGAGTAGAGAACATACACCCAGTAAGTACGAGAACACACACCCAGTAGAGTTAGAGACATACACCACCCAGATAGAGTAGAGAACATACACCAGTAGACGTACAGAGAACATACACACCCGTAGAGTAGAGAGAAATACACCCAGTAGAGTAGAGAACACACACCCAGTAGAGTAAGAGAACATACACAACCAGGTGAGAGTAGAAGAAGCAAACACCCAGTAGAAGTAGAAGAACATACACACCCGGTTAGAGGTAGAGGACATACACCCAGTAGAGTAGAGAATACAACACCCAGTAGAGTAGAGGAACATACAACCCAGTAGAGTAGAGAAACATACACCCAGTTAGAGTAGAGAACATACACCCAGTAGAGTAGAGAACATACACACCCCGGTTAAGAGGTAGAGAACAGTACGACCCAGTAGGTAGGAGAACATACACCCAGTAGAGTAGAGAACAATACAACACCCGGGTTTAGAGTAGAGAAACATACACCCAGTAGAGTAGAAGAACATACACACCCAGTAGAGTATGAGAACCACACACCCAGTAGAGTAGAAACATACACCCAGTGAGTAGAGAAACACCCACACCCAGCTAGAGTAGAGAACAACACACCCATAGAGTAGAGAACATACACCCAGTAGAGTAGAGGAACCACACCCAGTAGAGTAGGAGAACATTTACACACCCAGTAGAGTAGAGAACACACACCCATAGAGTAGAGAACACACACTCAGTAGAGAGAAACAAATACACACCCGAGTAGGAGTTAAGAACATACACACCCAGCTAGAAGTTAGAGAACATACACACCCAGTAGAGTAGAGAAACACACACCCAGTAGAGTAGAGAACACCACACCCAGTAGAGTAGAGAACATACACACCCAGATAGAGTAGAGAACATACGCAACCCAGTAGAGTAGAGAACATACACCCAGTTAGAGTTAGAGAACATCACCCTAGAGTAGAGAACAAACACCAGTAGAGTAGAGAACACACACCAGTTAGGAAGTTAGAGAAAACACACAACACCAGTAGAGTATGAACACACACATCCAGTAGGTAGAGGAACACACACCAGTAGAGTAGAAACAACACCACCCAGTAGAGTAGATAACAAACACCAGTAGGAGTAGAGAAACATACACCGCAGTAGAGTAAGGAACACACACCAGTAGAGTAGATAACATAACACCCAGTAGATAGAGAACACACACCCAGTAGAGTATAAACATTACACACCCAGTAAGAGTAGAGAAACAAACCACCCAGTAGAGTAGAGAAACATACACCAGTAGAGTAGAGATACACACACCCAGTAGCAGTAGAGAACATACACACCCAGTAGATAAGTAGAGAACATACACACCCAGTTAGATAGAGAAACAAACACCCAGTAGAGTAGAGAACATACACCCAAGTAGTGTAGAGAACATACACCAGGTAGAGTAGAGAAACAACACCAGTAGAGTAGAGAACACAACACCCAAGTTAGAGTAGAGAACATACACACCCAGTAGATAGAGAACATACACACCGTAAGTAGAGAACATACACCCAGTAGAGTAAAACACACACCCAGTAAGAGTAGAGAACATACACCCAGTTAGAGTAGAGAAATACACCATAGAGTAGAGACACACACCCAGTAGAAGTACGAGAACATACACCCAGTAGAGTAGAGAACATACACCCAGAGAGTACGAGAACACACACCCAGTAGAGTGGATGAGAACCACACCCAGTTTAAGTAGAGAACACTACACCCAGTAGAGTAGAGAACATACACACCCAGTAGAGTAGAGAACATACACACCCAGTAGAGTAGGAGAACATACACACCCAGTAGAGTACGAGAAACACACACCCAGTAGAGTAGAGAACACCAACCAACCCAGTACGAGTAGAAGAACACCCACACCCAGTAGATACGGAGAACATACACACCCAGTAGAGTAGAGAACAAACCACACCAGTTAGAGTAGAGAACATACACACCCGGTACAGTAGAGAAACACAACACGCAGTGAGTAGAGAACATACCACACCCAGTAGAGTAGAGAACACACACCGTAGAGTAGAGAACCATACACACCCAGTAGAGTAGAGAACATACACACCCAGTAGAGTAGAGGAACACAACACCCAGGAAGAGTAGAGAACATACACACCCGGTAGAGTGAAGAACCATACACCCAGTAGAGTAGATAACACACACCCATTAGAGTAGAGAACACAACCCAGTAGAGTAGAGAAACAAACACCGTAGAGTAGAGAACATACCCCCAGTAGAGTAAGGAGAACACACAACGCAGTAGGAGTAGAGAACACACCACCAGTAGAGTAGAAACACACACCCAGTAGAGGTAGGAGAAACACACCACCCAGTTAGAGTAGAGGAACACCACACCCAGTAGGTAAGAACAAACACCCAGTAGAGTAGGAAACCGATACCCCCAGTAGAGTAGAGAACACACACCGGTAGAGGAGATGGAGAACATACCACCCATAGAGTAGAGAACACACACCCAAGTAGAGTAGAGAACATACACACCCAGTAGAGTAGAGAAGATACACCCAGTAGAGTAGAGAACACACACCAGTAGAGTAGAGAAACATACCACACCCAGTAGGAGTAGAGAAACACACACCCAAGCTAGAGTAGAGAACACACACTCAGTAGAGTAGAGAAACATACAACACCCAGTAAGTAGAGAACATACACACCCAGTAGAGTAGAGAACATACACACCAAACAGTAAGAGTAGAGAACACACACCCAGTTAGAGTAGAGAACACACACAGTAGAGTAGAGACATACACACCAGTAGAGTAGAGAAGCCATACACCACCCAGTAGAGTACGAGAACTACACCCAGTAGAGTAGAAACTACACCCAGTAGTAGAGAACCAAACACCCAGTAGAGTAGAAACACACCACCACCCAGTAGAGTAGAGAACACAACACACCCCAGTTAGAGTAGAGAACACACACATCCCGTAGAGTAGAGAACACACACCCAAGTAGAGTAGGAACGATACCACCCATTAGAGTAGAAGAACAAACACCACAGTAGAGTAGAGAACATACACCCAATAGATAGAGAACACACACCAGTAGAGATAGAGGAAAAACATACACCCAGTACAGTAGAAGAACCACTACACCCAGCTAGAGTAGGAGAACATGACACACCCAGTAGAGTAGAAACAAACACCCAGTAGAGTAGAGAACATACACCCCAGTAGAGTAGAGAACACACCACCCAGTAGAGTAGAGAACAACACACCCAGTAGAGTAGAGAACATTACACACCCATTAGAAGTTTATAGAGAACAAACCACCCAGTAGAGTAGAGAACATAACCCCATAGAAGTAGAGAACATACACCCAGTAGAGTAGGAAGAACACACACCAGTAGAGTAGAGAACACACACCCAGTAAGAGTAGAGAACATACACACCCCCAGTAGGAGTAGAGAACATACCACACCCAGAAGGAGAGAACATACACCAGTTAGAGTAGAGAACACACACCAGTAGAGTTAGAGAACATACACCAGATAGAGTAGAGGAACATACAACCCAGTAGAGTAGAAAAACCACACACCCAGAGTAGATAGAGAAACATTACACCCGTAGAGTAGAGAACATACCACCCAGTAGAGTAGAGAAACACACACCCAGTAGGAGTTAGAGAAACACACACCCAGTAGAGAGAGAACATACACAACCCAGTGAGAGTAGAGAACATACACACCCAGTAGAGTAGAGAACATACACACCCAGTAGAGTAGAGAACACACACCCCAGAATTAATAGAGAACACACACACCCAGTAGAGTAGAAGAAAACACCACACCCAGTTAGAGTAGAGAACATACACACCCAGTAGAGTTAGAGAACAAAACACAACCCAGTAGAGTTGAAACATACACACCCGGTACATTAGAGAACACACACCCAGTTAGAAGAGAACATACACACCCAGTAGAGTAGAGAACACCACACCCAGTAGAGTACGAGAACATACACACCCAGTAGAGTAGAGAACATACACACCCAGCTAGGAGTAGAGAACACACACCCAGGGAGGTAGAGAACATACACACCCGGTTAGGTAGAGAACATACACCCAGATAGAGTAGAGAACACAACCCAGTAGAGTAGAGAACCACACACCAGTAGAGTAGAGAACAAAACACCCAGTAGATAGAGAACATACCCCCAGTAGAGTAGAAGAACAGCACAACCAGTAGGAGTTAGAGAACACACACCCAGTAGAGGTAAGAACACACACCCAGTAGAGTAGAGAAACACACCCAGTAGAGTAGAGAACCACACACATAAGTAGGAACAAACACCCAGTAGAAGTAGAGAACTACCCCAGTAGATAGAGAAACATACCCCAGTAGATAGGAGAACACACACCCAGTAGAGAGAGAACATACACCCAGAGAGTAGAGAACATACACACCCGTAGAGTAGAGAACATACACCCAGTAGAGTAGATTAACACACACCCAGTGAGAGTAGAGAACAAACCACCCAGTAGCAGTAGAGAACACACACCCAGTAGAGTGGAGAACACCAACCAGTAGAGTAGACAACATAACACAACACCCAGTAGAGACAGAACATACACCCAGCTGGGACAGAACACCACCCAGTAGAGACAAGAACACACCACACACATCCCAGAGAGCACAGAAACCACACACACCCAGTAGAGGACAGAACATACACACCCAGTAGAGTGACAGACACACACCCAGTAGAGCACAGAAACACACACACCCGTAGAGGACAGAACATACACACCTGTGAGAGGACAGAACATACACACCTTGGTAGAGGGCAGAAACACCACCCACCCAGTAGAGGACAGAACACACACACCAGTAGAGCACAGAACAAACACCCAGTAGAGTAGAGACACACATCCAGTGGGTACAGAACCCACACCCATTAGAGTAGAGAACACACACCCAGTAGAAGACAGAACACACAACCCACCCAGTAGAGACAGAACACACACCCAGTAGAGGACAGAACACACACCCAGTAGAGTAGAGACATACACACCCAGTAGAGGACAGAACACACACCCAGTAGAGGACAGAACCACACCCAGTTAGAGGACAGAACACACACCCAGTAGAGGACAGAACACACACCCACTAGAGGACAGAACACACATCCAGTAGGGTACAGAACACACACCAGTAGAGCACAGAAACACACACCCGATTAAAGACAGAACACCACACCAGTAGAGCACAGAACACACACCCAGTAGAGGACAGAACACACACCCAGTAGAGACAGAACACACACCAGTAGAGGACAGAACACACACCCAGTAGAGGACAGAACACACACACCCAGTAGAGTAGAGAACATACACACCCAATAGAGCACAGAACACACACCCAGTAGAGGACAGAACACACACACCCAGTAGAGCACAGAAACACACACCCCAGTAGAGCACAGAACACACACCCAGTAGAGACAAACACACACCCAGTGAGGACAGAACACACACCCAGTAGAGTACAGAACACACACCCAGTAGAGGACAGAACACACACCCAGTAGAGCACAGAACACACACCCAGAGAGCACAGAACACACAACCCAGTAGAGGACAGAACACACACCAGTAGAGCACAGAACACACACCCAGTAGAGGAACAGAACACACACCCAGTAGAGGACAGAACACAAAACACCCAGTAGAGGACAGAACACCACACACCCAGTAGGTATGAGAACATACACACCCAGTTAGAGCACAGAACACACCCCAGTTAGAGGACAGAACACACACACCCAGTAGAGTAGAGAAACACAACACCGGTAGAGGCAGAGAACATACACCCAGTAGAGTAGAAACACACACCCAGTAGAGTAGAGAACAAAACACCCAGTAGAGTAGAGAACACACACCCAGTAGAGTAGAGAACACACAACCAGTAGAGTAGACAACAACACCCGTTAGAGTAGAGAACATACACCCAGTAGATAGAGAAACACACCCCAGTAGAAGTAGAGAAAAAACACCCGTGAGTAGAGAACACACACCCAGTAGAGGACAGACATACACCCAGCTGGGGACAGAAACACACACCCAGTAGAGGACGAACCACAACACACACACCCAGTGAGAGCACAGAACACACACACCAGTAGAGGACAGAACATACACACCCAGTAGAGGACAGAACACACACACCAGTAGAGCACAAACACACACAACCAGTAGAGGACAGAACATACACACCTTGTAGAGGACAGAACATACACACCTTGTAGAGGACAGGACACACCCCCCCAGTAGAGGACAGAACAAACACCCAGGAGAGTAGAGAACACACATCAGTAGGTACAGAACACACACCCATTAGAGTAGAGAAACACACACCCAGTAGAGGACAGAAACACACACACCCACCCAGTAGAGACAGAACACACACCCAGTAGAGCACAGAACAAACACCCAGTAGAGTAGAGAACCCACATCCAGTAGGGTACAGAACATACACACCTTGTAGAGGACAGAACACACCCACCCAGTAGAGGACAGAACACACACCCAGTAGAGACAGAACACACACCTAGAGGACAACACACCCAGTAGAGTAGAGGACATACACACCCAGTAGAGGACAAACACACCACAGTAGAGGACAAACACACACCCAGTAGAGGACAAGAACACACACCCGTAGAGCACAGAAACACACACCCAGATAGAGTAGAGAACACACATCCAGTAGAGCACATAACACACACCCATTAAAGGACAGAACACACACCCAGTAGAGCACAGAACACACACCCAGTAGAGCACAAACCACCACACCAGAGAGCACAAACACACACCCAGTAGAGCACAGAAACACACCCCAGTAGAGGACAGAACACACACCCAGTAGGAGACAAACACACACCCAGTAGAGGACAGAACACACACCCAGTAAGACAGAACACACACCCAGTAGAGGACAGAACACACACACCCAGTAAGAGTAGAGAACATACCACACCCAGTAGAGCACAGAAACACACACCCAGTAGAGGACAGAACACACACACCCAGTAGAGCACAGAACACACCCCAGTAGAGCACAGCACACCCCTAGAGGACAGAACACACACCCAGTAGAGGACAGAACACACACCCAGTAGAGGACAGAACACACACCCAGTAGAGGACAGAACACACACCCAGTAGAGTACAGAACACACACCCAGTAGAGGACAGAACACACACCCAGTAGAGCACAGAACACACACCCAGTAGAGCACAGAACACACACACCCAGTAGAGGACAGAACACACACCCAGTAGAGAAGAACACACACACCCAGTAGAGTAGAGAACATACACCCCAGTAGAGCACAGAACACACACCCAGTAGACACAGAACACACACACCCAGTTAGAGACAGAACACACACCCAGTAGAGCACAGAACACACCACCCAGTAGAGGACAGAACAACACCCATAGAGGACAGAACACAAACACCAGAGGACAGAACACACACACCCAGTAGAGTAGAGAACATACACACCAGTAGAGCACAGAACACACACCCAGTAGAGGACAGAAACACACACACCCAGTAGAGTAGAGAACACACACACCCAGTAGAGCACAGAACACACAACCAGTAGAGACAGAACACAAACCCCAGTAGAGCACAGAACCACACACCAGTAGAGCCACAGAACACACACCCAGTAGAGGACAGAACACACACCCAGTAGAGGACAGAACACACACCCAGTAGAGGACAGAACACACACCCAGTAGAGTTGCAGAACACACACCCAGTAGAGTACAGAACAACACCCAGTAGAGGGACAGAACCACACCCCCAGTAGAGGACAAACACACACCCAATAGAGGACAGAACACACACCCAGTAGAGGACAAAACACACACCCAGTAGAGGACAGAAACACACACCCAGTAGAGACAGAACACACACCCAGTAGAGGACAAGAACACACACCCAGTAGAGGACAGAACACACACCCAGTAGAAGACAGAAACACACACCAGTAAGGACAGACACACACCCGTAGAGGACGAACACACACCCAGTAGAGGACAGAACACACACCCACGTAGGGACAGAACACACACCCAGTAGAGTACAGAACACACACCCAGTAGAGGACAGAACACACACCCAGTAGAGGACAGAACACACACCCAGTAGAGGACAGAACACACACCCAGTAGAGCACAGAACACACACACCCAGTAGAGCACAGAACACACACCCAGTACAGGACAGAACATCCCACACAAAACATCCCACACAAAGAATTCCACACAAAACATCCCACACAAAACACCCCACATAAAACATCCCACACAAAACATCCCACACAAAGAATTCCAGACAAAACATTGCTCATTTTAACTTCAGAATTATGACAAAGCAGTAACTCCACAGTGTGCTCGTCTTCCTCACCACTGAGACAGAGACCCTCTCTACATCTGTTTGATATTTTGGGGCTGTTTATCCACCCCCTTGTCCCCTGCAGCCTCTACCTACCCCCCTGTCCCACCGTCCCCCTCCCTACTTCACAACGGGAGGCCCAGCTGTGGATCATTGTCTTCGATCGGAAGGTCCCTGATTGTGGCGCTCGGCTGGCGTGGTGGAGTAGTCCGAATCAATCCAGCGATCCCTCCATTTGGTTACAACTGTGCCTGATGACACATGCAGCCCAAAGGGCCTGATCAAATCCACTGCATCGATCCGCCAAGGCTGAGCCATGTGTCAACACACACACACATAAGATTTACTGTACAATTTACTGAGAGATATTGTGCAATAATGTTATGCTTTGAAATATTTTTAGTGGAATAAGGGTTTTGAGCTATTGCTGACTCTGGAGAAATACTATAAATACTATGGTTGACTCTCAAACGTTTCTAATCTGAAGTAGGTTATTGTCTAGACTAGCATGATTCTTTACCATCAAATCAAACTAAACTTTATTTAAAAAGTAATTTTGTTTGGTTTCTCTGTCCATAGCGGGTGCTCTGAAGAGCAACAGAGCGCTGTGGGAGCTGTACCTGTCCAACAACCATCTGAACAGCGAGCAAGTCTCTCTGCAGCTAGGAGTCCTGATTAAATAAAACAGCACCATCTCTACCCTGGGCCTCAGCAACAACACTATAGCAGACACAGGTGACTGCCCTGGTACTGTAACAGAACAGGACTGTTTTCACTCTGTATCGCTGCTCTTACTGAGATCCAGGTAGCAACAAATTGTTTCATGTCTCTTTTAATTTATTCAAGCCGTTTATGGCCATCCTACTGTGCAGTAATTGGAGTGTTTTATTTCTCTTTGCTGGCCCTGTGGAGGACTGGAGGAGATCTGTGCAGGTCTGAGAGTGCAGATAGCTGGACTGAAGGTTCTGATTCTGTGGAACAAACAGATCACTCACTAAGGACTGGCCGGTTCATCTAGCCAAGGCTCTGGTGAGGATCCTGGAGTGTCTTTTAATTTGTGTTGATCCTGGATCACCATTTAGCTCAGCCTCAGCCCCAGCCCCAGCCTCAGCCCCAGCCCCAGCCCCAGCCTCAGCCCCAGCCTCAGCCTCTGACTCAGATTTAGCCTGTCCCTTTGACAACATAAACTGCACCTTTCTGTAATTTGAGTGGCGATTATAGGGTATAAATTAAAGCCTTGGCCCTCAGGCATATTCAAAGAGAACTCACATAGACCAAAAATAAAGTTCTCCTCTCTCTCTCCCTGTTCTGCCACCACCAACAGTTTGATTAAATAATAGATATGTGTTTAGAAGTGGCTATCATGCTGCCTGCCACTAAGAAGGAGAAGTAGAAGTCTTGGCAAACCATAATGACGATAATTAGGCCAATGGCTGGTCTTGTCAAATATGACACAGGAAAAGCTGTTATTAACCTTTCTAGTTTGTTGTATTCTCTTTTCCTTTTCTCCTCTGGCTGTCCTCTGGGCTGTCCTCTGGGCTGTCCTCTGGCTGTCCTCTGGACTGTCCTCTGGGCTGTCCTCTGGACTGGCTTCTGGGCTCTCCTCTGGGCTGTCCTCTGGGCTTGTCCTCTGGGCTGTCCTCTGGGCTGTCCTCTGGCTGTCCTCTGGGCTGTCCTCTGGCTGTCCCTCTGGCTGTCCTCTGGGCTGTCCTCTGGGCTGTCCTCTGGGCTGTCCTCTGGGTTGTTCTCTGGGCTTTCGGACTGTCCTCTGGGGCTGTCCTCTGGGTGTTCCTCTGGGCTGTCCTCTGGGCTGTCCTCTGGCTGTCCTCTGGCTGTCCTCTGGGCTATCCTCTGGTTGTCCTCTTGGCTTCCTCTGGGCTGTCCTCTGGGCTGTCCTCTGGGTTGTCCTCTGGGTTGTCCTCTGGGGCTGCTCCTCTGGCTGTCCTCTGGGTTGTCCTCTGGGCTGTCCTCTGGACTGTCCTCTGGCTGTCCTCTGGGTTGTCCTCTGGGCTGTCCTCTGGGCTGTCCTCTGGGCTGTCCTCTGGGGCTGTCCTCTGGGGCTGTCCTCTGGGCTGTCCTCTGGCTTCCTCTGGACTGGTCCTCTGGACTGTCCTCTGGGCTATCCATCTGTGTTGTCCTCTGGGCTGTCCTCTGGGCTGTCCTCTGGGCTGTCCTCTGGGTTGTCCTCTGGGCTGTCCTCTGGGCTGTCCTCTGGGCTGTCCTCTGGGCGGTCCTCTGGGCTGTCTGCTGAAAGAGGAATGGAACACAGTGAGAGTGTTTTTTTTGGGTCAGACATGGAATCACTGGTGTCACAGAATGGAATCGATTTGTAATGTAACCCAGATCACACACTATCAGTTGGAGTATAGTGACACATACAGTATATTCTGAGAACATGAACCTTCTTATCGGTCTAGGTACTCGGGTTGTAGTCCCTCTTGAGGCCTTTTTGGTAATTTAGCAGTTTTTACTGGAGTGTATTGCACAATCTTTGTTCATGACAGGGAACATATTTTCAGCTTATACTTCTTAATGATAGTTCTTGGTTTTCACTCTGTTTTATACCATATTGTTTTGACATCTGAAATGTAAAAATCTGTCTTTTATTTTTGGTTTTAACTGAAGCCCTGTATCGTGTTTTCCCTTAAGCTCTCTTCTCCAACACCACAGTGGTTAACATGTGACAGGCCTCATCCATGCTTGACTCAAACCCTCAAACACCCAGTCAAGTCTTTAATTGGTCGCTATTATCCCCTGTGTTCCTCTTCAAGCCTCTCTCCTCTCCCTGGGAATGGTTTCAGTTGTCCAACGGACGTGTCATGCCTCTGTGTATCCCTCTCCCCTCTGTACATCTCTGAGCTGGCATTATGGCATTAGCACTGACACAGCAAGGGGCTCTTGAGTGTATTTGTAGACACCGCGGTACAAATTAACTCTGAAGACGCTCCTCCTCAGGTCTGCTGGTAACGAGCGTCATTTCGCCCCCGCGTTCATTCATTTCCTCCTCAGTCGTGTGACCAAAGGAGTGGAACGGGGGTGGCAAGGAGGTGTTCTAGCATATCGCGCCTCGCTCTGTCGCCCCCCCTACCCCCCATGGCCCCCCGGACACCCCCAGGTTTATACGGCTGGTAATCAAGCTTCAGTGCTAATGCTTCTCTGGAGAGACATAACAAAACAGAACAGAGAACTTCTGTAGAGCGGCTTACAAGAAGAGATTAAACATCCTGGAACAGATTCATAATCACCATGAACAACAACTTTGCTGCAAAATATCTGAAAATATAGTTAGTTGAATGTGCATATTTCTTGTCCCTGTCTCACTAGTTGTGGTTCTATTAGAATGCCACAATTGTATTCCTCTGTTGGATGTTCTATTCAGGAAGAGGAGAGAGGCTGTGTCCCAAATAAACCACTTATTGCATGCACTTAGGCCTAGAACACACACGCATCCCCTGTGAAGGTACACGCTCCTTTCACACATCACCTGTGAAGGTACAATGCTCCACAATTTCAATATGAATAATTTAACCCACAGCAGTTTGTCGGTCATGTTAAAGTTCACAATGAGAAGTCAGATTATGACATTGTTAAATCATTGTTGCCTTTTGTTCCTCTCTCTGTGTCTGTGAAGGCCTGAGGAGAATAATCCTGCCACTACCTTGCTGTACCTTTTTCTCCTCTCTGTGTGTCTGTGAAGGCCTGAGGAGAATGATCCTGCCACTACCTTGCTGTACCTTTTTCTCCTCTCTGTGTGTCTGTGAAGGCCTGAGGAGAATGATGCCGCCACTACCTTGCTGTACTACAGGCTCCCTGCTGGGTTCACTAAATAATTACCCGCACTTGCTGTCTGTTTGTCATGATTTTATCTCTGCTAACTGCATATTAAAGCGCTAATTTAAATCTCCAAGGAACGGAATGGTTTCTTGAAAATGAACTCTAACGGCTATTCGTGTGGATGGGGCTCTGAACTTGTTTAATTTTGGTGTTTGTAGTGGTTATGTTTGTCTCTTTTATGTTTATTTGTTTCATTCCAAATTGTTTTACATTTCTTCCCTGGCAACAGAAGGCATGGATATGTATGCCGGTTTATATGGGGAAAGTACATTTTTGAAATGGTCATAGGTTAAGTACTGTACTATGAATATGGTGCTTGTGTATCTACTGTATACCAGGCCAGGTACTGTATACATTATAATGGGGACAGAAAATACATGCCTTGTTACGGAAAGGCATGCATGCCTAGCGTCAGACACACAGAGCCTTATGATTAACGTTTCTGTGGTTCCAGTCCGGGATGTTTAAGTCATGGTAATAAGGAATATTTTAGCTCTATTCCATCGCGGGGTCGGAGTCCACAGCGGCAGCACCAGATCCATATGGGAGGAGTGACGATTGGATTAAAAAGCAAATGTTTCCATCAGAAAGCAGCGGGCGGGGGCAGATCAAGTATTCCTCACTCTGTCCTTCTGTATCTGTGTGTGTGTGTGTGTGTGTGTGTGTGTGTGTGTGTGTGTGTGTGTGTGTGTGTGTGTGCGTGTGGCGTGCGCCGTGCGCGCGTGTGTTCTATTTGACATTAAGGGAATGATCTATTGGAAACATTCCTTGCACATCACGGAACATTCTTCTGAAAACGTTGGTTAATGACAGAAGTTAGTGTGTGGCTATGTGTGTGTAGTGCAATTGTGGATGTGCATATTTAAAAGGGAGAAAGGTAGCTGGCCAGGGCCTGGGGATTGGAGGAAATGGATGTGCATATTTAAAAGGGAGAAAGGTAGCTGGCCAGGGCCTGGGCGGGATTGGAGGAAATGGATGTGCATATTTAAAAGGGAGAACGGTAGCTGGCCAGGGCCTGGCGGGATTGGAGGAAATGGATGTGCAATATTAAAAAGGGAGAAAGGTAGCTGGACAGGGCCTGGGCGGGATTGGAGGAAATGGATGTGCATATTTAAAAGGAGAAAGGTAGCTGGACAGGGCCTGGGGGGGATTGGAGGAAATGGATGTGCATATTTAAAAGGGAGAACGGTAGCTGGCCAGGGCCTGGGCGGGATTGGAGGAAATGGATGTGCATATTTAAAAGGGAGAAAGGTAGCTGGACAGGGCCTGGGCGGGATTGGAGGATGGATGTGCATATTTAAAAGGGAGAAAGGTAGCTGGCCAGGGCCTGGGCGGGATTGGAGGAAATGGATGTGCATATTTAAAAGGGAGAAAGGTAGCTGGCCAGAGCCTGGGCGGGATTGAGGAAATGGATGTGCATATTTAAAAGGGAGAAAGGTAGTTGGACAGGGCCTGGGCGGGATTGGAGGAAATGGATGTGCATATTTAAAAGGAGAAAGGTAGTGGACAGGGCCTGGGCGGGATTGGAGGAAATGGATGTGCATATTTAAAAGGGAGAAAGGTAGCTGGACAGGGCCTGGGCGGGATTGGAGGAAATGGATGTGCAATTTAAAAGGAGAAAGGTAGCTGGACAGGGCCTGGGCGGGATTGGAGGAAAATGGATGTGCATATTTAAAAGGGAGAAAGGTAGCTGGACAGGGCCTGGGCGGGATTGAGGGAAATGGATGTGCATATTTAAAAGGGAGAAAGGTAGCTGGACAGGGCCTGGGCGGGATTGGAGAAATGGATGTGCATATTTAAAAGGAGAAAAGGTAGCTGGCCAGGGCCTGGGCGGGATTGGAGGAAATAGGATGTGCATATTTAAAAGGGAGAAAGGTAGTTGGACAGTGGCCTGGGCGGGATTGGAGGAAATGGATGTGCATATTTAAAAGGGAGAAAGGTAGTTGGACAGGGCCTGGGCGGGATTGGAGGAAATGAATGTGCATATTTAAAAGGGAGAAAGGTAGTTGGACAGGGCCTGGGCGGGATTGGAGGAAATCTGTGTCCTTGCGTCTTTGCTTACAAGCGTCTGATTTTTCATGTCTGTTGCCACGCTGCTCCATTTGATCATTGGCCGGTTTGACGTTAATTATGAATTATTTACCAGCAGCCTTATGAAAAGCAACATTCAGAGTGTTTCCTGTTGCTGCAGGATTATTTTCCTGCAATGAGAAAGTGGTCAAATTTGGATCTAACATCTGTGTTTTGTTGCTTTGTGTAAAAGCATTGGATCGGCGGTAGAGGTCAAGGGTGTTGGGAAGAGATGGAGGTTTTGGAAAGGGAGGATGTAGAGGGGGTCTCTGGGGAGCTGTTTTGGGGCCCCCTCTGTGTCACAGGGGTGCAGTAGGAGTGCAGTCAAAGAGAAAGGAGCGAGGAAGAGCCAGTTATTGGGTTAGGTTTTTTTTTGGGGGGGGGGCTTTTTCTTTGGCTTGGTCAGTCTCGGTGGCTGGCTGTGTGACGGCTGAGATGGGAAAGCCTGGCCATGCATGTAGTCAGCACTCTGGTTCAGGCTCAGAGGGGTGATGGGCTGCATCATCATAGGCAGAGCCAGCCCAGTGCTCCAGAGACCACGGCAGACTATGGGCCCTGGTCAAAAGTAGTGCACTATGTGGGGAATATGGTGCCATTTGGGATGCAGCCACAGACCATCCCGCCCAGAACCACAGAGATGATGCCTCTGAGATGGCGCTCTCATAGAGAGAGAGCTGAACTAGGATCAGGCTCTCTTTTTATTTGCATTTTTTACTTTTATTTGAACAGGGACAATGTACTACAAAATCATAATATTTTACTCCACTCTATTCTGCTATACTCTACTCTATTCTACCCTTCTGTCCTCTACTTTACTTAACTATACTCCACTGTATACTATACTCTATTCTACCCTTCTGTAATCTATTTTACTCCACTCTGTTCTACTATACTCTATTCTACTATACTCTATTCCACTCCATGCTATTCAATTCTACCATTCTCTACTCTACTCAACTTTACTCTACTCAGTTCTACTCTACTCTACACTAGTTTATACAACTCTCTACTCAACTCTCTATTATACTCTACACTAGTCTGCACTATTGTACTCTACTCTATATACTTTACTCTACTCTATTCTACCCTTCTCTACTATTGTTCTCTACTCTACTCTACTCTACTCTACTCTACTGTCTTACTGTACTTGTAAACTGTACTCTACCGAGTTCTTTACTCTAACTGTCACGCTGTGACTGTAAATATACTGTATTCTTCTCTCTACGTTACTGTTAGCTGTACTCTACTCACTGTTCCTCTACTGTAACTGTTACTCTTACTGACTCTTACTGTTCTCTTCTCTACTTACTGTTCTCAACTCACTTACTGCTACTCTACTGACTGAACTCTACTACTACTGTACCTACTCTAACTCTACTCTGCTCTCACTCGTACTGTTCTCTTACTGTAACTGTACTGTACTCTACTGTTTCCCTCGTACCTCTACTGTACTCTACTCTACTCTACTGTTCTCGTACGTGTAGACGGTACACGCTACTCTACTGTTCTCTTCTCTTACTGTACCGTCTCCTACTCTATATTTGGTTCTCTTCTCCACTGTACTGTACTCTACGTAGTCTAGTCTACTCTCTTACTGTGATTTTTGTAACTGTAAAACCCCTTCTACTCTCTACCTACTGTGTCTCTCAGTACTGTAACTTACCTGCTACTTGTCTCTACTCTACTGTACTCTACTCTACTCGTACATCTTCTTAACCTGTACTGTACTGTTACTCTACCTAGTTCTCTTCTCATTCTGTACTGGACTCTACTCATCTACTCTGCGTTCTCTTCTCCACTGTACTGACTCTACTGTAGTCTACTCTCTACTGCTACTGTACTGTACTCTACACTCTCTACTCTACTGTTCATCTTCTACTGTACTGTACTGTCTTCTACTGTCTCGTACTGACTGACTCTACTATACTCTTCTCTACTGCTACGGTACTTACTGACCTTACTCTATCTGCGTCTCTTCTCCCACTGTTACGTACTCGATCTACTCCCTCACTTACACTACTGTTCTACCGTACGTCATTACATCTACATGTCTCTGTCTACTTCGCTGTAGCTCTACCTCTACTCTAAGCTTTTCTCTACTCTACTTGTACTCTTACTCTACTATACTATCTACTATCACTGTTTCTCATTCTTGTACTGTACTGTACCTCTATACTCTCACTGAACTGTACTTGTACTACTACCGTTCTACTACTTCTACTGCTTCTCTTTCTCTTACTGTACGTCTACCTCTTCTCTACTCTACTAGGTTCTCTTTCTCTCACTGTAACTGTAATCCTACTCTTCTCTAAACTCTAACGTTCTCTCTCTACTGTACTGTATTGTACTCCTAATTCTACCATCTATCATTACTGGATTCTCTTCTTTACAGTACTGTACTCTACTGCTACCTCTACTCTAACTATTCTCTCTTCCACTGTACTGTATTGCACTGCCATTCTACAACATCCCTACTCTAGCTGTCTCTTCTTTACTGTACTGTACTCAACTACTCTACTCTCCTATTCTGCTGTTCTCTCTCCACTGTACTGTATTGTTACTCTATCTCTACAACTCTACTCAACTGTTCTCTTCTTTACTGTACTGTACTCTACTCTACTCTCTACTCTGCTGTTCTCTTCTCCACTGTACTGTATATACTCTATTCTACACTCTACTCTACTGTTCCTTTCTTTACTGTCTGTACTCTACTTCTACTCTCTACTCTACTGTTCTCTTCTCACACTGTAACGGACTAGTACTCTACTGTACTCTACTGTACCTATGCTGTACCTACTCTACTGTTCGGTACTCTACTGTACTCTACGTACTATACCTATCTACTCTACTGTTCTCTTCTCTTACTGTACTGTACTGTACTGTACTCTACTCTTCACTCCTACTAGTACTGACTGGACTCTACTCTTCTCTACTGTTCTCTTCTCTACTGTACTAGTACTCTAACTTCTCTACTCTACTGTTCTCTTCTTACTGTAACTGGTACTCTACTCTACTCCTGTACTGTATCTGTTACACCCTCTAACGCTATCTCTCATCTACTGTTCTCGTACTCGTACGGTTCTCTACTCTACTCCTACTATATCTATACTACTCTACTGTTCTCTTCTCTACTGTACTGCGTACTCTACTCTCTACTCTACTGTTTCTCGTTCTCCTAACTGTTACTGTATCCTACTCTAGCTGTTCTCTTCTACTCTACTGTACTGTACTCTACTCTACTGTATCTCTACCTACTGTTCTCTTCTCCACTGTAACGCTACTGTAACTACTACGTACTCTACTCGATACTTTTCTCTACTGTTACTGTACTCTACTCTCTATCTGTTCTCTCTCTACTGTACTGTACTCTACCTTACTCTTCTCTCTACTCTAACTGTTCTCTTCTCTAACTGTAATGTACTCTACTCTACTGTACTGTACTTACTCTCTACTGCTACTGTTCTCTTCTCTACTGTACTGTACTCTAGTCTCTACTCTAGCTCTCCTAGCTCTAACATGTTCTCTACTCCACTGTACTCTAAATCTGATGCTCTCTGCTGTTTTCTAACTGTACTGTAACTCGTACTCTAGCACTCTACTGTTCTTTCAGTTCAGTCCCATTACTGTACTTCGCATTACTGTCTACACGTTGTATCGGGCGCTGCTCTACTCTTGATGTTCGCACTACTGGTGACTAGCTTCTACTCTCTACTGCTACGTCTCTTCTCTCTACTGTCACTGTACTGTACTATACCTACTTCTATACTGTACTGTTTACTTACCTACTGCTACTGTTCTCTTCTACTAACTTCACTCTACTCTATCCTCTACATCTACTGTTCCTTGTCTAACCTGTCTCTCTTCTCCACTGTATGGCACTGTATGTACTGTAACCTACTCTACTCTACATCTCTACTCTACTGCTTCTCTACTGTCCTGTACTGATACTTTCTTACTCTACTGCTCTCTTCTCTACTGTACTGTCACTCCTACCTACTCTACTCTCTCACTCTCTGTTCTCGGTACTGCATACTGTACTCTACTCTCTAATGCTACTGTTCTCTTCTCTACTGTAGCTGTCTCTCATTCTCTTCTCCTACTGTAACTGTACTGTTCTCGTACTCTAAACGTTCTCTTCGCTGTACTGCTACGTGTTACTTACTCTACTCTACTCTCTAACTCTACTGTTCTCTCCTTCTCTAACGTGTACTGCACTGTACTCTATCTCTTCTAATACTGTTCAGCTACTGTACTCTACTCCTCTACTGTTCTCATCTTGTACTGAATTATACTGGGACTCCTCCTTCTCTGACTGTATAGCTTTCTCTCCTCTTCTTCTTCTCGTACTGTTACTCTCTGTTCTTCTCTATGTAACTCATGACTTCTATTCTACTGTTTCAGTACTGTAACTAATTCTCTACTGTAAGTACTGTACTGTAATCTACTCTCTACTCTCGTTCTCTTCTCTTCTGTACTGTACTGTACTGTACTGTAACTGTACTGTTCTCTACTCACTGTTATCAATTCTCTACTGTACTGTACTCTACTCTACTGTACAGTACTTGTACTCTACTCGAACTCTACTGTACTCCTCTACTGTTTCTCATTCTCTACTATCTACTCTCTACTCTACTCACTGTACTGTAACTCTACTCTTCTCTAACCTCTAACTTCTAACTGTTTGATGCTCTACTGTAACTGTATTCTTTTACTCTCACTCCTCTCTCTACTGTACTAGTACTGTACTCTACTCTATAGTACTTACATCTACTCTCTACTCTACTGTTCTCTACTGTACTGTACTCCACTCTACTCTGCTACTCTACTGTTCTCTACTGTACTGGTACTGCACTGCGTACTCTACTGTACTCTACACCTACTGTTTCTCTCTTCTCTATCTGTACTGTAGTCTGTACTCTATCTCTCTACTCTACTGTTCTCTCTGTACTGTAACTGTACTGTACTGTACGTGTATCTCTTCTCTACTATGTTCTCTTCTCTACTGTACTGTACTCTACTCTTCTTACTCTGTACTCTACCTCGCTCTACTTAACTCTACTCTAACTGTTCTCTTCTTAACGTACTCATACTGTCGCTACTCCTCTACTGCTCTACTCTCTACCCTAACTTCTCAGCCTGTCTGTATCTCACCTCTTCTCTACTCTCTACTCTACTGTTCTCTGTCTACTGTACTTCTCTACTCTACTACCTACTCTCTACTGACTGTACTCACTCTACTCTAGTCTCGTTAACTTACTGTACTCTACCTCTCTCTCTCTACTGTTTCTCTACTTACTGTAACTGTACACGCTACCTCTACTTCTACTGTACTCTACTTTACTCTACTGTCTCCTTCTCTTCTCTACATGTAATGTACTGTATTCTACTCTCTACCGTACAGTACTGATACTCTTACTCTCTACTACTAGCTGTCTCGTCTGTACTGTACTGTACTGTTCTCTACTCTACTGTTCTCTTCTCTACTGTACTGTACTCTACTCTACTGTTCCCTTACTGTACTGTATGTACTGTACTCTACTCTACTCTACTCTACTCTACTCTCTACTGTACAGTACTGTACTCTACTCTCTACTCTACTGTTCTCTTCTGTACTGTACTGTACTGTACTGTACTGTACTCTTCTCTACTCTCTACTCTACTGTTCTCTGCTCTACTGTACTGTACTGTACTCTACTCTACTCTCACTGTACTGTACTCTACTCTCTACTCTACTGTTCTCTACTGGTACTGGACTCTACTCTACTCTCTACTCTACTGTTCTCTTTCTTACTGTACTGTACTGCACTCTACTCTACTGTACTCTACTCTACTGTTCTCTTCTCTTCTCTACTGTAATGTACTGTATTTTACTCTCTACCGTACAGTACTGCACTCTACTCTCTACTCTACTGTTCTCTGCGTACTGTACTGTACTGTTCTCTACTCTACTGTTCTCCTCTTACTGACTGTACTCTACTGTCTCTCTCTTCTCTACTGTACTGTACTGTACTCTACTCTACTTCTGCTGTACAGTACTGTACTCTACTCTCTACTCTACTGTTCTCTTCTGTACTGTATGTCTTCTGACTGTTCTCTACCTGCTACTGTTCTACTCTCTCTACTGTACTGTACTTACTGTACTCTACTGTTTCTCTTCTCTACTGTACTGTACTCTATTCCTACTCTACTGTACAGTGTACCTTACTTCTACTCTGCTACTTCTACTGTTCTCTTCTGTACTGTACTTACTGTCTCATACTGGTACTTGTTCTCTTCTCTACTGTACTGTACTTCTAGACTTCTGACTGTTCTCTTCTCTAACTGTACTCTACTCTACTGTTCTATTCCTACTGTAACCTGTACTGTACTGTAGCTGTAACTCTACTCTACCCTCTACTGTACTGTAACTGTACTGTACTGTACTGTACGTACTGTACTCTCTACTCTACTGTTCTCTTACTGTTACCTGTACTGTACTGGTTCCCTACTCTACTGTTCTCTTCTCTACTGTCACTGTACTGTATCTCCTCTAACTCTACTTGTTCTTACTCCACTCTACTGAACTACTACATCTATCAGAAGACTACTCTGACATTGCTATAATCACAAACAGCAGCCTACTACTAACCTCCAACTGTAACCACTACCATTAGTCCTGAGACATGTAGTAGTACTCTAAATACCTTCAGAGTGGGAGTCTCTCAATCAACCAAACAACACCTACTACTAACCTTCAACTGTAAACCACTACCATTAGTCCTGAGACATGTAGTAGTACTCTAATACCTCAGAGTGGGAGTCTCTTCAATCACAACAACACCTACTACTAACCTCCAACTGTAACCACTACCATTAGTCCTGAGACATGTAGTAAGTACTCTAATACCTCAGGAGTGGGAGTCTCTCAATCACAACAAACACACTCGTAGCTTGCTGCACTCCTGATGTATTTTCAGGGAAAAACAGACATATTGCCAGCTGTGTAATTTTACTGGCCGCTCTCATTTGCATATTAAAGCAGCCTTAATTAGCCCCTCTGAGCGTGTGGTTTTTTATTTATTTATATTTTTAGGGGGGGGGGGGGCGGAGGGGGAGGGGGAGGGGGGGGGCTTGTGTAATCAATTGGGACGTGTAGTCATGAGTGAGGACTATGTGTTTGTGAGTGGGCCGTGTAGGGAGGGACCCACCTAGAGCAGGCCAGAACTGAACGGAAGAAGGTTACACAGTTGTAGTCTTCTGAGGGTCTCTGTTGACCATGTACTGTGTGCCGTACGCCTTTGTTCCCCCATGCTCTGTATGTATGTAGCAGGGGGGTGCGTTGCTCCGTTTCAGAGCTCTTTCCTGGCCCTTTGATGTCTCACACTTGATCTGTCTTGCTGTCATTTTAATGGCTACTCTCCTCATCTCTCTTCATCTCCCCTCATCTCTCTTCATCTCTCCTCATCTCTCTTCATCTCTCCTCATTTCTCTTCATCTCACCTCTCCTCATTTCTCTTCATCTCTATTCATCTCTCCTCATTTCTCTTCATCTATCCATCTCTCTTCATCTCTCTTCTCCTCATTTCTCCTCATCTCTCCTCTCCTCATTTCTCTTCATCTCTCCCCATCTGTATTCATCTCTCTTCTCCTCATTTCTCTTCATCGCTCCTCATCTCATCTCTCCTCTCCACATCTCTCCTCTCCACTCCTCTCCCCATCTCTCCTCTCATCTCCAGTCAGAGAAAGAGAGGAAGAGAGGGAGATGGAGAGGGGGAGTGACAGGAAGAGGGAGGTGTTGGGAGAGAGGGTGGCAATACCTATGAGAAAACAAACTCAAGTGCATGGTGCTCTTTTTAATTTAGCACTATCCCTGAATTGATTAGATCTCATAGGTTTTCTCGGTTGCATACTTCTCCTCGCTCCCAAGATCTGACAATATATGTGTTGTTATTTTGAGATCATGACCTACATACATAGACACTATGCAAAACATATGTTTCTGACTGCTCTGTCAAGGTGTCATACAGCTGTGACTCTCATAAGCCATAGAGTTTATTATTATACAATTTATAGTTCACTACTTTGGACCAGGGCCCATTTCCTTCTCTCTCACAAGCATTTCGCTACACCGCAATAAACATCTGCTAAATATTTGCATGTGACCAATACAATTTGATCTGCTTTAACTGTCCTAACCCAAACATGTGGTTCATTCATTCAAACACAATGTTTTTACAATGACCTAAAACAGAGAACGTTCTGCAGTTTATATCAACCACTCTGCATAAGGGAGGTAACGGTATATAGATTCAATGAATAAGTAGGGGGTGTTGGATGGGAGCGTCTCTCTGTGGGCATGTCCTGGTGCTCTACGCTCAAACGCTCCCGAGTCACCAGTCACCCGTCGTAGAGCCCAGGGAGACTGACGCCCGCTTCTCATCTGAATACCATGAAGCCCTGTGCCTTTCCCCTTTCCCCTCTCTGTCTCATCAGGATCTCTCCTTCCACAGAGAACCAAGCCATCCCTTTCACTTCAAAATGATCATTTTTTTAACTAGGCAAGTCAGTTAAGAACAAATTCTTATTTATAATGACAGCCTAGGAACAGTGGGTTAACTGCCTAGTTCAGGGGCAGAACGATAGATTTTTACCTTGTCAGCTTGGGGATTCGATCTAGCAACCTTTCGGTTACTGGTCCAATGCTCTAACCACTAGGCTACCTGTCGTCCCAAATGGCTGCGCATTGAAGAATTGGCCTGTCCATGCTAGCTGAGTAGGATTTGGATATAAATATGGATATTTTATTAAGTCTTCAGTCAGTTGCCCCAGCGATAGTGAGATGGTGAGAGCTCCATCACAACACCCCCACAACCCTCTCTGCCTATACGAAGCCCCCTGTCTGAGGGTCTGTCAGGAAGAGGAGCGGCGACCTTGGCGGGTGGCCAATGGAGCTGGGGAGGAGAGACACTAATGCCCGATCGCTCGGCCGGGCCTAGTGGCAGAGAGAGAGAGAGAGGAAATGTGTTGAGATAGCTTCACTAGTGTGGAAGACGAGAGGAGAGGGGGAGAGAGAGGAATGAGCAGTGGTAAGTGAGGGAAGGCGAGGAGAGGGGGAGAGAGAGGAATGAGCAGTGGTAGGTGAGGGAAGGTGAGGAGAGGGGGAGAGAGAGGAATGAGCAATTGAGTGAGGAAGGTGAGAGAGGGGGAGAGAGAGATGAGCAGTGGTAGGTGAGGGAAGGTGAGGAGAGGGAGAGAGAGGAATGAGCAGTGGTAGGTGAGGAAGTGAGGAGAGGGGGAGAGAAGATGAGCGCAGTGTAGGTGAGGAAGAGTGAGGAGAGGGGAGAGAGAGAATGAGCAGTGGTTAAGTGAGGAAGTGAGGAGAGGGAGGAGAGAGGAATGAGCAGTGGTAGGTAGGGGAAGGTGAGGAGAGGGGAGAGAGAGGAATGAGCAGTGGTAGGTGAGGGAAGTGAGGAGAGGGGATATGACAGTGGGGTAAGAAGTGATGGGTTGAAGAGAGCACATGGGTTAGAAGTGTCCTGGCTGTCTCCTCTCTCCCTCCTTAAACCCCCTATGAAGGTGATAATTCCCCCATCTCAGACAGGGACACTTCCTTCAGGTCTCCTTCACCTTTAGCTCTGCTGGGATGGTCTGTCTGATAACAGATCAATAGTCGGCCTTTATGATCAGCACTTAACATTCAGTGTCCCAGTCCGCCCCCTATCACAACCAATTTGTTATGGAGATTTAATTGAATTAATGTTAAAAACAGGACACTGACTCTGAGAAACATGCAGAGCTACATCAACTGATTCTACTGTGTCCTGAATGACACTCTATTTCCTATGTAGAACACTACTTTTGATAAAGCCAATAGGTTCTGGTCAATAGTAGTGTACTATGTAGGAATAGGTGCTATTCAGTACTCAGCCATTGTGTTTAAGCTCCACACCAGTATACCAACTTCTTCCTGTGGATATAATGTGTAAAGTCATTAAATCAGCATTGCCTAGGGCACGTCTAGGGTACATTAACATTAACAACTCACTCACTCACTCACTCACGTCACTCACTCACTCACTCACTCACTCACTCACTCACTCACTCACTCACTCACTCAATCACTCTTCACTCACTCACTCACTAGCTAACTTCCTCTTGAAGTACTCACTCACTCACTCTCTTCTCACTCACTCAATCCATTCCCTCACTCTCTCTCACTCACTCACTCACTCACTCACTCATCACTCACTCACTCACTCACTCACTCACTCACTCACTCACTCCTCACTCACTCACTCACTCACTCACTCACTCACTCACTCACTAGCTGTCTTCCTCAACTATCTTGTTCTGTCATGTTCTCTGTCTTTTCATGTGTTTAATCCTCTTGATGTATTACAGTCCTCTCCCTCCCCTGCCCCCTGTCCACTGTCTCTTTGTCCCTATCCCTCTCTCCCCATGTCCTCTCCCTCCCCTGCCCCCTGTCCACTGTCCTTTGTACCCTATCCCTCTCTCCTCCATGTCCTCTCCATTCCCCTGCCCCCTGTCCACTGTCTCTTTGTCCCCTTATCCCTCTCTCCTCCAGGTTCCTCTCCCTCCCCTGCCCCCTGTCCCACTGTCTCTTTGTCCCCTTATCCCTCTCTCCTCCAGGTCCTCTCCCTCCCCTGCCCCTGTCCACTGTTCTCTTTGTCCCCTATCCCTCTCTCTTCCAGGTCCTCTCCCTCCCCTGCCCCTGTCCACTGTCTCTTTGTCCCTATCCTCTCTGTCCTCCAGGTCCTCTCCCTCCCCTGCCCCTGTCCACTGTCTCTTTTGTCCCCTATCCCTCCTCCTCCAGGACCTCTCCCTCCCCTGCCCCGTCCACTGTCTCTTTGTCCCCTATCCCTCCTCTTCCTCCAGGTCTCTCCATCCCTGCCCCCTGTCCACTGTCTCGTTGTACCCTATCCCTCTCTCCTCCAGGTGTCCTCTCCCTCCCCTGCCCCCTTCACTGTCTCGTTGTACCCTATCCCTCTTCCTCCATGTCCTCTCCATCCCCTGCCCCCTGTCCACTGTCTCTTTGTCCCCTATCCCTCTCTCCTCCAGGTCCTCTCCATCCCCTGCCCCCTGTCCACTGTCTCTTTGTCCCCTATCCCTCTCTCCTCCAGGTACTCTCCCTCCCCTGCCCCCTGTCCACTGCTCTTTGTCCCCTATCCCTCTCTCCTCCAGGTCCTCTCCCTCCCCCTCCCCCTGTCCACTGTCTCTTTGTCCCCTATCCCTCTCTCCTCCAGGTCCTCTCCCTCCCCTGCCCCTGTCACTGTCTCTTTGTCCCCTATTCCTCTCTCCTCCAGGTCCTCTCCCTCCCCTGCCCCCTGTCCACTGTTCTGTTGTACCCTTCCCTCTCTCCTCCATGTCCTCTCCATCCCCTGCCCCCTGGCCACTGTCTCGTTGTACCCTATCCCTCTCTCTCCAGGTCCTTTCCATCCCCTGCCCCCTGTCCCACTGTCTCGTTGTACCCTATCCCTCTCTCCTCCAGTCCTCTCCCTCCCCTGCCCCCTGTCCACTGTCTCGTTGTACCCTATCCCTCTCTCCTCCATGTCCTCTCCATCCCCTGCCCCCTGTCCACTTTGTCTCGTTACCTATCCCTCTCTCTCCTCCATGTCCTCTCCATCCCCTGCCCCCTGTCCACTGTCCTTGTCCCCTATCCCTCTCTCCTCCATGTCTTCTCCATCCCTGCCCCCTGTCCACTGCTCTCTTGTCCCCTATCCCTCTCTCTTCCAGGTCCTTTCCATCCCCTGCCCCCTGTCCACTGTCTCTGTTCCCCTATCCTCTCTCCTCCAGGTCCTCTCCATCCCTGCCCCCTGTCCACTGTCTCTTTGTCCCCTATCCCTCTCTCCTCCAGGTTCTCTCCTATCCCCGCCCCTGTCCACTGTCTCTTGTCCCCTATCCCTCTCTCCTCCAGGTCCTCTCCCTCCCCTGCCCCCTGTCCACTGTCTCTTTGTTCCCTATCCCTCTCTCCTCCAGGTCCTCCCATCCCCTGCCCCCTGTCCACTGTCTCTTTGTCCCCAACCCGCTCTCCTCCAGGTCCTCTCCCTCCCCTGCCCCCTTCCACTGTCTCTTTGTCCCCAACCCTCTCTCCTCCAGGTCCTCTCCCTCCCCTGCCCCCTGTCCACTGTCTCTTTGTCCCCTATCCCTCTCTCCTTCCCATTGTCCTCTCCATCCCCTGCCCCCTGCCACTGTCTCTTTGTCCCCAACCCTCTCTCCTCCAGGTCCTCTCCATCCCCTGCCCCCTGTCCACTGTCTCTTTGTCCCCTATCCCTCTCTCCTCCAGGTTCTCTCCATCCCCTGCCCCTGTCCACTGTCTCTTTGCCCTATCCCTCTCTCCTCCAGGTCCTCTCCCTCCCCTGCCCCCTGTCCACTGTCTCTTTGTCCCCTATCCCTCTCTCCTCAGGTCCTCTCCATCCCTGCCCCCTGTCCACTGTCTCTTTGTCCCCAACCCTCTCTCCTCCAGGTCCTCTCCCTCCCCTGCCCCCTGCCACTGTTCTCTTGTCCCCAACCCTCTCTCCCCAGGTCCTCTCCTCCCCTGCCCCCTGTCCACTGTCTTTGTGTCCCTATCCCTCTCTCCTCCATGTCCTTCTCCCCCCCTGCCCCCTGTCCACTGTCTCGTGGTACCCTATTCCCTCTCTCCTCCATGTCCTCTCCATCCCCTGCCCCCTGTCCACTGTCTCGTTGTACCCTATCCCTCTCTCCTCCATGTCCTCTCCATCCCCTGCCCCCTGCCACTGTCTCTTTGTCCCCTATCCTCTCTCCTCCATGTCTTCTCCATCCCCTGTCCCCCTGTCCACTGTCTCTTTGTCCCCTATCCCCTCTCTCTTCCAGGTCCTTCCATCCCCTGCCCCCTGTCCACTGTCTCTTTGTCCCCTATCCCTCTCTCCTCCAGGCCCTCTCCATCCCCTGCCCCCTGTCCACTGTCTCTTTGTCCCCTATCCCTCTCTCTCCAGGTTCTCTCCATCCCTGCCCCCTGTCCACTGTCTCTTTGTCCCCTATCCCTCTCTCCTCCAGGTCCTCTCCTCCCCTGCCCCCTGTCCACTGTCTCTTTGTCCCCTATCCCTCTCTCCTCCAAGGTCCTCTCCATCCCCTGCCCCCTGTCCACTGTCTCTTTGTCCCCAACCCTCTCCCTCCAGGTCCTCTCCCTCCCCTGCCCCCTGTCCACTGTCTCTTTGTCCCCCAACCCTCTCTCCTCCATGTCCTCTCCCTCCCCTGCCCCCTGTCCACTGTCTCTTTGTCCCACCCTCTCTCCTCCATCCTCTCCATCCCCTGCCCCCTGTCCACTGTCTCTTTGTCCCCAACCCTCTCTCCTCCAGCGTCTCTCCATCCCCTGCCCCCTGTCCACTGTCTCTTTGTCCCATATCCTCTCTCCTCCAGGTCCTCTCCATCCCTGCCCCCTGTCCACTGTCTCTTTGTCCCCTATCCCTCTCTCCTCCAGGTCCTCTCCATCCCCTGCCCCTGTCCACTGTCTCTTTGTCCCCTTTCCTCTCTCCTCCAGGTCCTCTCCATCCCCTGCCCCCTGTCCACTGTCTCTTTGTCCCCTATCCCTCTCTCCTCCAGGCCCTCCTCCGTCCCCTGCCCCCTGTCCACTGTCTCTTTGTCCCCTATCCCTCTATCCCCTGCCCCGTGTCCCTCTGCCCCTGTCTCTTTCCCCTAACACTCATCCATGGTCCCATGAACCTTCAACCCGGTCTCTCTGTCCCTTGTCCCTCTGTTCCATGTCTCTGTCCCCCTGTCTCTGTCACTCTGTCCCTTGTCTCTGTCCCCTGTCCCTCTGTACCCTGTCTCCCTGTCCCCTGCGCCATGTCCCCTGTCCTCTGTCCACCGCCCTCTGTCACTCTTTCCTCTGTCTCCTCATCTCTTACCTTCGTCCCCTGTCAGCTCTAACCTCTGTTGTCCCGGCCGGGTGCCGTGGAGGGTAGATAATTGGATTTGTTGTCAACCCCAGTAACTGCCAGGTCCGGGCGCCGGGCGTCTGCTCCGCTTAGCGATGAAGACATCAGTGTGACATGAGCCCTGCATGGGAGAGGATCAGCTGGAGTCCTGCACAGCCACTAATAAAGTTTTGGCCAGCCACGTACAGACAGACAGTCTGGGGGCAGCTGTTACCCCAAGCCAGGCCTGAGAGGGGGACCAGAGGGGAGAGAGAGGGGGTGAAAGAAAAGGAGAGAGGTGGAGAAGGGTCTGATATGTTACCCTTACAGTCCCTACTACAGGCCTGAGAGGGGGGAGAGAGAGGGGGAATGGAGTGGGGGGGGAGATGGGGTTGAAGTGGGGGGAGGGGGTAGAGGGGGTTGAAGTGAGGGGGGATAGTAGTGGGTTGTGGGCAACTGTTAATCATAGCAGATGCCAGTGTTCCTCCCCAGAACAGACAACACTGCTTGAGAGGTCAAGGAATTCTCCCTTCACCATTCTGTGGTTCCGGAGCAGTGTTGGCATGGCACTGTCAGATATATCATGGTATTTACCTATTAAAAGTATCAATACTTTACCTTGTTATGCATTCCACTGTGTACCCCCTAGTTGTCCCCTAGTTCACCCCTCTGAAGCATTGACTTAGTGTGTGTGTGCAGTGGGAAGCCCTGGCTCTGGAAGGCCCTGGCTGTTCCCTAGTTCTCTGCTCCCTGGCAGGTTGTTTGTGTGCTGGGCAGAGGAGCGTGGCGGATGCGGGTGGCATGGCGTTCAGTGGCACCTGTTTGGCCCAGGCGTGGTGTGTGTGGGCTCGGGTGGGTGGGTAGCGGCGGGGTGGTGGGTAATGACGGGTGTGGCGTGCGGAGCGTGCAGAGGGCCAGGTGAGGAGCCCCAGAGGTACTCTGTAATTAACAGAATGGTGCTCCATCATGGCTGCCCCATGCCTGAACCCGGCAGGGACCGCCGCGCCCACCTGTCAACACCCCCGTTATTAAATTCAGTTTGAGGATGAGAGGAAGAGGAGCCTGTGTCTGCATTCCAAATGGCATCCTATTCCCTATATAGTGCATTGTTTTTAAAACATTTAGTCAAACGTAGTGCACTGAGGATAAAAAAAATATTAGGAACACCTTCCTAATATTGTGTTGCACCCCCTGTTGCCCTCAGAACAGCCTCAATTCTTCAGGGCATGGACTCTACAAGGTGTTGAAAGCATTCCACAGGGATGCTGGCCTATGTTGACTCCAATGCTTCCCGCAATTGTATCAAGTTGGCTGGATGTCCTTGGGTGGTGGACCATTCTTGATGCACACGGGAAACTGTTGAGTGTGAAAAACCCAGCAGCGTTGCAGGTCTTGACACATTCAAACCGGTGCGCCTGGCACCTACTACCGTTCCCCGTTCAAAGGCACTTAAATATTTTGCCCTGCCCATTCACCCTCTCTCAGTTGTCTCAAGGCTTAAAAATGAAATCATCTACACGGATTGAAGTGGATTTAACAAGTGACATCAATAAGGGATCATAGCTTTCACCTGGATTCACCTGGTCAGTCTGTCATGGAAAGAGTTCTTAATGTTTTGTACAGTCTGTGTATAAGGAATAGGGTGCCATTTGGGATGCAGTGTCTATGAATGAGACCACAAGGTTTGGGCTGTGATGTGCTCTGTCCTGATAGGATTAAAAAATATATATTTTACCTTCAGTTAACTAGGCAAGTCAGTTAAGAACAAATTCTTATTTTCAATGACGGCCTAGGAACAGTGGGTTAACTGCCTTGTTCAGGGGCAGAACGACCAATTTTTACCTTGTCAGCTCGGGGATTCGATCTTTCAACCTTTCGGTTACTAGTCCAACGCTCTAACCACTAGGCTACCTGCCGCCCCAAGTGTGGACACGGAGTACAGAATGAGGCATGAAAATGAGGCATATAGTGGTCAAATTGAATGGAGGTTTTGAGAAGTGGTGTTGATAACCATCATGTGAGTTTGTTACTGATTTAAAGCTCATTCTAGACAATGTTTACATGTCATTATTTCATTTATGTTGTTGACATCCACTCTTTAGAAAAAATTGTTTCCAAAGGGTTATTCGGCTGTCCCCATAGGAGTAGCCTTTTTGGTTCCAGGTAGAACCCTTTTTGGTTCCAGGTATAACTTTGTTGGGATCCATGTAGAACTGTCTGTGGAAAGGGTTCTATCTGGAACCAAAACGGGTTCTTCAAAAGGGTTCTCCTATGGAGACTGCCAAAGAACCCTTTTAGGTTCTAGATAGCACCATTTTTCCCAGAGTGTAGTGTCTACCCCGGAATTGGTATACATTTGGACCAGTGGTGGTCGGTGCCGTTTAAGTTGAGGAGGACGCAATTATTATTTTTGAATTAGCATGGCCTTTTTTCTATTACAACATATTGGATGACTGTCATTCATATTCTATGCACTCAGCTTAATGCAACATTGATAGGTTTAGGCGACTACATGATACTCAAATTTTCCCTATACCCATCATGAGGTTGCTACAACCTATGAATGGAACTTCACAACGTAGGTGTATAGGTCAAGGGAAATGAGAGTAATCGAAGTGACAGACAGTGACACATTCAATACCGCCTTGCACACTCTTGCCTGCATGTAGTTGATCTAGGGAGTAAACATTAGTTTCCATTGGACCAATTCAGCAATGTTTAACCCCGTTTCATTCCGTTTGCTTCTTTTTTTCACAACAAAATCTGAGGAATGCACCCATAATCACACGGAAACACAGTTCACTTTCATAACAGCCACACAAACAGCATGATTACTTTGCTTGTATAATTCCTTCTCGCATCTACACGCTCTCCTCCTATCACCCTTTCCCTTCGTTTTTGGACTTCAGTGCACAACACATCAGCTGTCTGTGACCAGGACAAAAAACCTTTCCAAGCCAAACCTTCATATCATAACTGCTAACCGCTACATCGTTGTCACCATATTAGCTAACATCATAGTCAACATACACTATATATACAAAAGTATGTGGACACACCTTCAAATTTGTGGATTTGGCTATTTCAGTCATACTCATTGCTGACAGGTGTATAAAATCAAGCACACAGCCATGCAATCTCCGTAGACAAAAAATTGGCAGTAGAATGGCCCGTACTGAAAGAGCTCAGTGATTTTCAACGTGGCACCGTCATAGGATGCCACCTTTCCAACAAGTCAGTTTGTCAAATTATTTCCCTGCCAGAGCTGCCCCGATCACCTATAAGTGCTGTTATTGTGAAGTGGATACGACTAGAAGCAACAATGGCTCAGCCACAAAGTGGTAGGCCACACAAGCCAAGCTCACAGAATGGGACCGGTCCTCAGTTGCAACACTCACTACCGAGTCCAAACGGCCTCTGGAAAGAACGTCACCACAATAACTGTTCGTCGGGAGCTTCATGAAATGGGTTCCATGGCCGAGCAGCCACACACAAGCTTAAGTTCACCATGCGCAATGGCAAGCGCCACCATTGGACTCTGGAGCAGTGGAAATGGGTTCTCTGAAGTGGTGAATCACGCTTCACCATCTGGCAGTCCTACAGACAAATCTGGGTTTGGCAAATCTGGGATGCCAGAAGAACGCTACCTGCCCGAATGCATAGTGTGAACTGTAAAATTTGGTTGAGGAGGAGTAAGGGTCTGGGGCTGTTTTTCATGGTTTAAGCTAGGCCCATTTAGTTCCAGTGAAGGGAAATCTTAACGCTACAGCATACAATGACAATCTAGACGATTCTGTGCTTCCAACTTTGTAGAAACAGTTTGGGGAAGGCCCTTTCCTGTTTCAGCATGACAATGCCCCCGTGCACAAAACGAGTTCCATACAGATATGGTTTGTCGAGGTCAGTGTGGAAGAAATTGACTGGCCTGCACAGATCCCTGACCTCAACCCCATCAAACACCTTTGGGATAAATTGGAATGCCGACTGTGAGCCAGGCCTAATCGCCCAACATCAGTGCCTGACCTCACTGCTGCTCTTGTGGCTGAATGGAAGCAAGTCCCCGCAGCAATGTTCCAACGTCTAGTGGAAAGCCTTCCCAGAAGAGTGGAGCAGCAAAAGGAGGAGTTTCACCCCATTGCCATGATCAGTGGTTTCAAGTTTTTATCAGTCAATCTTTGACACGCTAATCATAGCGAAAATAAAATATTTCTGCATTTCCCGCTGTGTAAACACATTGCAAATAAGCTTGCGATAACACCTGATGAAGTTCGTTAGCTGATATTCAGAGCTTTAATAGCCAAATTGATTAGTCACAGGAATCAGGACTAATGTGGGCCTACCACATGGATGGGCATCATAAAATACCATTGCAGGCTGACATGGTAGACTACACCCCAGTAAGCATAAACTGACATCGTTTGAATGTCTTTTTTTTGGTCCTGTCCAGACGTCTTTTGGTGCATTACAAACGGTAGGCTTACCACCTAACGTTGATTCCCCATTCCGTACAAATTTGCGCAACATCAGCATTCAAACGAGGCTGCAATGAAAATTCATGGGACTGTGTTGACATCGAAATCCGGGGTGTGAACTAGGTTTCTATTCAAGCGTTGATTGACATGGAAATGGCCCGATAGTAATGGAGAAAAGATTAAAAACAAGAAAGGGACAGGGTAAGGGTAAAGGATACTTAGTGCAACTCAATGCATACATTTTTTCGGTCATCACTGCAAGCCATCATGACTCAAAGTCCACGACAGCCGCTGTTTACTTCTGAAGATAACTTTAGCGCCGCCCTAATTACCTGATTCAAATTTGACACAAACCTTCAAAAACGTATGTAATGACACATTATATAAACTCTTTATAGTGTTTTATTTACATTTTAGTGGTGATAAATTGGACAGATTGGGCGATGTGCAAAAGTGCATTAGCTACCGAATGAGAAGAGGAGGACCAATGAGCAGCAAGTATCCATTTTAATAAGAATACTTGAACAATGAACAAAAACAATAAACCGACAAACGACCGAGACAGTTCCGTATGGTGAAACACAGACACAGAAAATAACCACCCACAAAACACAAAGGAAAACAGGCTACCTAAATATGGCTCCCAATCAGAGACAACGACTGACACCTGCCTCTGATTGAGAACCATACTAGGCCAAACGCATAGAAACAGACAACCTAGACATACAACATAGAATGCCCACCCACATCACACATCACACCAAACAAAACATAGAAACATACAAAGCAATCTATGGTCAGGGCGTGACACGGACCAAAATCCTATTTTCAACATCTGTAAAATACATATTTTCAACATGAGGAAAATAAGTATTTTCAACTCTCATTCAGAACCGAAAAATAACCTGATTTCATAGTCTGGAAATTATATTTTTCAATGTCCGGAAAATATACCTTTTCAAAGTCCGCAAAAACATGTATTTTAAACATACGGAAAATACGTTTCACCTTTCATGCATAACCTAAATTTAACATAACTTCAACTTCTGGAAAATATGCTTTTAGACATCATTTTGCTTACTGGAATATTCTAGTTTTGCGGGGGCAGCATTTTTTGGTCTTGCTTATGGCGGCAGAATGGCAAGGACAGGCCCTGTGTGGATTAATTGTCGGAGCACACAATTTTGTGTGACTCAAAATGGGTACAAATTCTACAAAGATCCAGAAAAAAGGACCTTGTGCACAACCCAATGTTTATTTCCCAGGGTAAATTAGCTAGCAACAGTAAGCTAGCTAGCTAATGGCCATAAATGTTTCATGTGTTTGTTTTGAGTTCGTTTTGATATTTCAACCTGCATGTCCTGATCGCGTCTGATGTGGATGGACAAAATCAACATGTGCACGATGGCGCACGCGGACACATGCGCGTGACCGGTCTAGTCAGCATGTTAGACATTCTCTCACCCAGGGGATCAATTATGCAAGGCCTCGTTCAGCTCTTTCTATTGAAATTAACACCTGAAGACCTGCCCTGCCTCTCTGTGTGTGTGTGTGTGTGTGTGTGTGTGTGTGTGTGTGTGTGTGTGTGTGTGTGTGTGTGTGTGTGTGTGTGTGTGTGTGTGTGTGTGTGTGTGTGTGTGTGTGTGTGTGTGTGTGTGTGGTGTGTTGTGTGTGTGTGTGTGTGTGTGTGTGTGTGTGTGTGTGTGTGTGTGCGTGCGTGCGCGCGCCGCGCGTGTGTTTGCAGGGCCTCACTGCTCCATGGAAGCCCAGGATACCACTGGATAAACACACACAAAAAATAACTGAATCAACAGCAATTTGTATGTGGAACCTTTTTTTCAAATGTCATCTTTTCCTTTGACTCCCCTATTTTTATGTCATCTACATTGGGAAACAGATATCCCACCTTTGTAGTAGTACATACAGCATACTGCTCTTATATAGTGAGTTTACCTTAGGGAGTAGACCTGATCCTTACTGTACTGTGCACACAGTGAGTTGCCATGCCAGTTGAAGTTTCCATAGATCTGTCAAATTGGTTAAGGAGAAATTCATCCTTACTGTCATTTATCTGTAACAGTACTGTGATCAATGGACCTGAATCAACATACGCTGATGCTTCATATGGTTGAAACCTAAATTAATTTGCCGAATTAGCTGAGGACCACAGCAATGTTTACCTCTGAAATAACAGGGCAATTGTATGCTTTCCATTTGAATTCATGCGTTAAAAGGATCATAAGCAGTGTAAACCGTATGCCTGGGCAGCTGGTTGGATTATGAGTTGTGGTGATTGATTCATTAGTACTCCCTATGCACCTCAATCACTTGATTGTTCTGTGAGGGCTGCAGCCCACAAATGCAAGCTCCACTCTGTTGATCTATGTCCGTGCATGCACGTGGGTGGAGTGAGATTTTTGGAGTAGTGGACACCTTTTGGTAACCTTATATTGTCGCCGGTCCCATTCTCATTAACAAGGGGGCGATAGCAACATTTTTTTTTTTGTCTTTTCATTTTGTAAACAACAAGGAGGAGTCTGGCTTTAGCCTAGCTAAAAACATAGCAAGCTAGCTAGCCTTTTTAGCTTCCCACATATCCTTTGGTAAGAAGAAGGGCGGGGGTGTATGCCTTATGATTAACGAAACGTGGTGTGATCATAACAACATACAGGAACTCAAGTAATTTTGTTCACCTTACCTAGAATTCCTTACAATCAAATGCTGACCGCATTATCTACCAAGAGAATTCTCTTCGATTATAATCACAGTCGTGTATATCCCTCCCCAAGCAGACACATCGACGGCCCTGAAAGAACTTCATTGGACTCTATGTAAACTGGAAACCACATATCCTTAGGCTGCATTTATTGTAGCTGGGGATTTTAACAAGGCTAATCTGAAAACAAGAATCCCTAAATTTTATCAGCATATCGAATGCACAACCCGGCCTGGCAAAACCCTGGATCATTGTTACTCAAACATCCGCAACCCATACAAAGCCCTCCCCTGCCCTCCTTTCGAAAATCTGACCACGACTCCATTTTGTTGCTCCCAGCCTATAGACAGAAACTAAAACAGGAAACGCCCGTGCTCAGGTCTGTTCAACGCTAATCTGACCAATCGGATTCCACGCTTCAAGATTGCTTCGATCACGTGGATTGGGATATGTTCCGCATAGCGTCAGACAATAACATTGATGAATACGCTGATTCGGTGAGCGAGTTTATTAGCAAGTGCATCAGTGATGTTGTACCCACAGCGACTATTAAAACCTTCCCCAACCAGAAACCGTGGATTGATGGCAGCATTCGCGCAAAACTGAAACGACTGCTTTCAAATAGGGCAAGAGACCGGAAACATGACCGAATACAAACAGTGTAGCTATTCCCTCCAAGGCAATCAAACAAGCTAAGCGTCAGTATAGAGACAAAGTAGAGTCGCAATTCAACGGCTCAGACGCGAGAGGTATGTGGCAGGGTCTACAGTCAATCACGGACTACAAAAAGAAAACCAGCCCTGTCGCGGATCACGATGTCTTGCTCCCAGACAAACTAAACAACTTCTTTGCTTGCTTTGAGGACAATACAGTGCCACCGACACAGCCCACTACCAAAACCTGTAGGCTCTCCTTCACTGCAGCCAACGTGAGTAAAATATTTAAACGTGTTAACCCTCGCAAGGCTGGCGGCCCAGACGGCAGCCCTAGCCGTGTCCTCAGAGCATGCGCAGACCAGCTGGTGTGTTTATGGACATATTCAATCAATCCTTATCCCAGTCTGCTGTTCCCACATGCTTCAAGAGGGCCACCATTGTTCCTGTTCCCAAGAAACCTAAGGTAACTGAGCTAAATGACTATTGCCCCGTAGCACTCACTTCCGTCATCATGAAGTGCTTTGAGAGACTAGTCAAGGACCATATCACTTCCACCCTACCTGACACCCTAGACCCACTCCAATTTGCTTACCACCCCAATAGGTCCACAGACGACGCAATCGCAATCACACTGCACACTGCCCTAACCCATCTGGACAAGAGGAATACCTATGTAAGAATGCTGTTCATCGACTACAGCTCAGCATTAAACACCATAGTACCCTCCAAACTCGTCATTAAACTCGAGACCCTGGGTCTCGACCCCGCCCTGTGCAACTGGGTCCTGGACTTCCTGACGGGCTGCCCCCAGGTATTGAGGGTCGGAAACAACATCTCCACCCCGCTGTTCCTCAACACTGGGGTCCCACAAGGGTGCGTTCTCAGCCCTCTCCTGTACTCCCTGTTCACCCATGACTGCGTGGCCTTGCACGCCTCCAACTCAATCATCAAGTTTGCAGACGACACTACAGTGGTATGCTTGATTACCATCAACGACAAGACGGTCTACAGGGAGGAGGTGAGGGCCCTCGGAGTGTGGTGTCAGGAAAATAACCTCACACTCAATGTCAACAAAACAAAGGAGATGATTGTGGACTTCAGGAAACAGCAGAGGGAGCAGCCCCCTATCCACATCAACGGGACAGTAGTGGAGAAGGTGGAAAGTTTTAAGTTCCTCGGCGTACACATCACGGACAAACTGAAATGGTCCACCCATACAGAAAGCGTGGTGAAGAAGGCGCAGCAGCTACAGGAAAAGGAGGACCAAGCACGCCCCCATTCTCGTCAACGGGGCTGTAGTGGAGAAGGTTGAGAGCTTCAAGTTCCTTGGCGTCCACATCACCAACAAATTAACATGGTCCAAGCACACAAAGACAGTCGTGAAGAGGGCCCGACAAAACCTATTCTCGCTCATGAGACTTTGGCATGGGTCCTCAGATCCTCAAAAGGTTTTACAGCTGCGCCATCGAGAGCATCTTGGCGGGTTGCATCACTGCCTGGTATGGCAACTGCTCGGCCTCCGACCACAAGGCACTACAGAGGGTAGTGCATACAACAAAGTACATCACCGGGGCCAAGCTTCCAGCCACCCAGGACCTCTATACCAGGCGGTGTCAAAGGAAAGCCCTAAAAATCATCAAAGACTCCAGACACCCTAGTCTTAGACTGTTCTCTCTGCTACCGCACGGCAAGCGGTACCGGAGCGCCAAGTCTAGGTCCAAGAGGCTTCTAAACAGCTTCTATCCCCAAGCCTTAAGACTCCTGAACAGCTAATCAAATAGCTACCCAGACTATTTGCATTACCCCCCCTCTACGCTGCTACTCTCTGTTATGCATCGTCACTTTATTAACTCTACCTACATGTAAATATTACCTTGACACCGGTGCCCCCGCACATTGACTCTGTACCGGTACCCCCTGTATATAGCCACGCTATTGTTATTGACTGCTGCTCTTTAATAACTTGTTATTCTTATCTCTTACATTTAAAAAAAAAACTGCCTTGGTGGTTAAGGGCTTGTAAGTAAGCATTTAGGTCTACACCTGTTGTTTTCAGTGCATGTGACAAATCAAATTTGATCAGATTTTGATTTGTGATCATCCAACAAGCTATCACAGTCTCACTGCAGAATTTGACATCAAAACGCGAAATTTCGAAGTTGCTCCAAATTTCAAATGTCTAAATGAAGTATTAATGTTTCCAAAAGGGTTAAAACATTAAGTTTAGGCATTCATTCCTAATGGTTAAATGAAGGGTTAAGGTTTGGGAAAGGTACACCACATCCTTCTGATCCAGAGTCATGGGATTATGCCCATCCACCACCTCTGTCCTCACCGCCCTAGCAAAACCCAATTCTACTTGACGGTAATAGTTGTCACTGTTGCCCCTAGGAGCCGGTTTTGAAGGCATTTTCCGACGTCATCAGGACATGGATAGACATCCAATTTCGAAGTTGCTCTGGAGCTGTCTGCCTGGATCATCTGTGAGAATTAAGACCTCTTGACACACCACACACACACACAACCACAACACACACACACACACACACACACACACACACACACACACCACACACACACACACACACACACCACACACACACACACACACACACACACACACACACACACACACACACACACACACACACCACACACACACACGCAACGTGATAATATGTGTTAATCAAGACCCTCTTAAACCCTGGGTCCTCCCCTCCCTAATGACTAATGACAGGTATGGGTGTGCTTTAACACCGCTATTGCAGAACTGATAAAAATCTACTGGTGACACATGTAGAGAGGGATACGTGTAGGAGCTCACCAGACGGAGGGAGACAGAGAGCGAGATGGGGAGAGAGAGCGTTAGAGAGACGGGGAGAGAGAGAGAGCGAGAGAGAGAGAGAGAAAGGAGAGAGAGTGAGATGGGGAGAGAGAAAGGAGAGAGAAATGAGAGAGCGAGCAAGTGAGAGAGAACGAGGCAGAAAGTGGAGGAAGATAAGAAGGAGGTCCCTTATCTCCTACCAGAGAGTTGTTGCTTTTTGTTCTCATCATTATACTACGGAAACTCTGGTCAAGTTTATGTGTGTGTGAACACAAATGTATTTGTATTTAAATGTATTTATATTCAATCTCTTATTTTTATTCCTGTGACTTTATTTATCTCTGTTTATCCACTTGTCAGCTTCTTCCCAAATGTAAAAATCATCACAATATAATTATCATATCATAACTGCCCCCAATATGCTGATGTTATCATTTTAAAATACACTGATAGAAAAACACCATAACAATAAATGCTAAAGTTAAAAATAAGTGTGAGACTTACACACAACACATCCTTTTCATAATTGCTATGATGAATACTCTGGCAGTAGAATTCGCTCTCTGTTTTTACGCAGGTTGTCATTTACTGGGAGGAATCTTACCCTGGAGGCAGAACTGAGCGATTTCCGCTAGATGGGCCAGCTGCAAAGTCAAAATTGTCTATATTGTAAAAATTAGGGTTAGGGTTAGGTTTAAAATCTGATTTTATGACTTTGTTGCTGTGCCAGCTAGTGACCATTCTTCAGGGCTGCTTCCAGTACAACCTTATTTCCATTGGGGTGGTGCATTGTACTAAAACCTGTATGATTTAGCTTCAGGCTTCAACAATGGCATCTGCTATTTCAGAGATTCAGGTATTTGACTCAGGTGTTTGAGCATACAATATAATACGTTGTGGAATACAGATGGTTTACTGTGCACATCATGTTAGTGTGCAAATCATTACCTGGACAGGTGTCAAATATTTCACTTTTACCAAGGAAAATATGCTTGATTTTATACAGTGTGTTCTGAAAGTATTCAGACCCATTGACATTTTCCACATTTTGTAACATTACAGCCTTACTCTAAAATGTATTCAATTGTTTTACCCCTCATCAATCTACACACAATACACCATAATGACAAAGCAAAAACAGGATTTTAGAATTTTTACAAATGTATTAAAAATAAAAAAGGGAAATATTACATACAGTGGGGCAAAAAAGTATTTAGTCAGCCACCAATTGTGCAAGTTCTCCCACTTAAAAAGATGAGAGAGGCCTGTAATTTTCATCATAGGTACACTTCAACTATGACAGACAAAATGAGAAAAGAAAATCCAGAAAATCACATTGTAGGATTTTTAATGAATTTATTTGCAAATTAAGGTGGAAAATAAGTATTTGGTCACCTACAAACAAGCCAGATTTCTGGCTCTCACAGACCTGTAACATCTTCTTTAAGAGGCTCCTCTGTCCTCCACTCGTTACCTGTATTAATGGCACCTGTTTGAACTTGTTATCAGTATAAAAGACACCTGTCCACAACCTCAAACAGTCACACTCCAAACTCCACTATGGCCAAGACCAAAGAGCTGTCAAAGTAACACACTACGCCGCCAGGGACTCAAATCCTGCAGTGCAAGACGTGTCCCCTGCTTAAGCCAGTACATGGGCCACTCATGGACATTCAGAGACTTGTCCCAAAGCCTCTCCTGCATTGTACTGGCTGTGTGTTTAGGATCGTTGTCCTGTTGGAAGATTAACCTTCTCCCCAGTCTTGAACGCTCTGGAGAAGGTTTTCATCAAGGACCTCTCTATACTTTGCTCCGTTCATCTTTCCCTCGATCCTGACTAGTCTCCAAGTCCCTGCCGCTCAAAAACATCCCCATAGCATGATGCTGCCACCACCATTTTTTACAGTAGGGATGGTGCCAGGTTTCCTCCAGAAGTGACGCTTGGAATTCAGGCCAAAGAGTTCAATCTTTGTTTCATCAGACCAGAGAATCTTGTTTCTCATGGTCTGAGAGTCCTTAGGTGCTTTTTGGCAAACTCCAAGCGTGCTGTCATGTGCTTGGCTTCCGTCTGTGTCACGACTTCCGCTGAAGTCGGTCCCTCTCCTTGTTCGGGCGGCGTTCGGCGGTAGACGTCACCGGCCTTCTAGCAATCGCCGATCCACTTTTCATTTTCCATTTGTTTTGTCTTTGTTTTACACACCTGGTTTCAATTCCCCAAGTACATGTTCATTTTTTAACCCTCTGTTTCCCCATGTTTTTTTGTGCGTGTTTGTTTTATGTATTTCGGTCCTATTGTGTGGGCGTGGTATTACTACATGTATTTGGTAATTTTGAGTAAAGTTACTTTTATTACTCATCTCTGCTGTCCTGCGCCTGACTCCTCTGCACCAGCTACACCCAGACCTTTTACAGTCTGGCAACTCTACCATAAAGGCCTGATTGGTGGTGTCCTTCTGGAAGGTTCTCCCATCTCCACAGAGGAACTCTGGAGCACTATCACTGTCACCATCGGGTTCTTGATCACCTCCCTGACCAAGGTCCTTCTCCCCCGATTGCTCAGTTTGGCCAGGAAGCCAGCACTAGTAATAGTCTTGATGATTCCATACTTCTTCCATTTAAGAATGATGGAGGCCACTGTGTTCTTGGGGACCTTCAATGCTGCAGAATTTGTTTAGTACATTTCCCCAGATCTGTGCCTCGACACAATCCTGTCTCGGAGCTCTACAGACAATTCCTTCTTCCTCATGGCCTGGTTTTTGCTCTGACTTGCACTGTCAACTGTGGGACCTTAATATAGACAGATGTGTGCCTTTCCAAATCATGTCCAATCAATTGGATTTACCACAGGTGGACTCCAATCAAGTTGTAGAAACATCTCAAGGATGATCAATGGAAACGGGATGTACCTGCGCTCAATTTCAAATATCATAGCAAAGTGTATAAATACTTAAGTAAATAAGGTATTTATTTTTAAAATGTATGAAAACCTGTTTTCGCTTTGTCATTTTGGGGTTTGTGATTTAATTTAATTTAATCAATTTGAGAATAAGGCTGTAACATAACAATATGTGGAAAAAGTCAAGGGGTCTAAATACTTTCAGTGAGTTTATACATTTAGTGAGTTCTTTTAAAATGTGTTTGAAAATAAAATATCCAGCTTTGTATTTGCTTGTACAGATGAACATGCAAACACTCTTACCCAAAGTAGTCTCTCTCTCTCTCTCTCTCTCTCTTGGTCTGTCTATCTTTCCCTCTCTCTCTCTCTTTCCCACTCTCTCCATCTCGCTCTCTCCCTCTACCGTCTCTCTCTCTCTCCGTCTCTTCTCTCCTCTCTCTCTCTCTCTCTCTCTCTCTCTCTCTCTCTCTCTCTCTCTCTCTCTCTCTCTCTTTCGCTCCCTCTACCTATCTCTCTGTGGTTCTCCTGTGTATCCATTCTGTATACAATAGTGACATCTTCAGTTGAGTTTTATAGAAGAGAAGTAGACAGAGGCAGCCAGTCTACCTGGTATACAGTACTGCCCTACAAAGGAAAAACACAGTAACTACACTTTTGGTCAAAATGTAGTTAAGACTGAAATCAGGCTCTGTTTTATCTTGTGACAATGTGACCTGGTTCAATTATGTTTCGATTAATAGAAAATGGAGTGTTGAATTTGCAGTAGTGAAAACCAAGGCAAACAGCAGTATGGGAAGTTAGTGTACTATGGCTTTGTTCCACCATGTTTTGATTGTAGTTAACTGCTCTGCCATATAAAGGTAAAGAGCAGTAACTACGCAAACAGTGAAACAGAGAAAAATGCATTTAAAGTTTATTTGCCTTCCAGCCAAATACTGTATGTTGTAGGTAGATACGTGATAATGCACTGATGTATCATCTTATTATGAAGTAATGTTTTATGCATAGTCAAATAAAATACCATACAAAGTTAAACAGAAAAACAGCAAGAATGTCAGAAAAACATATTTAGATTGTAGATACTGCACAAAGTCAAACATGTATTTAAGGATACATATTCTGCCTGATGAAATAGTCCTCATTGTACCTTATGGTGAAAAATAGCTTGAAGGTTACTACAATAAAACATTCAAAACATGAAAACACAACTACAGAACACCACTAACTACAGTTGGAATGTAGTTAGAGCTCTGACACTCTTTCCAGAAGATACTGCACTTTGCCTTTGCATTAACCATATAGTTGTTTAAGGTCATACAAAGGCAGAGTGCAGTGTCAGCATTTTAGGGGTCATAGGTCAAATCAGTGGTCATGGTTGATATGCATAAAACGTTACTCATAGTAGCATGATACATCAATGAATTATCACTTATCTACCTAAAACATATCTGGCTGGATAGCAAAATAACTTTAAAGCCATTTTTCTCAGTTTCACTGTTGGCATAGTTACTGCATTTTGCCTTGTACGGCAGAGTACTATAGTAGACCAAGGTACTGTAGAACAATAGAACAACATGCTTAAAGCCCTTCATTCTATTGATGCAGCTTCCCTAGAGAGACCGGGAGTGGAAAAACTGAATGCACTCATAATTATAGCAATTTATGTTAAGAGAAAAAGGGCCTTGTAAGGTGCTTAAAGTGCATTCTTTAACATTTACTTAACGACAATGTTAGTCCCCTATAGAGAGAATATAAAAATCAATTCCACAGCTTTCCCTTCTAACACTCCGACCACTGAGATAGGACAGAAGAAGGTAGGATACACACGGTTGGATGAGTAAACACATATTTATTTATTTAAATACATATTCAGGTTGATGGAGAAACTAGTTTCTTAACTTAATTACTCTATGCGTTGTAAAACTCATTGTTATTCTCATTTCAATGCTTTAGAATTGTAGCGCTGTTAACATTGGGCTTCGATATACTGAAACTATACCTTCAACAGTTTTTCATTTACCGTGCAGAAAATAGTTATGGTGTAAATTGTTATCATTATCATGAATATCTGTTTCAGTCGGAGAGTAAATATTTATTGCATTATTTCACTGCTCCAAATACCGTCACATCCTAGGACAATACCACAAGAAGAAAAATATTATACACACCTCGATTTTTTTTATGCATTTGCTTTGTTGACCGGCTTAAAGAATATTACTTCAAATACAATACACTACTTGCATATACTTATAACTGGCATCTGAAATGTTTAGTAATTTACATATATTAGCATATAAAGTAATTGGCACAGATGCCAAGGAAGCAGTGGCAAAACAGATTCATTGTCATGCAGCAGTCACAGTGACATAGTTAAAATACGTTCCTTTTAAGAAGCCAATTATCATAGAATTTCAAAAGTAGCCTTTTTTTTCATCAGTGATTCTCTTCATAGTCTCATTGTCACCTACACACCCACAAAGACATGCAACCCAAACACAATCCACAGACAGACAGACAGACAGACAGACAGACAGACAGACAGACAGACAGACAGACAGACAGACAGACAGACAGACAGACAGACAGACAGACAGAACACACACACAAACCACACACACAAATGCATAATATGCCTACTGTAGTATCGCCACGCCATACTTAAATGTATAAATATTGTAAATAAGCAGCCTCCTCTCTCAAGTGTCGCCTTTGAAATATCGCCCTTCTGAATCCCTGTTTGAAAACAGGCGTACGTCTTTGTGTACAGGAGAAGAAGAAACATGTTTATTATAGTGAGAATACATGGTTACAGGAGAAGAACAAACACACAAACACGTGTGATGTGTTCTACTGTGTGATGTGTTCTACTGTTATAAATACTATGCTTTTAACACACAGTACTACAGTACAACTCTTGATCTGAAGACAGGTGCTGTATTGTTACTCTTGTTAAGTGAGCCCATGAGAATTTAGGTACTTTCTACATCACAACCTGTGCTTGTTTACCACTATATCAATACACCATGGTCTTTAGTAGTAACTCTCTCTGGGTGCGTATGGGTATCACTGTCAGATGGCACCAAATCTTCACATTTACAATAGATCATGCCGATAATAACTATTCCATACCAAATTCTAAAGACAAATTCCAGAACATATTTACGTACTTCTGGAATACCTCAGAATGGCCTGCTAGGAATGGCCTGACGGGTCTCTTTCTGCAGCCATAGGAGGTCATAGATGGTGGTGTGGCCAGCCAGGTGTATACAGAAGCAGCAATAGCTCTAGTTTTATCCCTTGTAATAATTGGATAGTACCTCCATTTACGATGCTGTCTGAGGCACTGCACAGCTAACAAATGAGCTAGTTTAGTTGCCAAGACCACTGTTCAGGGAAAGGGGCTTACGCAGCTCCTGTTCTCGCTGCCATTGTACGCTGGCCATCTTAAATAATATTAAGATTACGCCGAGGACAAAAGCCCACGGGGGATCCTTTTGTGGCGAAGCAGACATGTAAGGAGGGGAACAATACTCATAGTGAAGAATGACACATTCGTTGTTTGACAATGTAGTACTGTGATTACAGAGGAACAAAGGTAACCGTTTTTGGAACGATTTGTGGAGTGTGTGGAGGTGGTGTATTTTTTATTAAAGTTTTTTTTTAATTGTGTTGCAGAGGAGCTGTATGTGTTTAAGCTCCTCTTCAGTTATGCATGTCTGTGTTTGTGTGCATGCGTGTGTGTGTGTGCATATTTGACGCTCACAGTGAAGTCACTCAAGGCCCCAACACGCACGCATGCACATACACACACACACCCTAGCCTCAGCCTGCTCTAGGGGTATGGCCTCATCAGGTCGTCCCCTCTTCTGGCCCCTGTGTGTTGTGTGTTGTGTGTGGATTTGTATTCCTTAATGACTTTATAATTCCAGGCCAGCAGGAACCTGCCTTTATGTCCATTCGTTTAGTAGCCTGGCAAACACAAGGAGTCTGTGCCCGTGGCACCGTGCCAGCAGAAGCTTCAGCCGTAAAATAACTTGTCTATCTGTGTCGCCTGCCTTCTCACCCTCTCTTTTTCCTCCTCCTCTTCTCCTCCTCTTGTAGTCTCTTCTTTCTAGGCGTTGCGAAATGCTCTCTCGTGCTCTGTGTCAGTTTATGAAGAGAGAAGAAACCCAACAAGACGTTCCCATCCTGGTGTTCTACTCACTCTGTTGGGGCTATTGATCTCTCCGACGGCCAATCGAGTGCAAAAATAGTATTTACTGGGAAAAGAGAGAGAGAGACAAGATAAGCCCACTCAAGCGGGTGACGAGGGGATGGGTGGCGTCGTTGTGACACATACTGCTGCTGTGTGAATATGTCTGTGGCACATTGCCGGTATGGAGGTCTATAGTATTGGAATTCATTCTTATTGATTTTAGAAGACCTTTACTATTGCGTTATTTACATACTGCAAATTTATTCTCAAACATGCTGCTTACCTGCTACTCCATCTGCTACTCCATCTGCTACTCCACCTGCTACTCCATCTGCTACTCCACGTGACACAGTCTGTCACCTTTGGAAGAATACATTGCAATATGCATGTATATTTGCAATACTCTCGCTAACATGTTCATTATGCATTGTGAATTTCCCCTAACACTTCTGTTTTTGCATGCATCCATGTGACCTAGCTCTAGAAGACTGACAATCTAACATAAAAGTCATTGACATATTGAAAGTTGCACTGTGAATGTAAAGTATACTGTTTACTGTCATTCATTATACAGTACAATTTGAACATGTAAAAACATGTACAGTGGTTTTATGTACCAACGTGCAATAGTGCTATGTGAGACTGTGCCTGTTTTATGCCCCAATGAAGAATGCATTGTGATGGCATTCAGAATAGCAGGTTGATATATGTTTATGTCTGTCTTTCATGTTATGTACTCTAACATAAAAATATAGACATTTTGCCTTCTACATATACTGTAGTGTGAATAAGAACAATACAATCGTCTCTGGAGCCTTTTTTTTGTGATGTAAAAGGAAAAACTGATCCTAAATCATTACTCGCTGGATACGTATGGCCACTGATCTCATCAACATATCCATGTAATGGCCATACGGATTGTTGCCTGACGGCTGTGAAGGCTTCTATGGCAGAGAGTGTTTCTTAATGCTCCCTGTGGGGTAGATACGGTGCGGTGGTTGTGCCTTTGTATAAATCATTTCATGCTCGTTATACAGCATATGGTCATTGTTGCTGTGCTTCAACTCTTTCAGATTTACCGTTTAAGGCTGGAGTTCAATTGAACCCTCATTGTGATCATATTTTTCCCATTGGTCAAGATAAAATTGCAGAATTGTCATGGTATAAAATATATACTGGATATTTTTTTATACTATTGCTAGGTAGTAGTCTCCCCTCAGGTAGATGCTTCCAGTTTTCAGAATAAGAAGTGTTATGTGTGTGTGTGTGTGTGTGTGTGTGTGTGTGTGTGTGTGTGTGTGGTGTGTGTGTGTGTGTGTGTGTG
>NC_036843.1:23310558-23317190 GCF_002910315.2 Salvelinus sp. IW2-2015
GGTGGCTTTATTCACAAGATCTGTATCTTTCATCTGGTGTCTTGGACTTGTGATTTAATGATATTTAGATGCTACTATCTACTTGTGAAGCTATGCTAGCTATGCTAATCAGTGTGTGGGGGGGTGGGGGGTGATCCCGGACCCGGGGTAGAGGCTCGTTAGAGGTTAACAAGAAGATTACCTTTAAAATGATATAAGACACATGAATGTCTGAGGAATTTTAATTATGAGATTTCTGTTTTTTGAATTTGGCGCCCTGCACTTCGACTGGCTGTTGTCATATCGGTCCCGTTACCGGGACTTCAGCCATATTAAGTAGTACTTTAAAGAATTTCTACTTAAGTACTTTACACCACTGTCTGTCTGCCTGTCTGTCTGTCTGGGTTTACCTGTGTGCTGTTAAATCATTCATTAGGGTGTGGGCTGTGCACTTGGCACTCGACACCTTTCCTTCCATCACCGAGCCAGAAATATCCTCACTAGTACCGTAGAATGATCTGGGATTGGTTGTGCATGTCTGTGGCTGTGTTTAAGCTAACAAAACAGAGCATTGCATATGTTACTCAAGATAATAGCTAAAACTTCTGTGTGTGTGTGTCTGATTGTGTGCATATGTACTAGCATGTGCACTGTGGATATATGAATCTGTGTGAGTGATTGGTGTGGGGTCTACTCTTGACCTTGCCGGCAGTACATTATGTCGTCACTGGCATCGCCCCCCTCTCTTTCTACCTCTCTCTTTTTCTCTCTTCCCCTCTCTCTCTCTCAGGAACGCAGCGTCTCTGAACTCTGACTCTGGCAGTGAGAGTCACCAGCCGCTGATTTCCTCTCCTCCTCTCCTCTCCTCTCCCCTGCTCTCTCTCCAGAAGGTTGGAGCAGCATGCTCTGCATGCCCTCCCTCCCTCCTCTCTCACCCTCCCCTCTCCCTCCTCCCGTCCTCTCCCTCCCTCCTCTCGCCCTCTCCCCTCACTCCCTCCCTCCTCTCTCACCCTCCCCCCTCCCTCCCCCCGGCAGGCAGCAGTGTTGGCACGGCTTGGCGCGGGGTGTCGGACTGGGGGCTGGGGGTGTGGAGGGCATGGGGCGGGTGGAGCGGGTAGGGCGGATGGCGGTGTGGTGCCTGCGCCTCCTCTCTTGGCTGCTGCGCTGCGAGCGTGCCCTCTGTCACTCACGCAGAGACGCCCTGTCCAACTGTCACTTCCTGACAGGCTGATAATCAATCTCTTTATTAACTGCTCTGCTGCAGACCGGCCCGGCCACACGGTGGGAAGGAAAGGAGGAGGAGGAAGGTAGGAAGGAAGAGAAGAGAAGGGGAGGGAGGGCCTCTGCCTCATAGTAACACACAGGCCTTGGCATGGGTTGGATTGGCGTGGGTTTGTCTCGAGTTGGCGTTTGGTGTGGGTGGGATGGGGAGTCACCGCGGGATGACGGCGGGTCCACGCTGGGTTCCGTCCCCACCGCTGACAGAATCACACCGGTGCGCTGGAGGGCCCGGTAGTCACGGTGGTAATTTATGAGGAGGAAAATGCATCTCTAATGCTGTCCACCAGCTAGCTCACTATGCGCCAGATCCCACACCATGGATATCTCTCCCTCTCTCTCCCTATCTCTCCCTATCTCTCTCTCTCCCTCTCTCTCTCTCTCTCTCTCTCTCTCTCCCTATCTCTCTCTTCTCCGCTCTCTTCCTCTTCTCTCTCCTTCTCTCTCTCTCTCCTCTCTCCTCTCTCTCTCTCGTCCTCTCTCTCTCTCTCTCTCTCTCTTCTCCTCTCTCTCGTCTTCTCTCTCTCTCTCTGCTCGTCTCTCTCTCTCTCGTCTCTCTCTCGTCTCTCTCTCTCTCGTCTCTCGCGTCGGAGACTCTTCTCTTATCTCTCTCGCTCCTCGGCACTTCTCGTCTCTCTCTTCTCGCATCTCCCTCTCTTCGTCTCCTCTCTGCTCCTGTCCCTCAATCATCTCTCGTCCCTCTTCTCTCTCTCCCCCCAAACACACACGACGCAGCAAGAAGGTCATCCTGTGTGTTTCTACTTTTGTTCCCTTTCCTTACTCCATGAGATCCTCTCTATCATATAGAATCAAAGAAATCACAAAGTAACTGAATCGATGAAGTAAATAAATAAGAATAGATGTGATGGAAAGATGGAGAATGTTAAGAGATTAAATAATGCATCCAGTGGTCCTCATCTATGTACTCCACTGTACTGAGTGTCTTTGTATTGTTGTCATTCTCAGGAGGCGCCTTTCTGATGGAGACACAGAAAGAGTCTACGCGAGAGAGATGAGTGAGCTCTGCCACGGCGGAACGCTGCACGCCACTCATCGCCTACGGAAACCAGAACCGCTGGGCAGCCGACTCCTCTGAGGCCGTACTGACAACGCAATGACATGACTGACAACGGATACCACAACACGCAGAAGAAATATGCAGGCTTGCAAGACACGTGAAATGCAAAGACACACACCACTTTCCTTTCACAACAGCCAACTGACACACACGACATAGTTCCTCCCTCTGCAGCTCAACAGCACAAAACACACTATCTTTCTTAAACAACACACACACACACATTCAGCACACACACAACACACACACACACACACACACAAGCACACACACACACACAGCACACACACACACACAAACACACACACACACATCACACCACACACACCACACACACACAGAGGCACATATACACACACTGATGTCCTGTCCCAAATAGCTGACTAGCAGATCTATTCAAATAATAATTTGATGGGAAATAATGATAACCATAAAACTCCAAACCTGGGTAATAAAGCCGGAGCTCTGTTCCCTAATGAAACTTGGGTTACGTCCCAAATGGAACCCTATTTCTTTTGTAGTGCACTACTCTTGATCAGGGCCAATAGGGTCCTGGTCATAAATAGTGCACTATGTAGGGAATGGGGTGCTATTTGGGACACAGACTCAGCCTCCCTGCTGTTTCCAGGCTCACACACACTTTCCATAAAGCAATTTTGCAAGCCCACTGGAAACGTGAATTACCTAGAAATGAAGAGAACTGTTCCCTCTGTTCTCCTTCTCCCCTCCTCTCCTCCCCATCTCCCTCGCTCAATGTCCCCGGAGAGTGATGCGGACTAAAGCTACGTTGATACGGAGGTGTGTCTGTGTTTGTGTGTGTGACTTGTAAATCCATTTTTGATTGTGTTGTTCCATCATCACTAATGTTCACACTCTCCTTGGCATGGGATCACTCTTGTGTCTGGCTGTTACTGATGTCCCACAGCATCAACGGTATGACAGCCACAACAGAACCAAACTCTGCTAACTCACATTCACACTCATCTGTTAAAGGACATGGCCAGACACACAACTCAGAGAATAGAACCCTTATATTGTTTTAGAGACATGGTTTACCTTCCGTTTTTATAGTGAGCTGTCTGGTGTTACTTTTATGAGTTTACACACAATCAATTTATACCCTGGTGTTTTTACATGTTAGGATTCCAGCTTTAAACAGCCTTCCTACCTGGATATTAACATTTCAATCATCGGTATGGAGGCCGTGGAACTTCGGGTTAAACTATTCTAGATGCACGGAGGCACCAACAGATATCACATCAACAGATCAACAGTGATGTAAAGTAATTAAGTTGAAAATACTTTAAAGTACTACTTTGGGTATCTGTACTTTACTATTTATATTTTTGACAACTTCACTACATTCCTAAAGAAATTTATCTGACACCCAAAAGTACTCGTTACATTTTGAATGCTTAGCAGGACAGGAAAATGGTCCAATTCACGAACTTATCATGGGAACACATGGTCATCCCTACTGCCTCTGATCTGGCGGGCTCACTAAACACATGGTCATCCCTACTGCCTCTGATCTGGCGGGCTCACTAAACACAAATGCATCTTTTGTAAATTATGTCTGAGTGTTGTAGTCTGCCCCTGGTTATCTGTAAATTATGTCTGAGTGTTGGAGTGTGACCCTGGTTATCCGTTCATTTTTAAAACAAGAAATGGTGCCGTCTGCTTATATAAGACATTTTAAATGATTTTTACTTTTGATACTTAATAAGTATATTTTAGCAATTACATTTACATTTGATACTCATGTGTATTTAGAACCGAATACTTTTAGACTTTTACTCTAGTAGAATTTTACTGGGTGACTTTCACTTTTACTTGAGTAACTTTCTATTAAGGTATCTATGACGATTGGGTACTTTTTCCACCACTGGTATTTATTATTCTTGTTCTATGATTTCAAAACCAGCAGAGCTGCGTTGCTACGACACCTGAATGTATGACATAATCTCTCCGTATTGCTGTGTATTTGCTGCAAAATCCTACTGTATATTTGACACACTTTATAAAAAGTTTCTCGGGCAGTGAAAAGGAATAGCAGAATTGCGGATATGGAAGGCATAACTTGGCTTTGACATAAGCATCATGATAATGAGAGCGTGGGTAAAAGGCTTCTCTGCATTAGCGCTCTGTTAATGCACAGGCTAATACATGATACTTACGGGGCTTACAGTACACCATGTTCACAGTTAATCATACAGGGATTGACGTTGTGATTCTGATGGATATAACAGTCACACAACTTTGTGCAGCAGAAATATGTCAAGAAGTTGCATTGCACCTTTTGTAAAAAAATACAAAATAAATAACTTTCCAAAAGCAAATTTTTCTCTGCTAGTTCTATTCATTATGGGCCCTGGTCAAAAGTATTGCAATTCATAGGGAACATATGTAATTTGGGAAACAGTGTATTGCTCTCCTCTCCTGTAAATGTATATTTATTAAAGATCAGCCTGATTGACAGATGAGCGTATATAACAGGGGATGATCTGCCCCTCTTCGTCCTTGGCTGTGAATTGGATTTCATGCTGCCTGGATGCCCACCCAAATGCCCCCTACCCCCTGGCCTCTGTGTGTGTGTGTGACTGTGTGTGTAATAGAGGCAGATTGAAAGAGCAGCATGGGCAGGCCTCCACTGTGCCTAAACCCCCACGCTCCACCTGATGTTTTAACAAAGGCCTCCGTCTCCAACTCCACTACCAGCAGCACCTCCACATCCCTGGCCATGGCTGCCTTCCAACACCCCCAACCCCAGCCAGACCCTACCCGAGCCAGGTCAACTGTAGCCAGGTCCAGCCCCCAGCCCCAACACAGGCCCCATCCATCCTGCCGCTGCCTCCACAATCCTGGAGCCAACCGTATGAAACCTGATGGTAGGGAGATGAGGAGAGACAGGGAGCAGATGCACTGACAGTGGGAGAGGAGCAGGGCTGTGCTGGCCCCTCTACGGCTACACACTTTATCACATGTGGGAAAAGCAGTGAGGCACAGCGCAAGAAGGTCAGCACCATTAGTACTTTATTCATTCAATCTATTTTGTTGTTGATTCAGACAAATAAAACCGGAACAACAGAATAATAAACTACTTGTGTAGGTGAGCAAAAAGGTCAGAAAACATGTTTTACTAAAGCAACTTTAAGTATGTGATTAAACATTGTTAGCATAACAGATGCTGAACACAAAGTAGTAAAGTTGCAGCGCAGGGGAATCTTCTGTTCTGACGTGGAGAAGAGGTCAGAGGGAGTTTAATCATTGATCCTACACTGACATTATGGGTAAGCAATTATACAGAACAGTAGCATACATTACCATTGAACAATGCTCTAACGAAGACACCCTCCACTACCATCCATCACAGAGAAAACCCCCTGACTTTCCAATAGGGAAGGGAGAGCCGCACACACTCATGCACACAGTTCGACAGAGCCTGCTGTTGCAGCGTGGCTCTTGGAGGCTCCTGTTCCCAGCTTCCCTGCTGTAAGTATGGCTGCCTCTCCTTTTCTTCTCATCTCCTCCTTCCCCCTGTCAACACAATCCCTCCGTCGATCCGTCGTGAGGCTAGGGCGCGGTGGGGGCCGTTCCGCCTCTCGCTGCGTCCTCTGGGCGCTCTCTGGGCCCCATCTCTTCCCGCCCTGCCTGTCTGCACCCCCTCCTTCCCTCAGCGCCTGTCATCTGCTTCCGAAAGCTGGCATGGCCCAGCCGGGAGAGAGAGCGATAGAATGATTGTCTTGTCGCACCACCACCTTCCCTCTCTTTCTCCTCCTCTTCCTCCAAATATTTTCCTTGGTACTTATCTGTGGCATATTAATGAATCTGCCCTGCCATTCCGAAGCAAAAACTAACTTCAGAGGGAGAAGTAAGGAGGAATCTCTCACTCTGGGCTCTGATCACCTCTCACTCTGGGCTCTGATCACCTCTCACTCTGGACTCTGATCACCTCTCACTCTGGACTCTGATCACCTCTCACCCTGGGCTCTGATCACCTCTCACTCTGGGCTCTGATCACCTCTCACTCTGGGCTCTGATCACCTCTCACTCTGGGCTCTGATCACCTCTCACTCTGGGCTCTGCTCTCCCTTCACCCTGGACAATGTTATCTGAGGATGAATGTATTAATGGCAACATCACAATTCTATCGAATGACTATATCTTTGCGCATCAAGAATATGATGTTGCCTGTTTACGCGCTGTAGACATCCATATCCCCTGTATGTCCCCCAACACCAGCACAATGTACACTGTAGACATCCATATCCCCTGTATGTCCCCCAACACCAGCACA
>NC_036843.1:23317685-23422644 GCF_002910315.2 Salvelinus sp. IW2-2015
AGACATCCATATCCCCTGTATGTCCCCCAACACCAGCACAATGTACACTGTAGACATCCATATCCCCTGTATGTCCCCCAACACCAGCACAATGTTTCAGAGAGGTTGGTGTTGTAGAAATATTTTTTTTTTTGTGAACAATAACGTTTAGGCACATCTAGTGTGCAAAAACAGCGCAATTACCACCTTCGGACACTTTGGAGAGGTTGAAAGAACACTTGCATGTACCCTGGATACCCCATAACACCACCACAATGTTTGAGTGAGGTTGATATGGTAGAAATTGTGTTTTTATACTGAACAACTAGCATTTAGGAATTTCAAATATGTAATAGCACTGGAATTATGTCATTTACAGACATATGCCACTTTGGAGAGTTTTAGGGACACTTGGAAATGTCCCCTGACCACACCTGACACCACTTACTAAAAACGTTGCCCATTTCTCGTTGTTAAGTCTATCAATCCCATTTATTTCTGATATTGTTCACATGTTGTGAAAGCCATCTGATGTGTTTCCAGCTCTAGTCATCAATAATTCAATTATAGCTTATCAATGAAAGATGACTTTCAAAATTAAAAAAATTAAAAACGGTTATTTGGTGTGTGCTTGATCTTGTATATTCTGAACTATGTAACTCCTTCATTTCATCATAATCTCCCAGATGTCTTCTTTCCAAATATACCATGTTTTTGCATGTCAGAATCATGTAATTACATATGAATAGCAGTTACTTCTGGATATGTCTATTTAGGTGGAAATCTACATTTTGCCATTACATTTAAGAGGATAAATATACTGTAGCACCTGAAGAAAATGTAAAGTCAAGCATGTTTTCACAGGATAGTGAGAGAGTGTGCATTTGAGGGTAGGAAATGCTGTAAATGTTCAGGTGTCAATTCTTTGGAGAGGGAGGTTCATTTATAAACTCACCTAAAAGACAAAATGACAACAGACAAAGCTAAGAATAAAAACAATGTGAAACAGTATAGCTGTGTTCAAATCAAAGTTTATTGGTCGCCTTCACAGTTTTGCAGATGTTATCGCAGGTTCAGTGAAATGCTTGTGTTTCTGCCTCAGTGCAGTAAAACCTAGCAAAGAAAATACAATTCAATAAAACACACATAATAGAGAAAAATTAAGAAATTAAGAAATATCAGAACAAGCAATGTCAGAGACAGGAATATTAATACACTGCTCAAAAAAATAAAGGGAACACTTAAACAACACAATGTAACTCCAAGTCAATCACACTTCTCTGTGGATGGACTCATATCCGCTTAGAATCACTTTCATTTAGGAAGAGCTAACACTCATCCGGGATGGTTTGCTGGACCATATAATATTATCTGTTAACAGTGACTGTGTGTCTGCGAAATAGGAACTAGAACTTGCTCCTACACAAGTGGAGAAATTATTAGGGCAATTTATGCAATTGTGGAGCTCACCCCACAATGATATATTAGGACGATGGATTCTAGCCAGGTCAGGGGTGACCACAGACCACTTCTCAGTTCTATGCTTCTGGCTGATGTTTTGGGCACTTATGTGAATGCTGGGCAGTGCTCTTCACTCTAGTGGTGCATTGAGGGTCGGTGGAGTTCGTAGAGCAACCCACACACAGTGGCTTCAGGTGAGTGCAGTTTCATCCACGGATGGCACATTCAAGCGAGCGTGTGCAGAAAGTTTGCTGTGGTGTGCTGTCAGCGTAGTGTCCAGAGCAAAATGAGGGGGCAAGGCGGCTACCCAGGATGATACCAGGGCCAGTACCACTCAGGAGACGTGGTAGAGGCCGTAGAGGGCTACAACCCCAGACCTCGAGCCTAGTGACCGCTACCTCCGCACTCTCCGGCTGTGCCAAGCGAGTGGTGCACTTGCGCTGCAAGCGCAGCCCTGCAGAAGCAATGGACCTCCAGGCAGGCCCAACAACATGTGCGCACTGGCTGATCTTGCTCTTACCAAACACGGTCCAGAAAGCAAACTCCGCCAAATCGAGTGGTTGGTTATGACGGCGCCCCGACGTCCACGAGGGTGTGGCGGTTGGTGGCTTACAGCCCTGCCTCAACATGACCCAAACCCGGCTTGGCCTTGTCCAGCTGCAGGACGTTGGCATGGGCCAGAGAAAGTAGACCACGGATTGGCAAATTCGCCACTTGCGCCCTGTTGCTCTGACGAGAGGGACGGTCACAGGATGAGAAAGCAGGTTTCACACTGAGCACATGAGGCACATGTGACCGACTCACGTCCGTGACAGAGTCTGGAGACGCACGTGGAGAGAAGCAAGCTGTGGATGCAACGTTCTGTCTGCCTGCAACATCCTCCAGCATGGAACCGGGTTTGGCGAGATGGGTTCAGTACTGTGTGGGCGTGTGGCATTTTCTTTGTGGGCTCGCGGCAGCCTGGTCTCCATGGTGCTGCCGCACACGAAAGTGTGAAGCCTGACTGCCATTAGGTTACCGAGGATTTGAAGATCCTCAGACCACGTTGAGACCCAGGTGTGCTGGACACATAGCACATTTGGTGGCCTGCTGAGAGGTGCATTTTGCCAGTGCTCCTCCTGCTCAAAGGCTGAGGTAGCGGTTCCTGTCTGCTGCTGGGTTGTTGCCCTCCTACGGCCTCCTCCACATCTCCTGATGTATGTGCCTAGCTGGCCTGCTCTCGGTAGCGCCTCCATGCTCTGGACATGACCTGACTAACACAGCCAAACCTTTTTTGCCACAGCTCGCCTATTGGATGTGCCATCCTGGATGAACTGCACTACCTGAGCCACTTGTGTGGGTTGTTAGACTCCGTCTCATGCTACCACTGAAGTGAGAGCACCGCCAGCATTCAAAAGTGACCAAAACATCAGCCACGAAGCATAGGAACTGAGAAGTGGTCTGTTGGTCACCACCTGCAGAATCACTCCTTTTTTGGGGGTGTCTTGCTAATTGCCTATAATTTCCACCTTTTGTCTATTCCATTTGCACAACAGCATGTGAAATTTATTMTCAATCAGTGTTGCTTCCTAAGTGGACAGTTTGATTTCACAGAAGTGTGATTGACTTGGAGTTACATTGTGTTTTTTAAATGTTCCCTTTATTTTTTTGAGCAGTGTATATACAAATATAATGGTGTGTAAAGACAGTATGAACAGTATATGAATAGAAAATGTGTGTAGTTATTTAGAATGAGCCATGACTAGAATACAGTATATACATATGAAGTGGGTAAAACAGCATGTAAACATTATTAAAGTGACCAGTGTTTAATGACTATGTGTACAGTGACTTTATTCAGTCAGTTTGACACCTTTTATACATTTTTATAAATTAGTCAAGCTTGCTCTTAGTCAATCAAAGCACAGTAAATAGCTTATAGGCTGCCACTTTGCCAAAATGTCTACTGGCTGAGATGGTGTACTTCTTAAATGCATTGGGTTCATGCAGGGCCTATAGGTTGGCATGATTTCTCTCTATAGTCAGCTATTATTAAAAGGCTACATTTTGTTGTTATGATATGTAATAAAAATCTGTGGAATATAATCTAGCAAGTCATTACTCTATTCTTCAGAATTGCATTGTATTAATTGCATTCATTTTTTGTTTCTAAAGTATGTCATTTTGAGAAGATTTGAAAATAGTACATTGCCCCTTTTAGGTGGTGGACCAGAGCCCAGAGTGAGAGGAATGCCGAGCCCAGTTGTTCGATCCCCGTTGAGGGAGGAGCAGATTTTTTATACAGTACAAGTCAAAAGTTTGGACACACCTACTCATTGCAGGGTTTTTCTTTATTTTTACTATTTTCTACATTGTAGAATAATAGTTAAGACATCAAAACTATGATATAACATGTGGAATCATACAGTAACCAAAAAAGTGTAACGGCTTTCGTCTTCCTCCTCGTCTGAGGAGGAGAAGTTAGAAGGATCGGAGGACCAATGTGCAGCGTGGTAATTGTCCATTTTGTTTAATAAAAGTGAACACTCAAAAGACAAAAAACAACAAATGTGAAAAACCGAAACAGTTCTGTCTGGTGCAGACACACGAAGACTGAAGACAACCACCCACAAACCCAACACAAAACAGGCTACCTAAATATGGTTCCCAATCAGAGACAACACAAAACACCTGCCTCTGATTGAGAACCATATCAGGCCAAACACAGAAATAGGAAAACATAGAAATACAAACATAGACTGCCCACCCCAACTCACGCCCTGACCATACTAAATAAAGACAAAACAAAGGAAATAAAGGTCAGAACGTGACAAAAAGTGTTAAACAAATCGAATTAGCCACTCTTTGCTTGATGACAGCACTGCTCTCTCTTGGCATTCTCTCAACCAGCTTCATGAGGTAGTCACCTGGAATGCATTTCAATTAACAAGTGTGCCTTGTTAAAAGTTCATCTTTGGGATTTCTTTCCTTCTTAATGAGTTTGAGCCAATCAGTTGTGTTGTGACAAGGTAGGGGGGTATACAGAAGATAGCCCTATTTGGTAAAAGACCAAGTGTATATTATGGCAAGAACAGCTCAAATAAGCAAAGAGAAACAACAGTCCATCATTACTTCAAGACATGAAGGTGGGTCAATCTAGAAAATTTCAAGAACTTTTAAAGTTTCTTCAAGTGCAGTCGCAAAAACCACCAAGCACAATGATGAAACTGTCTCCCATGAGGACCGCCACAGGAAAGGAAGACCCAGAGTTACTTCTGCTGCAGAGGATAAATTCATTAGAGTTACCAGCCTCAGAAATTGCATCCCAAATAAATACTTCACAGAGTTCAAGTAGCAGACATATCTCAACATCAACTGTTCAGAGGAGTGTGAATCAGGCATTCACGGTCAAATTGCTGCGAAGAAACCACTACTAAAGGACACCAATAATATGCTGAACACACTGCTCATGTTGCAAAATAAAAGTACACATACATGTTATTCAATCATTGCACCCACACAGCCCGTGCACGTCAGCGAGCGTCTCCATGGCCAGACGCTAAAATAGATTTGTTCTATTTGTGACGCTCAATGCACTGCAAGTCCGGCTTCTCCCATCTCCTCATTGGTTTTTAGGTGCATATACCCACATGCCATCTCCTCATTGGATTTTAGGAGCATACATCCATGTGGGTGATTGAAAGATGAACTAAGGTCCACACTCCAGTCGGTAGTGGTAATGCACCTGAAGTTGGTTGCCAAACGCCATATAAAGTCCAAAATAAGAAAAAGAGGCCTGAAGAAAGGAGGAGAGATGACTAGAAACGAATTCGGTTTACCGTTTTATCTGTGGATTAATTTACATTTACATTTACATTTAAGTCATTTAGCAGACGCTCTTATCCAGAGCGACTTACAAGTTGGTGCATTCACCTTATGATATCCAGTGGAACAACCACTTTACAATAGTGCATCTAACTCTTTTAAGGGGTAGGGGGGGGGTTAGAAGGATACTTTATCCTATCCTAGGTATCCTTAAAGAGGTGGTGTTTCAGGTGTTTCCGGAAGGTGGTGATTGACTCCGCGTACCTGGCGTCGTGGGGGAGTTTGTTCCACCATTGGGCCAGAGCAGCAACAGTTTTGACTGGCTGAGCGGGAGCTTTACTTCCTCAGAGTAGGGAGCGAGCAGGCCAGAGAGTGGATGAACCAGTGCCCTTGTTTGGTGTGGGCCTGATCAGAGCCTGAATACGGAGGTGCCGTTCCTCCACAGCTCCGTAGCAAGCACCATGTCTTGTAGCGGATGCGAGCTTCAACTGGAAGCCAGTGGGGAGAGAGCGGAGGAGCGGGTGACGTGAGTGAACTTGGGAAGGTTGAACACCAGACGGCTGCGGCGTCTGATGAGTTGTGTAGTTTAATGGCACAGGCAGGGAGCCCAGCCAACAGCGAGTTCAGTAGTCCAGACGGGAATGACAAGTGCCTGGATTTAGGACCTGCGCCGCTTCCTGTGTGAGCAGGGTCGTACTCTGCGAATGTTGTAGAGCATGAACCTACAGGAACGGGTCACCGCCTTATGTTAGTTGAGAAACGACAGCGTGTTGTCCAGGATCACGCCAAGTCTCTATCACTCTGGAGGAGACACAAGGTAGTTGTCCAACCGTTGATGGCGAATCATGGAACGGCAGTCCTTCCCCGGAGAAGAGCAGCTCCGTTTGCGAGGTTCAGCTTGAGGTTGATCCGTCATCCACACGATATGTCTGCCACAACATGCAGAAGATTGATTCACCCCTGTTATCAGAAGGGAAAGGAGAAGATTAATGTGTGTGTCTCTGCATAGCAATGATAGGAGAGACCATGTGGGATATGACAGAGCCAAGTGACTTGTGTATAGCGAGGAATAGGAGAGGCCTAGAAAAGAGCCCTGGGACACCAGTGTGAGAGCACTTGTGCGGAGACAGATTCTCGCCACGCCACACTGGTAGGAGCGACCTGTCAGTAGGACGGAATCCAAGCGTGGGCCGCGCCGAGATCCCAACTCGGAGAGGGTGGAGAGGAGGATCTGATGGTACTGTATCAAAGGCAGCCGATAGGGCTAGAAGGATGAGAGCAGAGAGAGGAGAGTTAGCTTTAGCAGTGCGGAGCGCCTCCTGACACAGAAGAGAGCAGTCTCAGTTGAATGACTAGTCTTGAAACCTGACTGATTTGATCAAGAAAGTCATTCTGAGAGAGATAGCAGGAGAGCTGCCAAGGACGGCACGTTCAAGAGTTTTGGAGAGAAAAAGAAAGAAGGATACTGGTCTTGTAGTTGTTGACATCGGAGGATCGAGTTAGGTTTTTTTCAGCAGGGTCAACTCTCGCTTCTTGAAGCGAAGACGTAGCCAGCGGTCAAGGATGAGTTGATACGAGTGCAGTAAGGAGAAGGTCTCCGGAAATGGCCTGGAGAAGAAGGAGGGATAGCGTCAAGCGAGCAGGTTGTTGCGCCGGCCTCACAAGACGCGAGATTTCATCTGGAAGAGAGGGAGAAAAGAGTCAAAGCACAGTAGGCATGTGAGCAGAACCAGCTGTGTCGTTTGACTTAGCAAACGAGGATCGGATTCGCTCGACCTCTTTTCAAAATGGTTGACGAAGTCATCCGCAGAGAGGAGGAGAGGGGAGGGAGGAGGATTCAGGAGGGAGGAGAAGGTGGCAAAGAGCTTCCTAGGGTTAGAGCAGATGCTTGGATCTTAGATGGTAAAAGTGCTTAGCAGCAGAACAGAAAGAGAATGTGAGAAGGAGTGAAAGGATGCCAGGTCCGCGGGAGGCGAGTATTCCCCATTTCCGCTCGGCTGCCGGAGCCCCTTTCTGTGAGCTCGCAATGAGTCGTCGAGCCACGGAGCAGGGAGGAGACCGAGCCGGCCTGGAGGATAGGGACATAGAGAGTTAAGGATGCAGAAAGGAGGAGAGAGGGTTGAGAGCAGAATCAGGAATAGTGGAGAAGTTGTAGCAGAGGAAAGATGATAGGATGGAAAGGAAGAGAGTAGCGGGAGAGAGACGAACGTTGGGACGGCGCGTACCATCCGAGTAGGCAGTGTGGAAGTGTTGATGAGACGAGAGGGAAAAGGATACAAGGTAGTGGCGGAGACTTGGAGGGATTGCAATGAGATTATGGAAGAACAGCATCTAGTAAAGATGAGGTCAAGCGTATTGCCTGCCATGTGATGTAGGGGGGAAGGTGAGAGGTGAGTCAAAAGAGGAGAGGAGTGCGAAAGAAGGACAGAGAGAATGTCAAAGGTAGACGGTGGAGTTTAAAGTCACCCAGAACTGTGAGAGGTGCCATCCTCAGGAAAGGAACTTATCAAGCGTCAAGCTCATTGATAACTCTCCAAGGGAACCTGGCCGATAAATGATAAGGATGTTAAGCTTGAAAGGCTGGTAACTGGACAGCATGGAATCAAAGAGCATAGACAGATGGTCAGGGAGAGAGAAGAGAATGTCCACTTGGAGAGATGAGGATCCCAGCCACCACCCCCTGACCAGAAGCTCTCGGGTGTGTGAAGAACACCGGCAGACAGGAGAGAGCAGAGAGGACAGTGTTTATCTGGTAATCCATGTTTCCGTCAGTGCCAAGAAGTCGAGACTGGAGGAACATAGGCTGAGATGAACTCTGCCTTGTGGCCGCAGATCGCAGTTCCAAGCTGCCGGAGACCTGAACTCCACGTGGTCGGCGCGCTGGACCACCAGTTAGAGTGCGCGGCCACGCGTGTGAAGCGTGTATTTGTGCAGAGAGAGAGAAGAGGATAGACAGACACATAGTTGACACACAAAGAGGCTACCGCATAACAAAGGAATTGGAATGACAAGTGGACACACGTCTCGAATGTTCAGAAAAGTATAAGCTTACGTTGCAAAAAAATCTTATTGACTAAAAAATACAGTGCTGCTGGCTGGGAGTAGCTAGCTAGCAAGGCTGCGTGTTGACTTAGTTTGAAAGTTAGCTGGCTAGGTAGCCTCGGTAGCTGGCTAGGTAACCTTGACAATTACTCTAAACTACACAATTATCTTGATACAAAGACAGCAAAGACAACTATGTAGCTAGCTAACACTACACTAATCAAGTCGTTCCGTTTTAATGTAGAAACTAATGTAATAGTTTCTACAGTGCTGCTATTCGGTAGACGTAGACGTTGCTAGCTGCTAGCTGCTGGCTAGCAGTGTTGACTAGGACGAAAATAGCTGACTAGCTAACCTCGGTAAATACGATAATTACTCTAACTACACAATTATCTTTGATACAAAGACGCTATGTAGCTAGCTAAGATCAGACAAGTCAAACCGTTGTACTGTAATGAAATGTAATACTACCTGCGGAGCGAAATGCGAAATGCGACCACTCGCTCCAACAGTGCTGCTATTCGGTAGACGTAGACGTTGCAGCTAGCAGTGTATAGACGAAATAGCTGACTAGCTAACCTCGGTAATTACGATAATTACTCTAAACTACACAATTATCTTTGATACAAAGACGGCTATGTAGCTAGCTAAGATCAGACAAGTCAAACCGTTGTACTTAATGAAATGTAATGCGAAATGCGACCACTCGCTCCAACAGTGCTGCTATTCGGTAGACGGTAGAGTTGGCTAGCTCAAGCTGCTGGCTAGCTAGCAGTGTTGACTAGGACGAAAATAGCTGACTAGCTAACCTCGGTAATTACTCTAAACTACACAATTATCTTTGATACAAAGACGGCTATGTAGCTAGCTAAGATCAGACAAGTCAAACCGTTGTTTGGTAATACTACCTGCGGAGCGAAATGCGGGAGAGACGAAATGCGACCACTCGCTCCAACCCGGAAGTGCTATTTTTTAATTGTCGGAGTAGAGGACTTTGTGCATTTCAGGTAAAATAACAACCCAATGTTTATATCCCAGGACAAATGAGCTAGCAACAGCAAGCAAGCTAGCTAAATTGCCATAAATGTTTAATGCTTTTTCGACTGGTCCCCAAATTAATATGGTACAGAGTTTGGTGCGTCTGGTATGGGTGGACAAAATCAACTTGCACGGGATGGCGCACACGGACGCATGTGTGCATGCGGTCTGGTCAGCACGCAAGAAGAAGAGACTTGCTTGGGCCAAGAAACACAAGCAATGGACATTAGACCCGTGGAATTCTGTCCTTTGGTCTGATGAGTCCAAATGTGAGATTTTTGGTTCCAACCACTGTGTCTTTGTGAGAAGCAGAGTAGGTGAAAGGATGATCTCTGCATGTGTGGTTCCCACTATAAAGCATGGAGGAGGAGGTGTGATGGTGTGGGGGTGCTTATCTGGTGACACTGTCTGTGATTTGTTTAGAATTCAAGGCACACTTAACCAGCATGGCTCCCACAGCATTCTGCAGTGATACGCCATCTCATCTGGTTTGCGCTTAGTGTTACTATCATTTGTTTTTCAACAGAACAACGACCCAACACACCTCCAGGCTGTGTAAGGGCTATTTGACCAAGAAAGAGAGGCCAGATGAACTGGCCTCCACAATCACCCGACCTCAACCTAATTGACATGGTTTGGGATGAGTTAGTGAATGAAAAGCAGCCAACAAGTTCAGCATATTTGGGAACTCCTTCAAGACTGTTGGAAAAGCATTCCAGGTGAAGAGGGTTGAGAGAATGCCAAGAGTGTGCAAAGCTATCATCAAGGCAAAGGGTGGCTACTTTAATGAAGATAAAATATAAAATATATTTTGATTTGTTTGCCACTTCTTTGGTAACTACATGATTCCACATGTGCTATATCATAGCTTTGATGTCTTCACTATTAATCTACAATGTAGAAAATAGTAAAAATAAATAAAATTGAATGAGTAGGTGTGTCCAAACTTTTGATTGGTACTGTATATATTTACCCCAAAAATGATTGGGGATTGGAAATGATGCAGACAATTCCATTAAGACAAATGTTCCAAAAGATATCGACATGGCTACAGTACGGCTAGCCAAGATGAATAATAGGTGTGTTTTTGTAGCTTTGTTTTTGCAGACTGTCAATAGTAGCCAGAAAATTGGTGGTATGTTCACTACTGAACGTTTACTTTTGTAAATCACCTTCCCTAAAATAAATAAGCTCGGTGAGTAGACTGAATTTTATGAATGTAGTCTTCAATGGTTTTCAATGGTAGACTATAACAGAGCAGCTAAATGTAGAACTGGAATGCAAAAATGTGCTGAAAAGTTACTGGCGCACCTTGCACGTGAAAGAAAATAAATGAATATACCAGAAAAAAAAGTAGGCTAAGTGGATTTCGACTCATCGTAACCGCATTATATGGGAACTGCGAATTCACTCATATTTTATGGCACGTGCAAATTCATGCTTTTCCGATTTAGCAAATTCAAATTTTCTGACTTAGCGAATTGAAAAGTAGCCTTTTTAATTTAATTGGAAAAAGTACCCGGCTAGAAAGGACTCTGTAATTGGCTGTATAGCTTATAGCCGGCGCTAGTGGAAAACACTGTGTACTACCATAGGGCAGCAGTTTCTAAGGTACAGGGTAGAGTACCGGGTGGTAGCCGGCTAGGTCAGTGACTAAGGCTGGTGGTGACTGTTTACCTCTTAAGGATCCGCCCCTTTTAAAAATTTTCACCAAAAATGACATACCCAAATCTAACTGCCTGTAACTCAGGCCCTGAAGCAAGGATATGCATATTTTTGGTTCATTTGAAAGGAGACTCTTTGAAGTTTGTGGAAATGTGAAAGGAATGTAGGAGAATATAACACAATTGATTTGGTAAAAGATAATACAAATATAAAACCAACCGTTCTTTTGCATTTCTTTTTACCATCATCTTTGAAATGCAAGAGAAAGGCCATAATGTATCATTCCAGCCCAGCTGCAATTTCGAGTTTGTCCACTAGAGGGCAGCAGTGTATGTGCAAAGTTTTAGACTGATACAATGAGCCATTGCATTTCAGTTCAAAATGTATCAAGAATGCCAAAATGTGCCTAATTTGTTTATTAACCTTTCACGAGCCTCTACCCCGGATCCGGGAGCACCCCCCACACCCCCCACACACTAATTAGCATACCTAGCATAGCTTCAAAAGTAGATAGTAGCATCTAAATATCATTAAATCACAAGTCCAAGACACCAGATGAAAGATACACATCTTGTGAATAAAGCCACCATTTCAGATTTTTAAAATGTTTTACAGGGAAGACAAAATATGTAAATCTATTAGCTAAACACGTTAGCAAAATACACCACTACACATATTCTTCAACTCATCAGTTTCTTACTCTTTCAGGTGCTATCACCAATTCGGCTCAACTAAGATATTGATATCCATAACAAGAAAAAACCTCTTCAGATGACAGTCTGATAACATATTCATGGTATAGGATAGTTTTTGTTAGAAAAAAGTGCATATTTAGGTAAAATCACAGTTTACAATTGCACCCACCATCACAAATCGACTAGAATTATAGATAGAGCAACGTGTATGACCAATTTACTCATCATAAAACATTCAAAAAATAGACAAAGCATAGCAATGGAAAGACCCAGTTCTTGTGATTTCAGACCATATTTCAGATTTCTAAGCGTTTTTCAGCGAAACACAATAAATCGATAAGTTGCATACCACATGAACAAACGTTACCAGAGCATCGATTCCAGCCAAAGAGCGCTATAACGTAATCACCGCAAAATATTAATTTTTTCACTAACCTTCTCAGAATTCTTCCGATGACACTCCTGTAACATCATTTTACAATATACATATACAGTTTGTTCGAAAAGGTGCATATTTAGCCATACAAAACCGTGGTTACACAATAAAAATACTAGGAATCAAGCCTCAATATGTCTGACGTCATCTATCAGAGTGATCTAGTTTAATTGAAAGCTAATCATATACTTGACTAAAAAATACAGGTTGACAGCAATCGAAAGACAAATTAGTTTTTATGCAACGCGGATTTACATTTTTAAAATTATCCTTACTTTTCAATACAGGGTTGGCAAGTGAAGCTATACCAAACAAAATGGCGAATTATGCGTTTAAAAATTTCGACAGAAACACGGTTTATCATATTAAATATTGCTTACTTTGAGCTGTTCTTCCATCATATTCTTGGGCAATGTATCCTTTCTATGTTTAAACGTCTTTTGGTCGATAGATGTCCTCTGTCCTTCGAAATGTCCACCACCAACGACCGACTCCCTAAAACGTGTGTCCAAACTTTCAGAACGCACAACAAAGAAATTCCTCAAATCGCACTAAACGGATATAAATTGATATAAAACGGCTCAAATTAACTACATTATGATGTTTTTAACAACTATACGACTGAAAACATGACCGGAGAATATTGCTGGTTAGAAAACGATTTGGAACGAGGCAGGTCCGATGGCCTTCACGCTTGAGGCGCACGTTGAGAAAGAGGGGTCTCTGTAATTTTTGTCATTTATAATGGCTGTGAACGTCCCATCGACTTCATTGAAAACGTGATGACGTACAGACACCCAGAGGAAGACGTAGGCAGTGTCGGTTCCTTCATAGCATTCACTGTGGCCTTATAAACAGACCCAGATCAGAGGTAAAAATTTCTGAAATCTGAACCTGTCATGAAAAGTGCTGTAGAAATTGTTCTGTACCACTCAGAGACAAATTCCAACTTCTATAGAAACTAGAAGGTGTTTTCTATCCAATAATAACAATAATATGCATATTGTACGATCAAGAATTTAGCACGAGGCAGTTTAATTTGGAGACACAAATATGCTAATGCGGGAACAGCACCCCTATAGTTGCAAGAGTTAATAACATTTCATGTTCAAACGTTGCACTCTCCTCAAACAATAGCATGGTATTCTTTCACTGTAGCTACTGTAAATTGGACAGTGCAGTTAGATTAACAAGAATTTAAGCTTTCTGCTTTTTCAGATATGTCTATGTCCTGGGAAATGTTCTTGTTACTTACAACCTCATGCTATTCGCGATTAGCCTACGTTAGCTCAACCTTCCCGTGGACGGGAGACCGATCCCGAAGAAGTTTAACAGTCTGATGGCCTGGAGATTGAAGCTGTTTCTCAGATTTTTTTATTGAATATTTAAAACATACAATCTACTTGCAGTGAAGCCGCTCAACATTCACATCACGTTAGTCATCTAACAGACTCCAATCCAGAGCGACCCACAGAAGCAACCAGGGTAAACTCCCTGCCTCAATGGCAAGGTCGACATATCTCCCACAAGGTCAAAAACAAGGATCTGAGCCCAGGACCAATCAGCCACGGCCAACTTCAACCGCCAGGCACGCCTCCAAGGTCCCCCCACAGTTCCCGAGAGCTGCCCCTCAACCATCGAGACCCCCCAGAGCCCCACCCCTCCACGAGAAACAATTTAATTCGTTCCAGTCCCCGTCCAATGCACCAAAAACCAATAAAATGAACAAAAGAGAAAAAAGACAAAGACAAAAGAAAACAACAATGTAAAAAAACAAAAGACATCTAGGACAACAAAAATCAGAACAGCATGGCCAACTGAATATGTTGGGTCCCAGCTTTGATGCACCTGTATCGGGGGGAACAGGGTGTGGCTCGGGTGGGTGTAGATCTTGATGATCTTCTTGGCCTTCCTGTGACTCCGGGTGCTGTAGATGTCCTGAAGGGCAGGCAGTGTGCCCCCGGTGATGTGCACCAACCTCTGCTTCTTCCGCAACCGCAGGGCTCTCCATTTGCATTACCAGGCAGTGATACAGCTTGAAAATATGCTCTTAATGGCGCATCTGTAGAAGTTCATAAGGGTCTTAGGGGCCAAGTTGAATTTCTTCAGACTCCTGAGGTTGAAGATGCGCTGTTGAGACTTCTTCACCACGCTGTTTGTGTGAAGGGACCATTTCAGATCCTCAGTGATGTGCACAGTGGAGAGCTTTTGACCCTCTCCACTGCAGCCACGTCGATGTGGATGGGGCGTGTTCTCTATGCTGTCTCCTGAAGACCACAATAAACTCCTTCATTTTGTTGACGTTGAGGGAGAGGTTATCCACCTTCTCCCTGTAGGTTGTTTCATTGTTGTTGGCAGTGGTGACCCGTCATTCATTGCAGGTGAGGCAGAGCCCCACCTGTTTTGAGCCCCACCTGTTTTGAGCCCCACCTGCTTAGCTAAAAAAATATATATTTTGGTTGCCTGTTTCGCATGTTATTTTTGAATTTATATGTGTCACATATCAGTTGGTAAACAATGTAAAAATAAAATAAAATGAGTTAGTAGTGGTGGAGGGTGTATGGTTCCAACATGGTCTCTTTTTTGCTTTCTTGAGTAAGGCAGCTCCAAAATGCAGGTGTTTCAGCCTGGTATTCTGTGCTCGCAAATTCAACAATGAGTGGTTTGGAAGGAATCAGTGGCTAACTGCAAAGCAATCACAAGCCTGCTATTCAGTGGAGATGGTGTGTGGTCCAAGTCTGGGTTTAAGGGTCTCTTTTCTACGTTTAAAAGGATAAACATTCCCATGCAACACAAAAAAAGGTTGAATACAGTGGCCATGCTGTCAATCCAGCATGATTTCTGCTGTGTTAAAAACAACTGTGAACCAGGAAAAAAACGAGCTCTGACTGTGGAAAAAACATTTTGAACGGTCATCCAACTCGAAATTCCAAGTCAGGAACTCGGGACTCTTTCTAGTTCTCCGACCTGAAGATCACTGATGTCATGATTCAACCTTGTTTTTTTTTAGAGTTCCCAATTGTCTTCAAAGCACCAGAGAATGCCAGACTTTGATGACAAAGTTTGATGACAAAATTTGCCCACAAGAATGACAGCCGCGCCACCTTCCTCTTCAAGTGAGAACATCACAACAAGGTGAGTCCAAAAATGTATTGTATGCTGCTGCATAAATTATGTAATATGCCAGGGAGATATGTATACTGTAGCTAAGAAAGTAATACTAAGTGTATGTTCTGTAGTAAGTAGTTAGTAGCCCATGTGCCTCACCCTAATAATTTGGTCCCTTTCCTCCTCAGAACTTTCCTCCTCAGAAGCCTACTATTCTGACTTGGTGGTGCACATGTAGCCTATAGCCTGTCTTAGAGAAATGTCATCATTGAATATTGTAAGAGCTTTCATTGTCTGCTTATATGCCCCCTTTGTCACGCCCTGACCATAGAGAGCCCTTGGTTCTCTATGGTGTAGTAGGATCATGGCGTGACTAGGAGGTGATCTAGTATATCTATTTCTATGTTGGTGCTAATGTGGTTCCCAATTAGAGGCAGCTGTTTATCGTTGCCTCTGATTGGGGATCATATTTAGGTAGCTATTTCCCCACCTGTGTTTTGTGGGATATTGATTGTTTGTTAGTGTGTTTGGGCACTACGTCCTCATGGTCTTTGTAAGTTTAGTTATTTTGTTTTGTTAGTTTCACTTAAATAAATATGTGGAACTATACTCACGCTGCGCCTTGGTCCGCTCATTTCCAAGAGCGTGACACCCTTTATTTATCATACGGTTCTGACTTGGTGTACAGGGAGAATACTGTAAGAACGGCCCATGTTCTGAATTCTGTCGCTGTACATTTCAAAAGTGCTGAACAAATAGTTATTTTGACTACGTCCGTCTTAGCTCTCTCATTAACGTCTTAATCAAAATTACGGATTGCTTCTTATCTGCTCATTGATCCCTTATGCCATAGTTTGTACATCTCAATTGATGGTAGAAACCGCATTTGTTTATACAAGTCAGCCATAGCAGCTATGTTTTTTTTTCAAATGTAGTAAATGAGGCTGAATGAACTGTTTCGCTGCCAGACAAGGCTCCGCTGATAACCAGGTGTAGTGGTGGTAAGGATTCACTCCTTGGTGCTAAAAAGAAAGCTCTGCTGTTGGGACAGCTTTATGTAGGCCGGTATAGTGCAATTAATGTATTGTTTAGTGACTTTGCTGGCATGCATCTAAAACACTTTTTTTGATTTTGCCCCACCACGATTTACATGCTAAAATCGCCACTGGTTGTTGGTAATCAGGCCAACCACTGTTGTGTCGTCAGCAAACTTGATGATTGACTTTGAGACGTGCATGGCCATACAGTCATGGGTGAACAGGGAGTACAGGAGTGGGCTATGCATGCACCCGTGGGCCCCTGTGTTGAGGATCGGCGGAGGTGTTGTTCACCTTCACCACTTGGGGTCGGCCCTTGTGGGAATTCCAGGATCCAGTTGCACAGGGAGGGGTTCAGACCCAGGGCCCTGAGCTTAGTGATGAGCTTGGAGGGCCCTGAGCTTAGTGATGAGCTTGGAGGGCCCTGAGCTTAGTGATGAGCTTGGAGGGCCCTGAGCTTAGTGATGAGCTTGGAGGGCCCTGAGCTTAGTGATGAGCTTAGAGGGCACATTGGGTTCGAAGGCTGAGCTGTTGTCGACGAACAGGATTCTTACATAGATATTTCTCTTGTCCAGGTGGGATAGGACAGTGTACAGTGCAATGGCGATTGTCGCCCGTGGATCTGTTCGTGCGACATGCAAATTGAACTGGGTCTAGGGTGTCAGGTAAGGTGGAGGTGATATGGTCCATAACTAGCCTCTCAAAGCCCTTCATGATGACAGAAGTACAACCGGGAGATGGTCATTTAGTTGAGTTATCTTCGCTTTCTTGGGCACAGGAACAATGGTGGGCAACAATGGTGGGCAACAGACTGGAATATAGCGAGAATGAACATGTTTGTAAACACTCAAGCCAGCTGATCTGCACATGCTCTGAGGACATGACTTGGGATGTTTTGGCACTTAAATGACACTGTCTTTTCAGTTGTCCCCATAAAGCAAACATAACAATATTGACTGTAAGCTTGAAGCTGTCCCCCCAGAAATATAATGTCGATAAATTAGACATTAATATACAGGTAGGTGACATGTCTCTCACAGACTTTGACTGCCTAGCTCCCTCTTTAATCAATGAAAGCATTTTCCAGGCCTCCTGAGATTGACTGGAGCAGACCAGAAATATTGGCAGAAATGAAAAATGTGTCATCCTCCCGAATTGAGGGGCACATAATGATATTCACAAGGAGACCACCTGCAGAGACGCAAGGCAAACTGTTCCTAAGCAACAAAACACATTTTCTTTCTGAATGCCGATGAGGCTGAGGTTTACTGGGGGACATTTCCCCACCGAATTAAGGCCTCGGCTCATGGTGTGTGTGTCCTCTGTATGTGTGTGAAAAAGACATCCCTCCATGGCTTAAGGGGCTTTGAGGAACAGTGACCAGCATCACTCACAGTGGATCCCTTCCACCTGCAGCTCAGCATTTTGAATGGACCCTGTGACACAGTAAGCTATACCTTCTTACACTGAGTAATGTGCTATAATGTGCTGCATTTCTTCATGGTAAAGATGTAAATTAATCAATTTATGTTTAAACACATACAGTACATAGATATGATAGACAATGTCTGCTGTAAATATCTCTGTATAAATGTTATATGGGAAGACTGAAAAACTCCAATGAGCCCATAGCTGAGGCAAGGCTGCCATCTAGTGGTCTAATGCTGACATTCAAAATAAGTAGAGTGACCCATGGTGGATGATGTCATGAGAGATGCATCTCCAGTCTTTTGTGGCTTTCTCTCATTTCTTCATCTCCCTTTTTCCAACTGCACCAATCGGAATAGATGCAAAACAATGTGTTTTTTTCACGTTTGATGGTTTGTCATTACTGTCAGTTCAGATAGAGGAAATAAAATAAGATGGAGGAAGCCACATTAACAGAAGGAACTGGAAGTATCAAGAATCTGTCTTACTTTTCAACAAACTATTTGAACACCAAATACAAGTACATCAATCTGGTTTTGTTTGAGGGTAAAAAAGGGATTAAGTCCAAGTAAAATGTGTTTTTATACCTCAGAGTTGTAATTTGATTTAGGCCTACATATCAGAAAGGAAAATATAAAAACTTGAAATTGTGTTGTGTTGTGTTGGCTCGTGCTGATTAAGCATGTACAATTAAATAATGTGGTTCCACTGCAACCAATTATGTACGCTTAGAGCTGCAAGTGGAAACATGAGAGTGACGAGCAATGAGCTGCCATTTTTTTTTTTTTACATGTGTCCTTTGAAATCACAAGACAAATCAAAGTCATTATGATCAGACTGGGACTACTTTTTAGTTACCAAGCGCACCCAAGTTCATTGCTCCAATTAACATGTTAATTAACTGTTGGCTTCAGTCAGGGTTTCATCCCGTTCTCAGGGCTTTTAAGTAATGGTCTACAGAAAAACAGCACAAAGAAAGCTGTGTGTTAACAAAACAGGGCAGGGAACGACACATTTACTAATCAACCTAATCAAAGTCTAAGTGAAATGAGGGGCCACTTGAAATGGCTGAAATACTGTCTGCACTCAAACTCAAGGGACCCCTCCCTGTTCAGTTCACACTTTCTAAGTGTTTAAATAGGACTTTTGAGGTAAACTGTTAGTAGGACATCACGGCTTAATTGCATCAACAATTGTGTTGTGATCACATTATTGGACAAATAATATGAAAATGCTACTACATAACTTTATGTAAGAACTCCCCCTAAATATAATCAAAGGGATGAAAGTCTTTCACTGAATCACTTTTACATATGATGCGAGTACAATTCTGAATTGCAGAGGGTACTAACCTGATGTTAAATCCTGATGACAAGCCCTACTTCACTCCACTTGGGGGATGATCTTGAAGAGATATTCTAACTGAAATACAAAACACATAAATAATATATCGGATCGGAGGTGAAACCTCATAAAGAATTTACATTTTTCTTAGTTTCATTTTTGGAGATAAGTTGTCATCCGGCAGCAACGATATGGGGTCTAGCAAGCCATGCTATGAGCATCACTTAGATTTGTAGGATTATTGGTAACTTCGGACATGTTTTCTATGAGGATTTTGTGACGACCCTCCCACTCTGTCTGCCGTATTCTCTCTTTGTTCTTGTTTCCTTATTAGGATGCCGGTGGGCAGAGTTGGGAGGGTCGTCAGCTACATGGGAAACACCTGGGCCCACTGTCATAGGATAAATGCACCACTTCCCCATTCATGGAGGAGACTCTCTCCATGCAGACACCTTGATAGATTTTGTTGTGTTTCGTGGTGCGTTTTGTTGTGTTTCYTGGTGCTTTTTGGRTGTTTGCTTTGGCACCTTTCAACACCCTGCATTATCACATTCATGCATGCTAAACACTCACTTACACTACTGATTACTGATTACACACACCATTGTATATTGTACTTAGTTACTTTATTTAATAAATATATATTTGTTACTCCTTATCTCCACGTTGTCTCCCTTTTGTTACGGGCTTTGAGCCGGTTCGTGGCAATTTGTTCAGCTTCATTTGGATGTCCTCTGGCTCAACACTCTCCACCAAGGACGCCCCAACTACATAGGTAGACAAGAACTGCACACAGATGGGGGACCTTTTAGGCCGACAGTCTTATCCAATGGTCTATATCAACTTTGAGAGGCTTTGAAGCTACCGGTCAGCCATATTGGCACTCCCCAGTAGGAGCAGTCCTTCATAGGAATGAATGGAATCCTACAGTATTTCAATGAAATGTTTCAAGGACCAAATTACATGTATTTACGTATTTTTGTTGTTGTGGGGACAGTAACATTAGCATCTCAAAAAATTATACATTAAAGCAAATGTTTTATATATTTATTTCACATTATACAATTTAAAAGTATGCATTAAGTAGTCTTTAATATAATAAATGTGGCAAAAACATAAATGCATTTCTATAGCTTGCAAAATATAATATAACGGTGGGGGAGTGCCAAGATGGCAGCCGGGTTGCTTCAACACAATCTGTCATCTAGTCTATATATAAATGATTGGTCTTACCCTGTTGTAGCTAACTGTTATTATCATCATCCTTACCTAGGTGTATTAAACAGCCACACAGCCTATTTCTCCTGGTTTTGAAAAGCGCACAGCAAAGCTAACATTAGCTCGCCGACAATGAATAAAAGAAGATTTCTCTGTTTAGCTCGGAGGCGTACAGTTAATTATTATTTATATGATATGTACCTGTATATCAAAATCTAAAATAATAACCTCTGCAATACATTGAGGCATAGGAGTCAAGGTGCTATAAATAATCTTCTCCTGCGCTCAGATGTTGTCTGGGCGTCTCTCACGTTATTTAGCAACAAGGGGTATCGTTTCATCACGTTTTTGTGCAGGTGCAAATTTGTTGAAAAAAATATGCTAGAGGTCATTTCAAAATAGGCCTTCTCTTCATTGTAAACATTCGTAAAATAAAAATGAAATAATAATTTCGGTATTTAGTCACTAGGCAATGATTCTTTTCACAGTGCATAGAGAACAAAAAGTTAATAGAAAAGGTCATTCTCAGATCGAAACGGTTGATTTCCCAATATTTGTTGGAAAATACAAGGCATTTCCCAATTTTTTAAAGCTAGCAAGGCTTGCACACACACATGTGGCAAACGTACAGTATAGTTGTTAATCGAATATTTGTGCAATCAAATTAGCTATTCCCTTTAAAAAACATTTGTAAATAAAAGCCAGCCTTTTCTCATTTGACACACAATCACATTTAAGGGCCCACAGAGGCATAATGGTTTCAATAAATTAATTCTTGACCAAGACATTTTCACCGCAAACAAACACAGACAAATGATGATTTTGCCTCCACAGCAAAGTTGTCGAACTGTGCCAGTTCAAATGAGTGTGTTCCTATGGCAGCCCAGCCATTCCTTGGTCCCAATACCACAGTTGATATCCACAGATGATATCCATTCAGCAACCCTGTGGCACATTCCCCCTGAAAATAGACAGGTTTCTATTAGTTAATGTGTCCATATAACACAGATAAATATACTGTATACGGCTATTTGTGTAAAGGAAAAGGCAGGGAGAGGAAACTAACCACCAAATACTTCAATTTGTTAAGTTGTCTGGTAGAGACAAACACGATTTTCCTCTACTAAGATCTTGAAGTCATTTATATGAAAAGAAGAGCTGACAGAGATGCATTTTGATGATAATTATCAGGTTTCCTTGGAACTAGTTTTCCTACTGTTTCAGAGATTGAAGTTGTGAACATACCTCGACTGTGAGGGATAGCGTGTGCCAGCCGTACCCTCTCGTTCCAGAATGACCCTCCGCAAGCACAGTCTCTCCAACTGTGAAACAAAAAAGATTTTGGTAAACAATAGGCATTAATATATCAATGGCTTGTGCACTACACAACAATACATTAACTGATAAGCAGGAATTTGTTAAACGCAGGTGTCACTTCAAACAATTAAAGGGGCAATCTGCAGTTCAAACACTAAAAAAGTTAAGGAATGGGGCTGGAGAAATGTAACCACTCAGATTCATAGACAGAGCTATGGATTCAAGGACTGACCATCCACAATATCAAAATTATAGATTTAACCATGTTTTGAGGCTATACAGTTTTTGTTTATGATTACATTACATTTACATTACATTTAAGTCATTTAGCAGACGCTCTTATCCAGAGCGACTTACAAATTGGTGCATTCACCTTATGATATCCAGTGGAACAGCCACTTTACAATAGTGCATCTAACTCTTTTAAGGGGGAGGGGGGGGGTTAGAAGGATTACTTTATCCTATCCTAGGTATTCCTTAAAGAGGTGGGGTTTCAGGTGTCTCCGGAAGGTGGTGATTGACTCCGCTGACCTGGCGTCGTGAGGGAGTTTGTTCCACCATTGGGGTGCCAGAGCAGCGAACAGTTTTGACTGGGCTGAGCGGGAACTGTACTTCCTCAGAGGTAGGGAGGCGAGCAGGCCAGAGGTGGATGAACGCAGTGCCCTTGTTTGGGTGTAGGACCTGATCAGAGCCTGAAGGTACGGAGGTGCCGTTCCCCTCACAGCTCCGTAGGCAAGCACCATGGTCTTGTAGCGGATGCGAGCTTCAACTGGAAGCCAGTTTTTCACAAACATTGGCGTCCCGGCAAATAATAATTGTGGGGGTACGCCGTACTGGTAAAACATGATCCTACCACAATAATGAAAACAAAATGTCAAAACTGTAGGCTATTACATCATTTATCATTATCTCAAGTCTGAGGGATGAAACATGAGAGAATCAACTTGAAAGCGGGTGGTATAGCCTATGTTCCAGAATGCCACGTGGTTCGAGGAAACACTGACATTTTGCCAAGGCAGAGATGAGTGGTCGAAAACCGAGACTCGCACGGACAGCAGTGGAGCCATTAATTCTGTCACTAAATAGCATGACACTGTGGTGTTTAGTGGAGCCATTAATTCTGTCACTAAATAGCATGCACTGTGGTGTTTAGTGGAGCCATTAATTCTGTCACTAAATAGCATGACACTGTGGTGTTTAGTGGAGCCATTAATTCTGTCACTAAATAGCATGACATGTGTGTTTAGTGGAGCCATTAATTCTGTCACTAAATAGCATGACACTGTGGTGTTTAGTGGAGCCATTAATTCTGTCACTAAATAGCATGACACTGTGGTGTTTAATGCAACAGAAGTAGTCTCTTTCCATTCACCACTGTTGCCAGAGATATGTTGCCAGTTGGTAAATGTGCGCAGGAAGCCTAGTAAAGGAGCCCTTTGAAGTGATTGTTGTGTTCATGCCACAATAAAAGGCCATACATAGGCCCACAGATGCTATTGAATTAATAGGGATTCTAAACATAAATCTATGATCAGCAGTTTGACCAAGACGCACCTCCAACAACACATAACACCTCACATTATTCTGCCCCAAAACAATGATAACTTCACTCACTCAGTGGCATGAGGGCTACTTAAGTGAGCGCTGATGCTGCCTCATGATAAGCTATGTCCACTTTGCCAAACATATTTATCTTATCCATGTCCAGCGCGCCTCTGCAGGGTGCTGTTGGAGAGATGCAGCACTGCAGGGCTCCATCAAATCAATTTAACATAAATTAGGCCTGTGTAGCCTACAGTAGAAAGAGTAGCCTGTTGGGTAGCCTTTTCTGTAGCCCCAGACTGGAGACCAAATGTATTACAATGTCATGAAACAGACACTTTTTAAAGTCCTTAACTTATTAATGAGGAGAGAGTGAGTGCAGGAGAGAAAGAAAAACTGCAAGCGGGCAGACATCAGCTTTAGAGTGGCACAGTCAAACAGACAGACAGTAAATGGTGCTGAAAGTAATTCATTTCAACAATTGTCTTCATTTTAATTTGACTTCATTTCAATACCTCCGTGTCGGGGAACGGCTTGGTGTGTTTCGGTAAAACCAGGGCTCAAATTAATTGAGGGTATGCCATACTGTTTGTTTAAGTAAAATGCAAAAAGGACACCCATTGTTAGCTTTATATTTTGAACTAAATAAAAAGCATCCAGATAATACAAAGTGTTCTATAACAATGCTTAACTCTGTGGTGCCTTACGCTACAAACAAGCTTTAAAATGCCCACAAAAGATGTGACTGATGCATATAGGATGAATCGATTAGTCTCTATGACATTCTGAAGCTGAGCTGCAGAATGTATAGCAACATGTACTTTGCTATTCTGTCCCAGGCAGCATTTAGGGAAACACTTCTGTTGTTGGGCTAAGCGACGGACAAGTAGCAAGCAGTTGAAGTTTCCATTTGTGTGTGTTGGTTGAGCCGCCTGTGTGGTTGGACAGGTAACTTTTTAAAGTGCCTGCTTAAATTCATACTCATGTCTAATATTAAATTATTTGCAAACAGAAACCGTTTCTTTGTAAACAAGACACTCTGGTTTGACATTGGACAAATATGGTAAGAATGCATATTTCTCTATCCATTCTTCCCTGAAACTTCTATTTTCATGATCCACCTTTCTTTTGAGACTTTCAGAGCTACATTTTCTGTTGAATGCAAGCTGTTCTTCCCCAATCAACGCACAAAGAAACGTTAAAAAACTAATTTAAGAGAGAACTTGGTGATTTTATCACAGTAATCAGATTGAAAATATTAGGATATATTATTGACATTGAACTGATTTATATATCCTACTAATCAGATATGTTAAATTGGGTTTAATTTGTAGCATAGGTCTAAGAATTGGGCTGCCGTTCTGTTCTGTTCTGCCGACTATTAGCTGAGAAAAAGAAATGGTCCCAAGTCCCAACCTATTGCCGACCCCTCCTGAATTCATTCTAGTTTAGAGAGGATAGGATGGGGGTGGTAATGTTTTGTCTAGCCTAGGGCGGCAGAACGTACAGGGCGGCATAATGTAAAGGGCCATTCTGCCACTCATAAATGTTTTGGGACGAGCGTGCACACACAGGAGGTCCCGTACCAGGAAGAAATTAAATCTACTTTCAGCCCTGTATAAGAGTGTCTGCTAAATGACTAAAATGTAAAATCTCTTTCAATGGATAATTGGCATTGAGATGCCTTTTTAGTCCTAAACTAGGCTTAACCTGTGTCTGGAAAAATGTCCGTCCATTTACATTTATTTTGAGTAAAATACTGACCAAGGTCATTGGTCACTTTGTAGGAGCCATCTGCGAACACCCAGAAGAAGACTCCCTTGGCGCTGCGGACCGACCCGCCACCTTTGTCCACTCTGGCTGCGATGAACACTCCTCCAGTCTTCACCGTCTCCATGAAGACATCACAGCTCACTGTCAGGTTCTGCCTGGAAAACATACAGTGTACACCATTACAATTCTACACCGTAAAATGCACTCTTTCTTGACCCATTTTCCTTTCCAGTAATTACACGCACCAGTTTCATAAGACATTTGTAGCACATCAAGGCAGATAAAAGTATTAAAAGCCCTTTCTAATTAATGTTATTATCATGACTTGAGCAGGAGTCTAAGAAGTTTCCCCTTGGTACAGATCTAGGATCAGCTTCCCTTGCCCCAATCATAAACTTAACCATTAGTGGGGGAAATGCAAAACTAACCCTAGATCAACAACTAGGGGCAACTTCACCCTATACCCCCCCCCCCCCCCCACCCCCCCTGCCCTGATTCCTCACCATTTATAGTCTCCGATGACGCTAATGGTCTGTTCGGCATCTGCTGCCCAGGTAACAGACATCTGTGTGACCACCTGGCGCAGGGTGAAGACATGAGGCCCAGGGTCCGTCAGGTTTATGTAATACTCAAACACCCCCGTCTGGTCAGCAAAGTCTGGGGCCTCAGAGAAGGAAGGGATCGCTGCAGAGAGAGAGAAAGAGAGAGAGAGAGAGAGAGAGAGAGAGAGAGAAAGAGAGAGAGAGAGAGAGAGAAAGAGAAGGAGAGAAAGAGACAGAGCAAGCACAAAAGAGAAAAGCATTAATTTAATCATTTACATTTTGATATGTTTTTTGATCATTTGCGGGTTGTTTTTGGTAGATAGTGACATTTCTCCCTTTAAAATGTACTTACCAACTTTAAAGTCATCCTTGTATACTTTGGGGAATGGTCCAGAGGGGGGTGGATCAGGGTAAGTCCCTTTCTGCCCAGTGGTTATGGTAGTTCAAGTGTAAACCTCATCTACATCCAGGCTCAAGGTGAACAAACCATCAGAAATCTAGCAAGGAAAGTGTAAGGGAACCAGCATGAAACTCATGGCAATGTGGCAAAACTGCCCACACCAAAACAACATATCCAACGTAAGCGCTCATAAAAGTTAGTTTGGAGATGTGAAATGTCACAGGAGGAGAAATATTATACTGTGCAAGACTCAAAACAAGATCCAAAGACAAGATGACACTCTGTCTAACACTTTCAGAAGCTTGGGCACACACCTCTTGTATAAAAAAAAATATATACAGTTGAAGTCGGAAGTTTACATACACCTTAGCTAAATACATTTCAAATCAGTTTTTCACAATTCCTGACATTTAATCCTAGTACAAATTCCCTGTCTTAGGTCAGTTAGGATCACCAATTTATTTTAAGAATGTGAAATGTCAGAATAATAGTAGAGAGAATGATTTATTTCAGCTTTTATTTCTTTCATCACATTCCCAGTAGGTCAGAAGTTTACATACACTCAATTCATATTTGGTAGCATTGCCTTTAAATTGTATAACTTGGGTCAAATGTTTTGGGGTAGCCTTCCACAAGCTTCCCACAATAAGTTGGGTGAATTCTGGCCCATTCCTCCTGACAGAGCTGGTGTAACTGAGTCAGGTTTGTAGGTCTCCTTGCTCGCACACACTTTTTCAGTTCTGCACACACATTTTCTATAGAATTGAGGTCAGGGCTTTGTGATGTCAATTCCAATACCTTGACGTTGTTGTCCTTAAGCCATTTTGCCACAACTTTGGAAGAATGCCTTGGGTCATTGTCCATTTGGAAGACCCATTTGCGACCAAGCTTCAACTTCCTGACTGATGTCTTGAGATGTTGCTTCAATATATCCACATAACTTTCCTCCCTAATGAGCTATCTATTTTGTGAAGTGCACCAGTCCCTCCTGCTGCAAAACACCCCCACAACATGATCCTGCCCTCCCCATGCTTCACGGTTGGGATGGTGTTCTTCGGCTTGCAAGCCTCCCCCTTTTTCCTCCAAACATAACAATGGTCATTATGGCCAAACAGTTATATTTTTGTTTCATCAGACCAGAGGACATTTCTCCAAAAAGTAAGCTCTTTGTCCCCATGAGCAGTTGCAAACCGTAGTCTAGCTTTTTAATGGCAGTTTTGAAGCAGTGGCTTCTTCCTTGCTGACCGGCCTTTCAGGTTATGTCGATATAGGACTCGTTTTACTGTGGATATAGATACTTTTGTACCTGTTTCCTCCAGCATCTTCACAGGGTCCTTTGCTGTTGTACTGGGATTGATTTGCACTTTTCGCACCAAAGTATGTTCATCTCTAGGAGACAGAACACGTCTCCTTCCTGAGCGGTATGACGGCTGTGTGGTCCCATGGTGTTTATACTTGCGTACTATTGTTTGTACAGATGAACGTGGTATCTTCAGGTGTTTGGAAATTGCTCCCAAGGATGAACCAGACTTGTGGAGGTCTACAATAATTTTTCTGAGGTCTTGGCTGATTTCTTTTGATTTTCCCATGATGTCAAGCAAAGAGGCACTGAGTTTGAAGGTAGGCCTTGAAATACATCAACAGGTACACCTCCAATTGACGTCAATTAGCCTATCAGAATCTTCTAAAGCCATGACATCATTTTCTGGAATTTTTCAGTGTACGTAAACTTCTGACCCACTGGAATTGTGATACAGTGAGTTCTAAGTTAAATAAACTGTCTGTAAACAATTGTTGGAAAAATGTATTGTCATGCACAAAGTAGATGTCCTAACTGACTTGCCAAAACTATAGTTTTTTAACAAGAAATTTGTGGAGTGGTTGAAAAACAAGTTTTAATGACACCAACCAAAGTTTATGTAACCTTCCGACTTCAACTGTATATATGTACATTAAAAGATCACAGTTGTCAGAGGAGTAAGTTTACCTTTAAGGGGCTCAGTTTCTTGAAGAAGAATGGCTTTTTAGTCTTGAAGTCAAACCTCCACTGCCACACCTGTAGTTCCCTGATCGAGGCCTCGGAAAGAGACACGTTTACTAAGACAAAGTAGCCTTTTAATCATTAACAGGCATGCGATAACTGTAACAATACTCACAAAAGATCCATTGAGTTGGAATGTTACATTCTGGGGTGTGACATTGAAGGGCAGGAGTGGAGGCCTTACGCACACAGAATGATCATGAGTCTGAAAGATAGAAAAATAAAAACATTTATCACATTTCACAGTCATGTTGTGTCACAGACAATTTAATCTACAAACAAACTATGGTCACAACACGGTCCTTGCATCAACAGACAGCGGAAGTGAGCTGATAACTCACCGGACTTCCTTTTACTAGCTAAAGCTTAGATCAGACGCTCCTGGGAAAGCACAGCTTAGTATGAAAAAGAGAGCCTGAGGAAATTGTTGACTTTCTCCAAAACCAGCCTTAAAAGTTAAGCTTCAGATACCTAAAAAGAGCTTTACTAGAATGGACTATTCAAATTAGGAAATTGTTCAAAGCACAGTGTACAATCAACAAAATAATGAAGACTTCTACTAACATTAGATAGCATTACTCAGAATAAATATTCAGTTTAACACATGTAATATACAAGAAGATAAATACTGACCATGGTTTCTATGACGACGGTGAGGTTTCCCTTGCTGTCAGTCAGTGCGACATAACTTCCCCCGTTTGCCAGATGCCCAGCGGTCTGCAGGTAGGTCCATCCAGGCTGGCTAAACTGGGTGGTGTGTGCTAGGAGACAATATTGTCAAATGTAAATCAAATAATCCAATGATTTTATGAAGTCTTTCTACATTAGCAGTTGTCACTTGCTTCAAGACAAAATGTGAAATGCTGATAGCTACTTTTGGGGAAGCTTCACATAATAGCAAAACTGTAAGAAGGTCATCAAACATCATTGTGCTAATCTGTACCTACTTTTCAAGTGTTAACAAGTGTAACTCATATAGTTACAAGTGTAACTCAAAATATATGAAAAACAACCATTTGAGGGTGGACCATCCATTTCTTTAAGTGCAGAGGGTTACCAGTTGTCCAGATGGGTGATTCCACCACATAGTTCCCAGTCCAGGGCTCCTCTGCTGTCATCAAACCATCTCGCACAAAGGGAAGATCCTCATAGTAACTGGCTACCAGGTTCCAGGATATGGTGCTGAACAAACATATATTTAATTTTGAGAATGTTTGTTCAAATCGCCACAGGTTTTTATTTTTTATTTTAGCTGTTCAGAAATATGAGGCACACAAACACTGAGTGTACAAAACATTAGGAACAGTGTCCTAATATTGAGTTGCTCCACCTTTTGCTCTCAGAATAGCCTCAATTAGTCGGGGCATGGACTCTACAAGGTGTCGGACATTTTCCACAGGGATTCTGGCCCATGTTGACTACCGGTAATGCTTTCCACACTTGTATCAAGTTGGCTAGATAGCGTTTAGGTAGTGGACCATTCTTGATACGCACAGGCAACTGTTAAGTGTGAAAAACCCAACAATGTAGCTGTGCTTGACACACTCAAACCTGTGCGCCTGGCACCTACTGCCATAACCCATTCACAGGCACTTAAATATTTTGTCACCCTCTGAATAGCACACATACACAATCCATGCCTCAATTGTCTCAAGACTTAAAAATATTTATTTAACCTGTCTCCTCTCCTTCATCTACACTGATTAAAGTGGATTTAACAGGTGACATCAACTAGGGATCATAGCCTTCACCTGAATTTACCTGGTCAGTCTATGTCATGTCCCTAATGTACACTCAGTGTAGGCTTCTTCATCAAGGGTGAGTAAAGAGAGCAACATAAAGGGGAGTGTGAGCAGTAGCTACGTACTGTGAGTAAAATAACATGCTCAGAACGTGATCCGGATCCTTAGCTTCGATAAAGAGATTGAGAAAGATTTCTTTAAGGCCGGGGGCGAAAACTCCGTATTCTCAGCCAGGGCCTTAATTGACAACTAACTCTATTTAGTCTAACAACAAAAGTCAACTATTTCAATCGCAGACGGAGTACCAAAAGAAAAAATTACAAATTTCAGCATCTCTGTGACAATTGACAATAAATGATCTAAGCAGGCTCAACTGGTCTAACTGCTAAGTTCACTTGCCCATGGTCAATAGGGCAACCCTTAATGTCAATCCTTGGGTAAGTCATAGAACGACCTTCTCACTGTTGCCGTACTTAGGCTGATTTTGTGTAGAAATAAATAAATAAAACGTACGCAGTCATGAGTCCGTTGACATAGTTCTGGTTGAGAATGCAGGCCCAGCAGCCTCCCCCCACCTCGTCGTTGAAAGTGCTATAGTCTTCAGACGACCACAGCTTCTTCTGCGTCTTCCGGGCCTCCATCACTGTGGTGGTGCCTGGGTAGTGGGCCCTGTCAGGCCACACACATGGAATGGTATGAAGGTGATGAACACACACCCGCGTGTGCATACACACACACATGTTCACACACATACGTATACAGACATACAGTACCAGTTAAATGTTTGGACACACCTACTCATTCAAAGGTTTTTCTTTATTTTTTCTACTTTCTACATTGTAGAATAATAATGAAGACATCAAAACTATGAAATAATATAAATAATATATTATAAAAAAATAAGCACTGTGAATGCAGAATGTAGGCCTGAGGAATACTTTCTGAAAGGATGGAAGAAATGCTTCATGCAGTAAATGGAAGAGGTGGTCTCTTCAAGAGATGACGCAGCAGAATTCAGCAGAAACACTCTCCTACCCTGTCACATCAACTGCTTCGGCCAGCTCTCGATCGACAAGCACTGAGTAGGTTATGGGCTGCCATAGGTTATCACTGGCTATGATTCTGACCTTCTCCAAACCCCTCTTATCCAGAGTGTGCCGCAGCAGCTACCCAGTGACAGAGAGAGAGAGAGGTGAGTGAGAAGGTGATGAAGTATTGAAGAACCATTCAGGACCATGGACTACATTTTTGTATTCACCTTTTACTTTAACATATGCCAGCGCCATGCAATAGAAGCATCTTAGATACTAGAGCGGACACATTCTCTATTAATAGATAATCAACTCCTGGTAAATGCAATGTCTTGGGACTGCCATGAATATATGCACTAAATAAGATTATCCAGATATGCAGATGAATTATGAAGAATGTATTTGCATTTGTACTGGTGCACTGAAATGCACTTAAAACAAAGTTTGGATTTACCAGGAGTTGACTGTAATTGTGTTAGGCATCTACATCTCCTGACTGCTCAGGCATCTGAAGTAAAAACAGCCACCAACATTCAGCTTATTGGCTAGTCTGAACACAACAGAGCAATCCCAGTTACGAAACGGGATGGCATCACGCAGACTTCCTTATCGCTTGCCTGCCAAGTGTTCTAGAAGGGTGGAGTGGAATAACTAACTGGTGACAAAAGCGAACTGAAAGACTGTTCAGTTCCTCAATCACCTTAACTGGCATCTGGGTTTAATGATGCAATGTTATTTAACACTTTACTTTGGTGAAAATGCATCTGAGAGTATGTTTGTTTGGTATGGAGCAGTGCATTTATAGACCTATAGAACACTATTGCCTACACCACATCTACAGAGAGAAATACCTGTGAAATGACTTAGCTTCACGTGAGAAATACCATGCCATGGAGGAAACAGTGATTTGGAGTGAGACGGAATAGCAGGGGCTGTTCTGTGTCACTTCAGAGCAAGTTGTGGTCCACGTTGTCCCCTACTTACCCTACCACCTCGACAGTGTTGTTGAGGTACGCGTCTACAACCATGGCATTTGAAATGTCCCAGTCACCGTCAGCTGTGATGATACCCAAACCGGTTAAGCCAACTTTATCCAATGTGTCTCAGAGCACCTTGGTCACAAATTAAATGCTCTCAGACGCAAACAGCTGATCTATCTTGATAGGATTTTGATGAATTTATGAACCTATGTATACCTCTACATCTCTCTCTGCCAATTGCATATAGACCTAAATTAACAAAAGTAAAACCAAATGTTAGTGGCTGTTTTTTTCTTCTAAGACAGTTCACATTGTGTAAAATGGTAATGGATGCTAAAATAGGGACAGAAAACCTTACAAATACAAACCTTGATGTACTTGCTGTCAAAGTTCTTTTCATTCCAGATCTATATAGTTAGAAAACATCAACAGCATATATTTAAACAGGTGGGTAGATTGAAGGAACACATATGTAGATCGTGTTTGTATCCAATTAGCTGAAGTTGGGATTAGGCCTGCTTTTTTTTTTTACCCTTATTTTACCATGGTACGGTCTACTTTTCTTTTGAAGCCAGAAAGAGTCTATCAGCTACATTTATGCCTAGACTATGGTGATATTTTATATATGAATGATTCCACTCAGCGTTTGAGATCAATTGACACCCTTTACCATGGAGCATTGAGATTTATTTTAAACTGAAAAACTCTTATGCAACACTGCACTTTGTAAACCAGGGTTGGCTGCATTGGTGTAAAGTACTTAAGTAAAAATACTTTAAAGTACTACTTAAGTAGATTTTTGGGGTATCTGTACTTTACTATTTATATTTTTCGCAACTTTTACTTCACTATGTTCCTAAAGAAAAGTATGTACTTTTAACATTTTCCCTGACACCCAAAAGTTCTAGTTACAGTTTGACAGGAAAATGGTCCAATTCACACACTTATCAAGAGAACATCCCTGGTCATCTCTACTGCCTCTGATCTGGCAGACTCACTAAACACAAATGCTTAGTTTGTAAATGATGTCTGAGTGTTGGAGTGTGCGCCTGGCTATCCGTCAACAAAAAAACAAGAAGATTGTGCCGTCTTGCTTGCTTAATATAAGGAACTTGAAATTATTTATACTTTTACTGAAGTACATTTTAGCAATTCCATTTACTTTTGATAATTAAGAATATTTAAGAACAAACACTTTTTTACTTTTACTCAAGTAGTATTTTACTGGGTGACTTTCACTTGAGTCATTTTATATCAAGGTATCTTTACTTTTAATCAAGTATGACAATTTAGTACTTTTTCCACAACCGGTTGGCTGGCCTTCTCTAGTCACTCGTATGCTCAGTCACTGGTATACTTTTATTTACAAAGCCATTTTGGGTTTACTACCATTTTATTTGGGAATTTTATTCTTCAGAAATGTGGTGGGTACTCTCTTCATTCGCAGGACTTTATCCTGCTAACTGTTACAAATGTCCGAACTGAATTTGGTAAAAGGGCTTTAATGAAAATCCTTACAAAATAGTTTTAAACTGGAAGAACTTGTCCCGATTGGTGTTTTTAAATAATTGATGACAGATTTTGAGGCTGATTCCTTGACCTGTCAATGTTTTTAAATTTGCTGTTTAAGATTTCGTTATACTCCAGTGATTTTTACTAGATTACTTGTAGTTTTTCATGGCTGTCTGTAATTGTGTAATGACCCTTCAGAAAGAGATTTTAAAATCTCAAAGAGCCCTTCCTGGTTAAATAAATTACAATATTCTCAATATACAACCCACAAAAACAAATAGAATACACACCCCAACATAATCAATATCCAGGTCATGGTACTGCTTGGCTACTCCTAAGATCCAGGACACCACATAGGATGCAGTTGTATCAGGAAAGTCGTATGGCCAGTTCTTCCCTTGCCCAACCCAACCTGGGAAGGCCCATGGCAAGCCTACAGGTACAAGAGGTAACATTAACAGAGACCATTGTTAGAGAAAGACCACAGCTGACGCTTGTCTAATGGCCTATGCAAAATCTGACACACTAGCTACAGGTCTTACCTGTGAAATCATACCAGATATTTCCAGCGCTTGGCTTGGGCAGGAGCACACCAGAACAGAGTGAGTTAATCCACCTCCCCTAGCTCAAAAGTATTGCAGAGTTCCCGCACATAAATATAAACAGTACCGGCACCTATTTCAGTCCAAGTTATTAAGCACTGGATATATCCAACTGCTTGTCTTCTAATTTGAAAGGCAAACCTATCTATAATGAACCAAAAAATTAACACCACAAACCCCAACCAGAAGTAATGGATTACAGGTAACATCCGCACTGAGCTAAAGGCTAGAGCTGCTGCTTTCAAGGAGCGGAACTCTAACCCGGAAGCATATAAGAAATCCCGCAATGCCCTCCGATGAACCATCAAACAGGCAAAGCGTCAATATAGGACTGAAATCGAATCGTACTACACCGGCTCCGACGCTTGTCGGATGTGGCAGGGCCTGCAAACTATTACAGACTACAAAGGGAAGCACAGCCGAGAGCTGCCCAGTGACACAAGCCTACCAGATGAGCTAAATAATTTCTATGCTCGCTTCAAGGCAAGTAACACTGAAACATGAATGAGAGCATCAGCTGTTCTGGACGATTGTGTGATCACGCTCTCCGCAGGCAATGTGAGTAAGACCTTTAAACAGGTCAACATTCACTAGGCCAGACGGATTACCCAGAGGTGTACTCCGAGCATGCGCTGACCAGCTGGCAAGTGTCTTCTGACATTTTCAACCTCTCCCTGTCAGAGTCTGTAATACCAACATGTTTCAAGCTGACCACCATAGACCCTGTGCCCAAGAACACAGAGGTAACCTGACTAAATGACTACCGACCAATAGCACTCACGTCTGCAGCCATGACGTGCTTTGAAAGGCTGGTAATGGCTCACATCAACACCATTATCCCAGAAACCCTAGACCCACTCCAATTTGCATACCGCCTCAACAGATCCACAAATGACGCAATCTCTATTGCACTCCACACTGCCCTTTCCCACCTGGACAAAAGGAACAGGTATGTGAGAATGCTATTCATTGACTACAGCTTAGTGTTCAACACCACAGTTCCCACAAAGCTCATCACTAAGCTAAGGACCCTGGGACGAAAGACCTCCCCCTGTAACTTGATCCTGGACTTCCTGACGGGCCGTCCCCAGGCGGTAAGGGTAGGTAACAACACATCTGCCACACTGATCCTCAACACGGGGGCCCCTAATGGGTGCGTGCTCAGTCCCCTCCTGTACTCCCTGTTCACCCATGACTGCATGGCCCAGCACGACTCCAACACCCTCATTCAGTTTTCCGATGACTCAAGAGTGGTAGGCCTGATCACAGAGAACGATGAGCCTACAGGGAGGTCAAAGACCTGCAGTGTGGTGCCAGGATAACAACCAACTCCTCTACAAAATGATCAAGACAAAGCAGATGATTGTGAACTACAGGAAAAGGACGACCGTACACGCCCCCCATTCTCATCGACGGGGCTGTAGTGGAGCAGGTTGAGAGCTTCATGTTCCTTGGTGTCCACAGTACCAACAAACTATCACGGTCCAAACACACCAAGACAGTCATGAAGAGGGCACGACAATGCCTATTCCCCCTCAGGAGACTGAAAAGATTTGGCATGTGTCCTAAGATCCTCAAAAAGTTCTACAGCTGCACCTTTGAGAGCGTCCCGACTGGTTGCATCACTGCCTGGTATGGCAACTGCTTGGCCTCCGACCGCAAGGCACTACTGAGGGTAGTGCGTACGGCCCAGTACATCACTGGGGTCAAGCTTCCCGCCATCCAGGACCTCTATACCAGGCGGTGTCAAAGGAATGCCCAAAACATTTCTAAAGACTCCAGCCACCCTAGTCATAGACTGTTCTCTCTGCTACTGCACAGCAAGCAGTACTGGAGTGCCAAGTCTAGGTCCAAAAGGCTTCTAAACAGCTTCTACCCCCAAGCCATAACAAATGGCTTCTATTTGAATTGTCCTCACCCCCTTTTTTACGCTGCTTCTACTCTGTTTATTATCCATGCATAGTCACTTTACCTCTACCTACATGTACATATTACCTCAATGACCTCGACTAGCTGGTGCCCCCGCACATTGACTCTGTACCGGTACACTCTGTATATAGCCTCGCCTTTTCTTATTTTTCATTTATTCATTTTTTACTTCAGTTTCTTTTAGTAAATACTTTCTTTAACACTTCTTTCCTTCTTAAAACTGGCCTGTTGGTTAAGGGCTTGTAAGTTAGCATTTCACTGTAAGGTTGTATTCGGCGCATGTGACAAATAACATTTGATTTGATCATTTGCTGCTGCTATTCTGTTCTTCATTTTACTCTTATTATTATCTATCCATATGCCTAGTCACTTTACCCTACCTTCATGTACATATCTACCTCAAATACCTCGTACATCTGCACATTGATTTGGTACAGATACTCCCTGTTTACAGCTCCATTCGTGTGTATTTTATTTTATTCTTCTTGTGTTCCTCACTATTTAAAAAAATGATCGTATAATTTTGACTCTGCATCATTGGGAAAGGTTCATAACCAAGCACGTCCCTTTCAAGTCCACACCAGTTGTATTCGGCACATGTGATGAATACAATGCGTTTTGATGTGAATACTCAATGACAACTTTGTCAAGAAGCTCAATGGTCTCTGAGGGACCCTGAACTTAAATCTTAAATACATGATATGACCCTTGGCATTTCTGAATTAGTTTTGAGGGTCTGGAATCTTCGCCACAAATTCCTCAATTGGTTGTCCCTTGAGCCTGTTTTCATGTGTGAAAAGTAATGTTGTGTATGTTGACTCTTCACAAAATGTTGTCTCAATTATCTTTTCTTACATACACTCTTATCCAGAGAAATGTACAGTAGTGAGTGCACACATTTTCATACTGTTCCCCCATGGGAATCAAACTCACAACCCTGGCGTTGCAAGTGCCATGCTTTACCAACTGAGCCACACTGATTACTTTTCTTATTCTGTGAAACTGCCCTAACACTCTATTGCAATGATCTTTTTTTTATCACGCGGTAAAGAAAAGGCAAATTTACTGACCTGAATACCATTCATATTTCACAAAGAGGAAACGATTAATCTCTTTGCTTCATCTGTATAAAAAAAATAATGTTATCTGTAAAAGTCATGTGCTTTGTGTTCATAGAATAGAAGGATTCTTTTTTTACAAGGGGAGTGCAGAAACATTTGTATGAATTTACTGCACACATCTACAAAATATGAATGACACAAGCTTGGAATCGGGTGTGCTTGATTTCTTTACACAACCGCTTAAAGATGATTCAATTAAGCCCTCATTATAGACCAGTAAAGTAAAGTGTAAAGTGTTACCAAATGATTTATGATGGCAATCACTTATAGCTTTAGCTGAGACATGTATGAGTCATGTTTTCAGAATTGAAGTTTAGTGTACTGGAGGCCTATGTTTACTGGTCTGGGTGTTCTAGCTGCTTGTCCAGAGGTACAAGAAGCCCATCAACGATCAGGAGCATCTATAGTTTATTTTCATGTAGACACCGACATAATCTCTCAGCGCTTTCAATGGAGAATTTCCATTGAGAATGATTTTTAGTCGAGGACTAGGCTTAATCTGTGTCCAGGACAATAGTGTTTTATTTCTTTGCACGGTCTGATGACTCGTGTCTGAGACTGATGTTGGTTGGCCAGTGTGGAGTGGGGAAGAGCACTGTGGGTAACACCGTCCTAGGCACAGAGGCATTTGAATATGGACTGCGTTGGTCTTTCCTCCCTGACCAACGACTTTTGGAAAGCAGAGGCAGTGTGTGGGAGAGGAGTAACAGTGGTTGAGACTCCATGCTTGTTCAACAGTGAGCCCTCTGGAGAGGCTCAGATGGAAAAGGCCTTGTCTCTGTATGCCCCTGGACCTCATCCCTTCCTACTGGTCCTTCAGCTGGGACAATTCAACACCGCAAGAACAGAGAGTGATGGAGACTACATCTGAGGTCAATGAGTACACTATTGTTCTCTTCACAGGGGGGGAGACTAAAGAACATATTGATAGATGAGTTCATTCAACAAGACACAAACCTGCCGCCGCTTGTTCAGAAATGTAACGGTCGGATATATGTGTTTCATTAGCAATGCCGTGGCAAACAACAATCAGATCATAGAGCTTTTAGCTAGACTAGAAACAATGTCAGGAAACATGGAGCCGTTCACTCTCAAAAAAGACCTAGGTTATTCAGGTGACAACGAACAAGGACAACAACCAATAAGAGAGCGAGAACTCAGGGCTACCTCAAAACTACTGGTGTGGGGCTTGTTTGTGATGGTTCTTTTTATTATGTTATGCCTGGTGGGGGTTGTGGTATGGGCGTTGCTTGGGGTATAAAATGGGGCCATTGGGTTTGGAATCTCCATCACCCTATCCATCATGGTTGTAATGATCAAAAGGCAAATAAAAGACACGTATTATAGATGTTAGAGCCTGACGGAAAGCCGACCACATGTTTCACTCCAAACCCTACACTGTCATCAATCAACTAGCACTTTTGTTTTCAAGAGATCCTGCTAATGACACAAAACAAACTTAAAAAAAAAAAAAAAAGTGAATACCCATTATCATGTGCATATGACTGTTACACACTAAGGGCTCTATTTTCAGCTGGCTCTAAGGAGTGGCAAGTGTCAAACGCATGTTAGTTTACAATTTGGTCATGTTAAAACTGTCGCACTGGCATATATTCGGCAATTTACCTGTCTAACATCAGCTAGCTTCTGCTAAGGGGGAGGGGTGGCAATATTTGAGGCGTGTCCTTAAAAACAAGCGCAAAAGTGACAATTTCATACAGTGCTAATGGGAATTTTTAAGACCCACAAAAAGCAGGTCTTAAATGCAGTTGATAAAGGCATGGATTTTGAGAGCAGAAGCGCAGCCTACCCAGCCATGACACACAGTGCCCATGGAAGGAGAGATGTGCCTTTTGTGCCAGTGAATTGTGTATTTAGAAAGAATATTTTTGGAGAATATGCCTCACACATAGGCAACGATACAATTGACAGGAGCCTAGTATATTTTATAGATGTGCGAATGTTATGCATAAAAACATTTATACGTGTGCACAAAGTGCCGTGGAACGAGAGAAGTGATTCATGATATCATGCTTCTGACCCAATCATTTTTAGAAATCTTATTGTATGTTTAAAAAAATGTTTTCAAAAAATGTACATTTCATTTGATTAAAAACCAAAAAGATTCACTGTCCATGGGTCTATGGTGAGAATGTACATGGCTCGAATGCAATGCAATTTCATCCGCTAGGCCAATTTTTGGAGAAGTGCAGATATGATCTTACAATATTACATTTGCAAGCAATATAACAGTGAATGAACATTCCCCATTTATCTTTATATTGGATATTTATCCAGCTCCTGTGAAAAGTTTGGATGTGTGTAAAACCTTTCATAGTCTTAACTGCCTTTATTATACGCCCACATGGAGCAATTATGGTGCCTTTAACTGTATTTAGGAACAGCCTATTGTTTAGTTTTATTTAGAATTTGATTAGAATTATACACTATCTTTTAGTCCTCATCAATAGCCAAGTTAATTTAATCTTGCTTATTGACTATGTTTGGCATGTCCATGTCCAGATTACAATTTCCAGTAGGCCCAGCCCCTATATCAGTGTGAAGGCTATATAGCCTATGTTTAACAATGGATTTCCTTATTGAAGAAATGCAATTAGAACAAAGTGGACTGAAAACGTTCAACATATTTAGCAAATATGGGGGCAGGCTTTTTAACGAACTAGGCTACAAAGGACTAACATTCGAATTGAAGTTGATGACAACGCAATATATAAAAGATCGTAAATAGACAAGCAACCACATTTTTAACCATGGAGCACGTTCTGATTGTCCAGTGAGGGGCCAAGCGTCGACACATCCACAAGCCACCACCAGCTACAGTATTGTGCCCATAATTATGGTTGTGAAAATAGCAAAAATATTTCTGACACACCCCCGAACCTATAACACTATCGCCAGCTCTAAGATTTACCATTGAGTTAGGTTGTTGAAATAGAGCCCTACATTTTAAATCAGATTTTCTATAGATGTCTGTACATTTGTAAACAATCAATCATCTCTCAGTTATATCTAATTAATTTGTTAGACTTCATGATCACCTTAAGCTGTTGCAGTACTCCATGTGATATTTCTGGTTAATCAGGAACGTGTTCTTGTCAACATCGCTATTGTTTTGATCCCCTCAGAAGGGAACATCATACCCACATATTTACTCAGAGTTTAACTGTAAAGAACAATTAAGTAATAAGGCCCAAGGGGGTGTGGTATATGGCCAATTTACCACGGCTAAGAGCTGTTCTTATGCACAACGCAAAGCGGAGTGCCTGGACACAGCCCTTAGCCGGGGCATATTGGCCATATACCACAAACCCCTGAGGTGCCTTATTACCATTATAAACTGGTTATCAAAGTAATTAGAGCAGTAAAAAGACATGTTGTGTCATACCCGTGGTATACGGTCTGATATACCACGGCTGTCAGCCAATCAGCATTCAGGGCTCGACCACCCAATTTATTAAAAGGATTATAAACTGGGTGGTTATACCACACCCCCTCGTGCATTATTGCTTAATTATATAATAGTGGTAACAACATGAGCTCCATCCCGTCCCCGTCAATTCAACGTCTATTCAACGTCTATTCCACGTTGGTTCAACTCAATTTCATTGAAATGACATAGAAACAATGTTGACTCAACCAGTGTCTACCCAGTGGGATGGCTCTGGTGACAAGTATGATTGGTTATTTAGAGTTGTTTGAGGGAACAGCAACAGAGCATGGTATGTGTGTGTAAATAGGATGCAAGACATCCCACTACTTCCCTGTATAAGAGGTTGCTGTCCTGTAAAGGGTTATACCATTTTGGTCAATATCAATATCAAATGTATGACCTGTATCTTTGCCATATTATCTAACCACTAAACATGTTAACTTGACTCATGTCTTTCTGCATTACAGTCTTGTTGTCAGTCAGTCTTATGCAATGGTAGCAAGCTGTCACTTGATGTCAGTGTTGTCCAATGATAATACAAAACTTGAATTGTTGTTTTGTGCCTTGATTCTCTCATCAGTGTCATCCCCTTGGAACATCCTATGGCTACTATGGATACATTTTAATTTAGCATATGTTAGATTCACGCATGCACACACCCACACACCCACACACCCACACACACGCACACTTCAAGTATACCCTACAGTAATATTTTCAGTGTTCAGTTCAATGCTTGTCAACATACCCAGTGTTATTAATAAGGATTATCTTTTCAAATTGTATCACTTTCTATTTTATCATCTGAAACACAAAAAAAAATATATATATTTGGTCTTATACTTGGGGTGCCTAATGTTCTTACACCTACTATCTGGGGACAAAATTAATTTCAGAGGCTTTGATTGTGGAACTATTTACTTTCTAAATGTGCATATTAAGCCCAATCACAAAGTGGCAGCCACTTAAAAGGAATTTAATTTGTGCGGCGCTTTGCTCCATTGCCTGTCACTTATTAGTGAAGCTGCCAGACAGAAGATTTAGATTTAAACTGTCCTCTATTGGACTGCCAAGAGCACGACCAGAATTCAAATTGCGCTGCTTGTAAGAACCTAGCTTAAAAACTGCATGCTATGTTGTAAAGTTAGAATGAATTGAACTATGCAAGCCTCCTCGTCATGTACACAAGCAACCTCTTTAAATGCAGTCGGAAAGGTTTAACACCAGTGAGTTAAATCATTTGTGAAACATTTGCATACTGTGACATTTTCTAAATGGCAGGTATAGAAAGACGCAAATGATCAAGTAGAAGTTTGCAGCGTTTGTATACAACTGTCAAATATATGCTGTATATTACATACTTTAGACAGCCAAAAGGGAAGTGATTTGATTACTTTACCTTTTCTGTATTTTCTATTCTGTACCTCATTGTCACAATGTTGGGTGCACATGTGCTATTTATATACTGTAACTGCACAGCAACCAACACATCATGACTAGTAGGCAGGTATGTATCATTAATTCGAGATTGGTACGGGAGTTGTGATACCAGATTCATAGGCATCAAAAGATATTCCACAGTAATGGTATCATGTATGTTTTCTCCAGTGTTGTGGTGCATCAAATATTTATTTCCCTCCAATCTATGTGAAATCATCTTAGGGAAATACCTTCATCTTATCTCACAGGAGATTTATTAATAATAATTTATTTAACTTCTATAGCACTTTTCATAACAGAAAGACATCTCAAAGAAAACCAACAGAGGCCAAGGTAGATTCTCAATTGCATTTCCCTGACTCCTCGCGTCCTCCCTCTCAAGACCCTACAAGATGGTGAGGTGCTGGAGGGGAAATAGGAACATTTGAAGTAGAAATATGAACACTTCACTCAGTCTTTTGGAAGACTCTGCCAAGGATGAAACCTTTTCCTAGTGGCCAGTGATTTTAATGCAGGAAAACTGAAAACTGTCTCACCTAATTTCTACCGGCATGTCACCTGTGCAACTAGAGGCAGAAATAAAATGCTAGATCACCTTTACTACACAAAGCTCTCCCTCGCTCTGTCCTTTACTACACACACAGACAAGCATACAACGCTCTCCCTCGCCCTGTCCTTTACTACACACACAGACAAGCATACAACGCTGCGCCCTCGCCCTGTCCTTTACACACACACAGACAAGCATACAAGCTCTCCCTCGCCTGTCCTTTACTACACACACAGACAAGCATACAACGCTCTCCCTCGCCCTGTCCTTTACTACACACACAACAACATACAAAGCTCTCCCTCGCCCTGTCCTTTACTACACACACAGACAAGATACAAAGCGCGCCCTCGCCCTGTCCTTTACTACACACACAGACAAGCATACAACGCTCTCCCTCGCCCTGTCCTTTACTACACACACAGACAAGCATACAAAGCTCTCCCTCGCTCTGTCCTTTACTACACACACAGACAAGCATACAACGCTCTCCCTCGCCCTGTCCTTTACTACACACACACACAACCATACAAAGCTCTCCCTCGCCCTGTCCTTTACTACACACACAGACAAGCATACAAAGCTCTCCCTCGCCCTGTCCTTTACTACACACACAGACAACAAAGCTCTCCCTCGTCCTGTCCTTTACTACACACACAGACAAGCATACAAAGCTCTCCCTCGCCCTGTCCTTTACTACACACACAGACAAGCATACAAAGCTCTCCCTCGTCCTGTCCTTTACTACACACACAGACAAGCATACAAAGCTCTCCCTCGCCCTGTCCTTTACTACACACACAGACAAGCATACAAAGCTCTCCCTCGCCCTCCATTTGGAAAATCTGACCATAACCTCCTGATTCTAGCTTACAAGCAAAAAGTCCAACTGGAAGTACCAGTGACGCGCTCAATACAGAAGTGGTGCAATGAAGCGGATGCTAAGCTACAGGACAGTTTCGCTAGCACAGACTGGAATATGTTCCGGGACTCATCTGATGACATTAAGGAGTTTACCACATCAGTTACCGGCTTCATTAATAAGTGCATCGACGACGTCATTCCCATGGTGACTATACGTATACAATGCATTCGGAAAGTATTCAGACCCCTTGACTTTTTTCAAATGTTGTTACTTTACAGCCGTATTCTAAAATTGATTAAATAAAACATTTCCCTCATCAATCTACACACAATACCCCATAATGACAAAGTGAAAACAAGATGTTTTCATACATTTTTGCACATTTAAAAAACAGAAATACCTATTTTACATAAATGTACAGACCGTTTACTATGAGACTCAAAATTGAGCTCAGGAGCATCCTGTTTCCATTGATCATCCTTGAGATGTTTCTACAACTTGACTGGAGTCCACCTGTGGTAAAGTCAATTGATTGGACATGATTTGGAAAGGCACACACCTGTCTATATAAGGTCCCACATTTGACAGTGCATGTCAGAGCAAAAACCAAGCCATGAGTTCGAAGGAATTGTCCGTAGTGCTCCGAGACAGGATTGTGTCAAGGCACAGATCTGGGGAAGGGTACAAAAACATTTCTGCAGCATTGAAGGTCCCCAAGAACACAGTGGACTCCATTATTCTTAAATGGAAGAAGTTTAGAACCACCAAGACTCTTCCTAGAGCTGGCCGCCCGGGCCAAACTGAGCAATCGGGGGAAAAGGGGCTTGGTCAGGGAGGTGACCGAGAACCCGATGGTCACTCTGACAGAGCACCAGAGTTCCTCTGTGGAGATGGGAGAACCTTCCAGAAGGACAACCATCTCTGCAGCACTCCACCAATCAGGACTTTATGGTAGAGTAGCCAGACGGAAGCCATTCCTCAGTAAAAGGCACATGACAAGGCATCTAAAGGACTCTCAGACCATGTGAAACAAGATTCTCTGGTCTGATGAAACCAAGATTGAACTCTTTGGCCTGAATACCAAGCTTCATGTCTGGAGGAAACCTGGCACCATCCCTACGGTGAAGCACGGTGGTGGCAGCATCATGCTGTGGGGATGTTTTTTGGTGGCAGGGACTGGGAGACTAGTCAGGATTGAGGCAAAGATGAACAGAGCAAATTACAGAGACATCCTTGATGAAAACCTGCCACAGAGCACTCAGGACCTCAGACTTGGGTGAAGGTTCACCTCCCAACAGGACAATGACCGTAAGCACACAGCCAAGACAATGTAGGAGTGGCTTCAGGACAAGTCTCTGAATGTCCTTGAGTGGCACAGCCAGATCCCGGACATGAACCCGATCTAACATCTCTGGAGGGACCTGAAAATAGCTGTTTAGCGACACTCCCCATCTAATCTGACAGAGCTTGAGAGGATTAGCAGAGAAGAATGGGAGAAACTTCCCAAATACAGGGGTGTCAAGCTTGTAGCGTCATACCCAAGAAGACTCAAGGCTGTAATCGCTGACAAAAGGTGCTTCAACAAAGTACTGAGTAAAGGGTCTGAATACTTGTGTAAATGTGATATTTCCGTTTTTTGATTTTATTTGTATTTTTACATGTTTTTGCTTTGACATTATGGGGTATTGTGTGTAGATTGATAAGGGAAAACAACAATTTAATCAATTTTAGAATAAGGCTGTAACGTAACAAAATGTGGGAAAATTTAAGGGGTCTGAATGCTTTCCGGATGCACTGTATTTCCCAACCAGAAGCCATAGATTACAGACAACATCCACATTGAGCTAAAGGTTAGAGCTGACACTTTCAAGGAATGGGACACTAACCCGGATGCTCATAAGAAATCCTTTCGACGATGCATCAAGCAGGCAAAGTCAATACAGGACTAAGATCGAATCCTATTACAACTGTTCTGATGCTCGTCAGATGTGGCAGGGCTTGCAAACTATCACAGATTACAAAGGGAAACCCAGCCGAAAGTTGCCCAGTGATGCGAGCCTACTAGACAAGCTGAATGCCTTCTATGCTCAATTCGAGGCAAGCGACACGGAACTACACGTGAGAGCACCAGCTGTTCCGGACAACTGTCTGTTCATGCTCTCCGTAGCAGATTTGAGTAAGCCCTTTAAACAGGTCAACAGCTGCGTTGACCAACTGGCAAGTGTCTCTACTGACATTTTCAACCTGTCCCTGACCCAGTCTGTAATACCTACATGTTTCAAGCAGACCACCATAGTGCCCAAGAACGCCAAGGTAACCTGTCTAAATGACTGGCCTGTAGCACTCACATCTATAGCTATGAAATGCTTTGAAAGGCAGGTTAACAGCCCCAACAGATCCATAGATGACACAATCTCTATTACACTTCACTCTGCCCTTTCCCACTTGGACAAAAGACAACCTACGTGAGAATGCTGTTCATTGACTACAGCTCAGCGTTCAACACCATAGTGTCCTCCAAACTCATCACTAAGCTAAGGACCCTGTGATGAAAGACCTCCCTCTGTAACTGGATCCTGAACTTCCTGAGAGGCCGCCCCCAGGTGGTAAGGGTAGGTAAGGTAACAACACATCTGCCACGCTGACCCTCAACATAGGGGCCCCTCAGAGGTGCATGCTTAGTCCCTCCTGTTCTCAACTACTCCAACACCATCATTAAGTTTGCCAGCGGCACGACAGCGGTAGGCCTGATCACCGACAACGATGAGACAGACTATATGGAGGAGATCAGAGACCTTTCAGTGCGGTGCCAGGACAACAACCTCTCCCTCAACGTCAGCAAGACTACAGGAAACAAAGGGCCAAGAACGCTCACATTCACATCGACGGCGCTTTAGCGGAGCTGGTTGAGAGCTCCAAGTTCCTCGTTGTCCACATCACTAAGTTTCTATCATGGTCCAAACACACCAACACAGTCGTGAAGAGGGCACGACAACCCCTCTTCCCCCTCAGGAGGCTGAAAAGATTCGGCATGGGCCCTCAGATCCTCAAAAAGTTATACAGCTGCATTATTTAGAGCATCTGGACTGGCTTCATCAGCATTTGGTATGGCAACTGCTTGGCATTTGACCGCAAGGTGCTACAGAGGGTAGTGTGGACGGCCCAGTATATCACCTGGGCTGAGCTCCCTGCCATCCAGGATCTCTATACCAGACGGTGTCAGAGGAAGGCCCTACTCCAGCCACCCAAGTCATAGACTGTTTTTCTGCTACTGCAAGGCAAGTGGTACCGATGCAACAAATCTGGAACCATCAGGATCCTGAACAGCTTCTACCCCCAAGCCATAAGACTGCTAAATAGTTTGTTCGGGTAGCTATTTGGTTAACTATTTAACTACTGCATTGACCCTTTTTGCCAAAAATGTTTTACTCATTGTCATACGCTGCTGCTACTGTTTACAATCTGTCACTTTATTCCTAGTTATATGTACATACAGTGCCTTCAGAAAATATTCATACCCCTTGACCACATTTTGATATGTTACAGGCTGAATTCAAAATGGATTAAACATTTTCAGATCTTGCCATAGATTTTCAAGTAGATTTAATTAAAAACCGTAATCAAAACGGTAACTTCCCAACTCAGGAACATTCACTGTCTTCTTGGTAAGCAACTCCAGTGTATATTTGGCCTTGTGTTTAAGGTTATTGTCCTGCTTTAAGGTGAATTCATATCCTAGTGTCTGGTGGAAAGCAGACTGAATATTTGCATTCTGTACAGGCTTCCTTCTTTTCCCTCTGTCAATTAGGTTAGTATTGTGGAATAACTTCAATGTTGTAGATCCATCTTCAGTTTTCTCCTATCACAGCCATTAAACTCTGTAACTGTTTTAAAGTCACCATTGACCTCATGGTGTAATCCCTGAGTGGTTTCCTTCCTCTCCGGCAATTGAGTTAGGATGGACACCTGTATCTTTGAAGTGACTGGTTGTATTTATACACCATCCAAAGTGTAATTAATTTCTTCACCATGCTCAAAGGGATATTCATTGTCTGCTTTTTTCATAATTTTTACCCATCTACCAATTGGTGCCCTTCTTTGCGTGGCATTGCAGAACCTCCCTGGTCTTTGTGGTTGAATCTGTGGTTGAAATTGACTGCTCAACTGATGGACCTTACAGATAATTGTATGTTTGGGGTACAAAGAGGACATAATCATAAAAACACTATTATTGAGTCCATGCAACTTATTATGTGACTTGTTAAGCAAATGTTTACACCTGACCTTATTTAGGCTTGCCATAACAAAGGGGTTGAATACTTACAGACTCAAAACACTTCAGCTTCAATTTTTTAATTAATTAGTAAAAAATAATCAAAACATAATTCCACTTTGACATTATGGGGTATTATGTGTAGACCAGTGACAAAACATCTACATTTAATAAATAAATAAAAATTCAGGCTGTTACAAGGGGTGTGAATCAGTGCCTAATTTGTAAATCGGGAGGTGACGGAAGTTAAGGGGGGATTAGAGGGTGACCTGAGGAGAAAAAAAAAAAAAAAAAAACTTTTATAATAAAGCACTTGCATGCATATCATGACATTTACATAAAGAAAAAAAATCACTTTTATAATAAAGCACTACATGCATATCATGACATTTACATAAAGAAAAAAAATTACTTTTATAATAAATCATTGCATACATATCATGACATTTACATAGTGGCATAGAGCAGTAGAGGAAAGGCACTTACAGAAGTTGCACATATGGGAAAATGTGTGGCCTAGGGTTCCGGAATATGTCCTTTTATAAAAGCTGGGCAATCTGAGACTTCCGACTTCAGTGTGTTCAAGACAACTGGGAAATGGGAAACTCTGGCCTCTTTCTAGAGCTCTAACTTTCCGACCTGAAGAGCACGACGTCATGATTTAACCAAGTTTTTTTTTCAAAGTTCCCCGTTGTCTTGAAAACACCATAATACCACACAAATGACCGAAATGACAGGCTACTTTGACACCGACAAACTGAGAATCTGAGATCAATGAAAACGACCTTGTCTTGAATCCATCAATAGCCTATGCCTAGGTGTGGGGAGACATATTGTATGCTACAATATAAAAAAGCTTTCCAGTTTCACTGACCTCACCCAATGATGCGCAGCTCACTTGCTGGTGATGCCATATGCGCTAGTGTTTTACTTTGTAAAACAATATTTGGAAGACAAGTTGATCAAGTATTTTGGTATCCTACAGCTGACAGATTAGAGTCTTCTCTTTTCAGTAGGAGCCATTTGCTTTCCAACCTGTGTTGTCCCGCGATTGTAGACTTTTTGAAATATTGCGGAAGGCCAGTTTTGTCTGCATGCTGTTTCTTCACTGACAGGTTTGCTGTCTGTTCCCGACTGTAGGCTATGCCTTGTTATTGGCTTACACTCCACAGCGAGGCTATTTTTAAAATAAGCTCTTTGTACTCTGTGGCAAATTTTTTGTCTTTCTCATGGTGCAATAGGCTATTCTGAATTATTACATTTCTTTATGAACAGACAGTAGTAACTCTATAACTTTGGAAAATGTATTTCAATTCATCAGGCGTGCTGCAGCTCCTCCAGAACCCTTCGCGCGGCTCTATAAGGAAATAAATTATGAAGTGCAATGCTGGAGAGATGAGAGTTGCATGCTCGTTTCTATCAGAGCAGAGAAAGGGAGAGAGATCATAAAAAGAGAATAAAAGAAGAGGCAACTCGAATAAACTTTGATCGCTTTTATTAGAATTAGAATGAGAACTGACACTGAGAGGTACAGGATGTGGCTCAAATTTAACACTGGTGTGAACACTTTCTGAAGGCACTGTATCTACCTCAATTACCTCATACCCCTGCACATAGATTTGACTCGCTACTGGTACGCCTTTGTACTGTATATAGCCAAGTTATCATTACTCATTATGCACTGTATCTATTATTACTTTTATTATTAGGCATTTTAGTTTTTTAATATTTAAACATTTTTCTTTCTCTCTGCATTGTTGGGAAAGGCCCATAAGCATTTCACTGATAGTCCACACCTGTTGTTTACGAAGCATGTGACAAATACAATTTTATTAGTTGCTTTTCCAGTGTTTTGTGTTGTAGAAAAATTATACATATTATTCATCTTTCTCAGATGACATTAAGTAATTTGACATCAGGAAGTGCAGTCCTTTCTGTGAGTCACATTGTTTATTGTTTACTTCCTGAGTCATCTATGAGGGCAGCCAATCAGTCACTGTGCTCACGACATGGTCTGTTGCATTCAACCAGATGTTGAAACCCTGATGTGTACAACTACTGCTCCCTTCCACTGCTGTCTCGCTATACTGTGGGGAATAACAGTGAATTCATGTAGGGTCTCACAAACAGCAGAGGAATACCATTGTGACTGAGTAGTGTCTGGCACTGCATTGTTTGGCCAGCATACAGTAGCTTCGATATCGACTGCTGAAGAATAGAGTGTGAGAGTCAGGGAATACCATTGTATGGTTCTCAGACAAGATACAGCTCTACGTTGTTTAGCCTGTATACAGGTAACTAAACTTCCAGTGGTGACTGGTGGCAGTTTAAGTCGGAGGACAGGCTTGGAATGAAACCATTCCATTAAATCCATTTCAGCCATTATTGTGAGCCGTCCTCCCTTCACAAGCCTCCTCTGGCATAAGTAGGTTCAGTAGCATTGGGGCTAGCTGATTGAAGGAATGACAGTATCTGCTAGCAGATGAGGAGTGTGTGTAGGATTGTGTGTGACAGGGCCCGTGGGAGGTGGCAGGCAGTGTGTTGTCGGCTGATAGTCTATTCCCTCAGGGTGGTACGGGTTATGGGAAATAACTCCATGGTAGGTGTGACGACTGTGTCCCTGGCGCTATGGAGACGCAGACTGATGAGCTGTACTTGATAAACCACGCACACACACAGTGGTGAGCTATACGTGATAGCTCTGAGCCTCAAGTCCCAAGCTTGGTGAAATCTATCATCCAAAGGTTATTGAAAGACATCTTGTCTCTTGGAGTTGATTATTTCAGCACCTGTAATACCTGATGATAAATTATTACTGTATACCTGTGTCCTTCATGTATGAGCCAATATGTCCTCTTAGCTAGAAGGACGATTAGTAAGAGACTAAACATCCTGTTTTTTGCAACACAGAAGCCTACAATTGAATTTGTCACCTCAATGTTCTCATAAATATGCCTTTTCGTTTTCAATGATATATATTGCATTTTCAGTATAGGTGCTCAGCAAATGCACAACACAATAGGGCTAAGTTTTAGGGTTTAAGTTCTTCTGTTGCCACTAAATCAAATCAAATCAAATGTTATTTGTCACATGCGCCGAAAAACAACAGGTGTAGACCTCACAGTGAAATGCTTACTTACAAGCCCTTAACCAACAATGCAGTTCTAAGAAAATACCCCCCAAAAAAGTAAGAAGCAGTAAACAACAATAGCGGGGCTATATACAGGGGCTACCGGTACAGAGTCAATGTGCGTTGGCACCGGTGTCGAGTTAATTGAGGTAATATGTACATGTAGGTAGAGTTATTAAAGTGACTATGCCTAGATAATAACAGAGAGTTGCAGTGGTGTAAAGAGGGGGTGAGGGGTGGGATGCTGCAAATAGTCTGGGTAACCATTCGACTAGATGTTCAGGAGTCTTATGGCTTGGGGGTAGAAGCTGTTTAGAAGCCTCTTGGACCAAGACTTGGCGCTCTGGTACCGCTTGCGGTGCAGTAGCAGAGAGAACAGTCTATGACTAGGGTGGCTGGAGTCTTTGACAATTTTTAGGGCCTTGCTCTGACATCGCCTGATATAGAGGTCCTGGATGGCAGGAAGCTTGGCCAATGTGATGAACTGGGCTCTTCGCGCAACTCTGTGTAGTGCCTTGCGGTCGGAAGCGGAGCAGTTGCCATACCAGGCTGTGATGCAACCAGTCAGGATAATCTCGTTGGTGCAGCTGAAGAACCTTTTTGAGGATTGGAGGACCCATGCCAAAATGTTTCATTCTCCTGGGGGGGAATAGGTTTTGTTTTTCCCTCTTCACCACTGTCTTGGTGTGCTTGGAGAATGTTAGTTTGTTGGTGATGTGGACACCAAGGAACTTGAAGCTCTCAACCTTCTCCACTGCAGCCCTGTCGATGAGAATGTGGGTGTGCTCGGTCCTCTTTTTCCTGTAGTCCACAATCATGTCCTTCGTCTTGATCACGTTGAGAGAGAGTTTGTCGTCCTGGCATCTGACCTCCTCCCTATAGGCTGTCTTGCCGTTGTCTCTGATCAGGCCTACCACTGTTGTGTTATCGGCAAATGTGAGGATGTTGTTGGAGTCGTGCCTGGCAGTGCAGTCATAAGTGAACAGGGAGTACAGGAGGGGACTGAGCACGCACCCCTGAGGACCCCTGTTTTGAGGATCAGCGTAGTGGATGTGTTGTTACCTACCCTTACCACCCGAGGAGGCCCGTCAGGAAGTCCAGGATCTAGTTGCAGAGGGAGGTGTTTAGTCCCAGGGTCCTTAGCTTATTGATGAGCTTGGAGGGCACTATGGTGTTGAACGCTAGTTTCTAAAACTGTTAAAATTATGTCTGTGAGTATAACAGAACCTATTTGGCAGCAAAAGCCCGAGGACAAACCGTCCAGGGAAAAATTGAGGTCACTCTCTTTTCAATGTGCTTTCTATGGGAATCTAGAATTCTAAGGCAGTTGCTTGCAGTTCCTATAGCTTCCACTAGATGTCAACAGTCTTTAGAAATTGGTTGATGTTTTTCCTTTGAGAAATTAAGAAGTAGCCCTGTTCAGAACGAGGGTCGAGTGAAGTGTACTGTTTGTTAGAGGCGCATGACCTGAAAGGACGCTCCACTTTGTTTTCCTTCGGTATTGAACACAGTTTATTCCGTCTTAAATTTGATAGATTATTTACGTTTAAAAATACCTATAGTTGGATTAGGAAAGTTGTTTGAAATGTTTGGATCAAGTTTACAGGTAACTAATTAGATAATGTGTAGTCATGTTGCGCGAGTTGGAACTGATGTATTTTCTGAATCATACGCGCGAAATAAATGGACATTTTGGATATATAACGACAGAATTTATCGAACAAAAGGACCATTTGTGATTTTTAATGGACATATTGGAGTGCCAACAGAAGAAGATCTTCAAAGGTAAGGCATGAATGATATGTTTTTCTGACTTTTGTGTTGTGCTGTTTGATGGGGTGCTGTCCTCAGATAATAGCATGGTTTGCTTTTGCCGTAAAGCCTTTTTGAAATCTGACACCGTGGCTGGATTAACAAGAAGTTCATCTTTAAACCCATGTGTAACACTTGTATGATTTCTGAATTATTATTATGAGTATTTCTGTTTTTGACTTTGGAGCGCTGCTATTTCACTGGGTGTTGTCAAATCAATCCCGCGCGAAGGGATCACTAAGAAGTTAAAACATGTTGGTATTACAGACTCAGACAGAGAGAGGTTGAAAATGTCAGTGAAGACACTTGCCAGTTGGTCAGCGCCTGCTCGCAGTACACGTCCTGGTAATCTGTCTGGCCGTGCGGCCTTGTGAATGTTGAACTGTTTAAAGGTCTTACTCACATCGGCTGCGGAGAACGTGATCACACAGTCGTCCGGAACAGCTGGTGCTCGCATGCATGTTTCAGTGTTATTTGCCTTGAAGCGAGCATAGACAGTAGTTTAGCTCGTTAGGTAGACTTGTGTCATTTGGCATCGCTCGGCTGTGCTTCCCTTTGTAGTCTGTAATGGTTTGCAAGCCCTGCCACTTCCAATGAGTGTCAGATCCGGTGTAGTACAATTCGATCTTAGTCCTGTATTGATGCTTTGCCTGTTTGATGGTTCATCGGAGGGCATTGCGGGATTTCTTATCAGCTTCCGGGTTAGAGTCCCGCTCCTTGAAAGCGGCAGCTCTAGCCTTTAGCTCAGTGCGGATGCTGCCTGTAATCCATGGCTTCTGGTTGGGGTATGTACGTACGGTCACTGTGCGGACGACGTCATCGATGCACTTATTGATGAAGCCAATGACTGACTGATGCTCGGCCTCCGACCGCAAGGCGCAGAGGGTAGTCCTACGGCCCAGTACATCACTGGGGCTAAGCTGCCTGCTATCCAGGACCTCTACACCAGGCGGTGTCAGAGGAAGGCCCTAAAAATTGTCAAAGACCCCAGCCACCCCAGTCATAGACTGTTCTCTCTACTACTGCATGGCAAGCGGTACCGGACTGCCAAGTCTAGGACAAAAAGGCTTTCACCCCCAACAGTTTTTACCCCCAAGCCATAAGACTCCTGAACAGGTAATCAAATGGCTACCCGGACTATTTGCATTGTGTGCCCCCCCCAAACCCTCTTTTACGCTGCTGCTACTCTCTGTTTATCATATGCATATTCACTTTAACTATACATTCATGTACATACTACCTCAATTTGCCCAACCAACCAGTGCTCCAGCACATTGGCTAACCGGGCTATCTGCATTGTGTCCCGCCACCCGCCACCCACCACCCGCCAACCCCTCTTTTACACTACTGCTACTCTCTGTTCATCATATATGCATAGTCACATTAACCATATCTACATGTACATACTACCTCAATCAGCCTGACTAACCGGTGTTTGTATGTAGCCTCGCTACTTTTATAGCCTCTCTACTGTTCATTTTCACTGTCTTTTTACTGTTGTTTTATTTCTTTACTTACCTACTGTTCACCTAATACCTTTTTTGCACTATTGGTTATAGCCTGTAAGTAAGCATTTCACTGTAAGGTCTAAACCTGTTGTATTCGGCGCACATGACAAATAAACGTTGATTTGATTTGTACTCCTCAATGTCATCGGACGAATCACGGAACATATTCCAGTCTGTGCTAGCAAAACAGTCCTGTAGCTTAGCATCTGCTTCCTCTGATCACTTTTTTATTGATCTAGTCACTGATGCTTTCTGCTTAAATTTTTGTTTGTAAGGAGGAATGAGGAGGTTAGAATTATGGTCAGATTTGCCAAATGGAGGGAACGGGAGAGCTTTGTATTGGTCTCTGTGTATGGAGTATAAGTGGTCCAGAGTTCTTTTTCCTCTGGTTGCACATTTATCATGCCAATAGAAATTTGGTAAAATGCATTTAAGTTTCCCTGCATTAACTTCTCTAGGATAGGGGGCAGCATTTTCACTTTGGATGAATAGCGTGCCCAGAGTGAACTGCCTCCTACTCTGTCCCAGATGCTAATATATGCATATTATTATTACTATTGGATATAAAACACTCTGAAGTTTCTAAAACTGTTTGAATGATGTCTGAGTATAACAGAACTCATATGGCAGGCAAAAACCTGAGAAAAAATCCAAACAGGAAGTGAGAATTCTGAGGCTGGTCGATTTTCAACTCATCGCCTATTCAAATCCCAGTAAGATATGGATCTGTTTGCACTTCCTACGCCTTCCACTAGATGTCAACAGTCTGTAGAATGTTGAATGAAGCCTCTACTGTGATGTGGGGCCGGATGGGAGGTGTTTCAGTCAGTGGTTTGGCAGAGAGCCAGTTCCTGGTCACACGCATTCCACATGATATCGCCTTGCGTTCCATTACTTCTGTAGACACAAAGGAATTCTCCGGTTGGAACGTTATTGAATATTTATGATAACAACATCCTGAAGATTGATTCTCTACTTAGTTTGACAAGTTTATTCGACCTGTAATAACTTTTTGAAGTTTTCGTCCGACGTTATGCGGGACCTGCGCGAGCGTTTGGACATGTGTACTAAACGTGCTAGCAAAAGTAGCTACTTGGACATAATTAATGGACATTATCAAACAAAACAACAATTTATTGTGGAACTAGGATTCCTGGGAGTGCATTCTGATGGTAAGGGAATATTTATGATGTAATTTCGTATTTCTGTTGACTCCAACATGGCGGAGAAATGTTGTTTATATTTGAGCGCAGTCTCAGATTATTGCATGGTTTGCTTTTTCCGTAAAGTTTTTTTGAAATCTGACACAGCGGTTGCATTAAGAACAAGTGTATCTTTAATTCTATGTAAAACATGTATCTTTCATCAAAGTTTATGATGAGTATTTTTGTTATTTGATATGGCTCGCTGCAATTTCTCCTGATATTTTGGAGGCATTTCTGAACATGGCGCCAATGTAAACTGAGATTTGTTTATATAAATATGCACATTATCGAACAAAACATACATGTATTGTGTAACATGATGTCCTATGAGTGTCATCTGATGAAGATCATCAAAGGTTAGTGATTCATTTTATCTCTATTTCTGCTTTTTGTGACTCCTATCTCTGGCTGGGAAAATGGCTGTGTTTTTCTGTGGCTATGTACTGACCTAACATAATCGTTTGGTGTGCTTTCGCCGTAAATCCTTGGCTGGATTCACAACATGTGTAGCTTTAATTTGGTGTCTTTCATGTGTGATTTCATGAAAGATTGATTTTTATAGTCATATATTTGAATTTGGCGCGCTGCATTTTTACTGACATACAGGTAGAGGTTAAAGTCCCCGACTACTAGGAGCACTGCCTCTGGGTGAACATTTTCTTGTTTGCTTATGGCGGAATACAGCTCATTCAGTGCTGACTTAGTGCCAGCCTCTGACTGTGGTGGTATGTCAACAGCTACAAAGAACACAGATGAAAACTCTCTCGGTAGGTAGTGTGGTCTACAGCTTATCATGAGATACTCTACCTCAGGCGAGCAATAGCTCGAGACTTCCTTAGGTATCGTGCACCAGGTGTTGTTTACAAAAATACATAGACCGCCGCCCCTTGTCTTACCAGACGCCGCTGTTCTATCCTCCCGGTACATCGTATAACCAGCCAGCTGTATGTTGATATAGTCGTTGTTCAGCCACGACTCCGTGAAGTATAAGATACTACAGTTTTTAACCTTTTCTCAATACAGGGGGTGCTGTTTCCACTTTGGAAAATATCGTCTCCAAATTAAACTGCCTCATACTCAATTCTTGCTCGTACAATATGCATATTATTATTACTATTGGATAGAAAACAATCTCTAGTTTCTAAAACCGTTTGAATTATGTCTGTGGGTGAACCAGAACTCTTTCTACAGCGAAAATCATGACAGGACATGCGAAGGTCAGAAAAATTGTCTCTGTTCTCAGATCAGTTTAACCTTTTGTCAATAGGGGAAGCTGTTAGCATTATTTTTTTTTTTACATTTCCAAATTAAACTGCCTCGTACTCAATTCTTGATCGTACAATATGCATATTATTGTTATTATTGGATAGAAAACAGTCTATAGTTTCTATAGGAGTTGAAATTTTGTCTCTGAGTGGTACAGAACAATTTCTACAGCACTTTTCATGACAGGGTTCAGATTTCAGAAATTTTTACCTCTGATCTGGGGTCTGTTTATAAGGCCACAGTGAATGCTATGAAGGAACCGACACTGCCTACGTCTTCTCTGGGTGTCTGTACGTCATCACGTTTTCAATGAAATCGATGGGACGTTCACAGCCATTATAAATGACAAAATGTACAGAGACCCTCTTTTCTCAATGTGCGCCTCAGCGTGAAGGCCATCGGACCTGTCTCGTTCCAAATCGTTTTCTAACCAGGAATATTTCTCCGGTCATGTTTTCAGTCGTTATAGTTTGTTAAAAACATCATAATGTAGTGAATTTGAACCGTTTTATATCAATTTATATCCGTTTAGTGCGATTTTGAGGAATTTCTTTGTTGTGCGTTCTGAAAGTTTGGACACACGTTTTAGGGAGTCGGTCGTTGGTGATGGACATTCGAAGGACAGAGGACATCTATCGACCAAAAGACGTTTATAACATAGAAAGGATACATTGCCCAAGAATATGATGGAAGAACAGCTCAAAGTAAGCAATATTTAATATGATAAACCGTGTTTCTGTCGAAATATTTTAAACGCATCATTCGCCATTTTGTTTGGTATAGCTTCACTTGGCCAACCCTGTTTTGAAAAGTAAGGATAATTTTAAAAATGTAAATCCGCGGTTGCATTAAGAACTAATTTGTCTTTCGATTCCTGTAAACCCTGTATTTTTTAGTCAAGTATATGATTAGCTTTCAATTAAACTAGATCACTCTGATAGATGACGTCAGACATATTGAGGCTTGATTTCCTAGTATTTTTATTTGTGAACCACGGTTTTGTATGGCTAAATATGCACCTTTTCGAACAAACTGTAATTGTATATTGTAAAATGATGTTACAGGAGTGTCATCGGAAGAATTCTTGAGAAGGTTAGTGAAAAAATTAATATATTTTGGCGGTGATTACGTTATAGCGCTCTTTGGCTGGAATCGATGCTCTGGGAACGTTTGTTATGTGGTATGCTAACTTATCGATTTATTGTGTTTTCGCTGAAAAACGCTTAGAAAATCTGATATGGTCTGAAATCACAAGAACTGGGTCTTTCCATTGCTATGCTTTGTCTATTTTTTGAAATGTTTTATGATGAGTAAATTGGTCTACACGTTGCTCTATCTAGTAATTCTAGTCGATTTTGTGATGGTGGGTGCAATTGTAAACTGTGATTTCTACCTGAAATATGCACTTTTTTCTAACAAAAACTATCCTATACCATGAATATGTTATCAGACTGTCATCTGAAGAGGTTTTTTCTTGGTTAGTGGATATCAATATCTTAGTTGAGCCGAATTGGTGATAGCACCTGAAGGAGTAAGAAACTGAATGGAGTTAGAATAGTGGTGTATTTTGCTAACGTGTTTAGCTAATAGATTTACATATTTTGTCTTCCCTGTAACACATTTTAAAAATCTGAAATGGTGGCTTTATTCACAAGATCTGTATCTTTCATCTGGTGTCTTGGACTTGTGATTTAATGATATTTAGATGCTACTATCTACTTTTGAAGCTATGCTAGGTATGCTAATTAGTGTGTGGGGGGTGGGGGGTGCTCCCGGATCCGGGTTTCTGAGGCAGTAAAAGTTAAAGCTCTGTGTGTGCCCTATGGATCGAAATGAACTGGACCCGCCTTCCCCTGGATGTCAGTAACCAATGAGAAGTGGAATGGAGTCTCTACGTATTTCTCAGAGTTTATAAACGCCATGGAGTGACATGTACGTTCTTTTGGACGCTCGTCAAGGCGCAAGAGAGGACATCAGAATGGCATGCTCAAAAGCTCTCGTTATTGACCAAAGATATATCCGTCTGTGATTTAATTCGATATAGGTGTTTAGAAACATCATAACGAAGTTATTTTAAACCGATTTATATCAGTTTATGCGAGTATATTGCATTTTCGTAATTTCCTTAGTATTGCGCTTTGAGGATTTGGACATGTGTGTGCCACGTAGCTATTGTTAGCTGCTAGTTCGGAAGTTGAAGAGGACGTTTTACAACAAAGCAACGATTATTTTGGGACAAAGGACACCTTGCCCAAGATACTGATGGAAGCTCGTCCAAAAGTAAGAGCTATTTTATGATTTTATTCCGTATTTATGTGGAAAAATGTAAACGCATTTGTCGGCCATTGTTGCGGACTAGTCTGGCTGTAACGCACACTGTATGTCTAGTAACGTTAATTTTAAAAAACTAACTCAGCGTTGCATTAACCTTTTCTCAATATAGGGGGTGTTGTTTCACCATTAGCATTTATCGTCTCCAAATTAACTGCCTCATACTCAATTCTTGCTCGTACAATATGCATATTATAGTTATTATTTGGATAGAAAACACTCTCTAGTTTCTATAGCCGTTTGAATTATGTTCTGAGTGAAACAGAACTCATTCTACAGCACTTTTCCTGATATGGAGTGAGATTTCAGACATTTTGGCGCTCTGGTCCCAGGTCAGTTTTAAAGTCCCTGTAAATCCTATGAGGATACAAACACTGCCATGCCTTCCTCTAGATGTCAGTAAGAGGTGACAATTTGAAATGGAGTCGATTGCGCAATCAGGGCCAAGTAAATAAAACAGAAAAGACCGGATGTAACCGTTCTTTTCCTGCTGCGCCTCACGCAAGATGGACGTCGGACTCTCTCTCTTCCAAGCGTTGGTTTAGCCACTTATATATCGCCGGTCCATGTTTTTTACTCGTTATAGGTGTTAAAAACATCATAAGGTAGTTATTTTTTAACCCGTTTTATAGCAATTTATATCCGTTTAGTGCGATTTTGAGGCATTGCTTTGTGATGCACATTGAAGCACCGGGCACGTTCGGGGTCCCCGGTCGAACGTTAGTGGGCATTTCGACGGACAAGGAGGACAGCTTTCGACCAAAAGAGATTAGACCCAAGTAAAGGATACATTGCCAAGATACTGATGGAAGAAACAGCTCACAGTAAGAACTATTTATGATGATAAATCGTTGTTCTGTCGAAATTTGTTATACGCATATTCCGCCATTTTTTTTGGTATAGCTTCGCTTGGCGAACCTGTATTGCACAGTAAGGATATTTTTAGAATGTAATTCAGCGATTGCATTAGAACTAATTTGTCTTTCGATTGCTGTCCACCCTATATTTGTTAGTCAAGTTTTAAGATTAGTTATTCATTACGCCAGATCACTGTCCAAAAATGGAGCCGCATTTTCAGGCTAGTTTTGCTAGTATTGTCATGTTATAACCACGTTTTTTTGTGGCTAAATATGCACATTTTCGAACAAACTCTATATGTATGTTGTATATGAGTTTACAGGGGTGTCATCGGAAGAATTCTGAGAGGTTAGTGAAAAAAATTAATACATTTTGGCGATGATTACGTTATCTCTCTCTTTGGCTTGTATCAATGCTCGGGTAACGTTTGCACATGTGGTTTGCTAATATAACGATTTATTGTGTTTTTCGCTGTAAAACCTTAGAACATCTGAAATATTGTCTGAATTCACAAGATCTGTGTCTTTCCAATGCTATGCTTTGTCTATTTTTAAGAAATGTTTTAATGATGAGTAAATTGGTAATACACGTTGCTCTCTGTATTTATTCTAGTCGAGTTGTGATGGTGGGTGCAATTGTAAACTATGATTTCTACCTGAAATATGCACATTTTTCTAACAAAAACTATCCTATACAATAAATATGTTATCAGACTGTCATCTGATGAGGTTGTTTTCTTGGTTAGTGGCTATCAATATCTTTATTTGCCGAATTGGTGATAGCTACTGGTGGAGAGAAAATGGTGGACAAAGAAATGGGTGTCTTTTGCTAACGTGGTTAGCTAATAGATTTACATATTGTGTCTTCCCTGTAAAAACATTTAAAAATCAGAAATGATTGCTGGATTCACAAGAAGTGGATCTTTCATCTGGTATCTTGGACTTGTGATTGAATGATATTTAGATGCTACTATTTACTTGTGACGCTATGCTAGCTATGCTATTCAGCTTCTTTACTGATGGGGGGTGGGGGGTGCTCCCGGATCCGGGTTTCTGACTCGTTAGAAGTTAATAACTAATGCATCTTTCATTAGCTGTCCAACCTGTATTTTTTTAGTCATCTAATCGATAAATAATCGTAAACTTAGGTGGCCTTTCCAAGATGGCGGCCGGCCAGAATGCATGCCATGTTTTGACAGATTAACATTGCATAACCACGATTTGTGATGCTAAATATGCACAATTTTCGAACAAACTCTATATGCATTGGTGTAATATGATGTTACAGGACTGTCATCTGAAGCATTCTGAGAAGGTTAGTGAAAAAATTAATATATTTTGGTGGTGATAGACGTTATCGCTCTTTTTGCCTTGAATCAATGCTGGGGGTGATGTTAGCTCATGTGGTATGCTAATATAACGATATATTGTGTTTTCGCTGTAAACACTTAGAAAATCTGAAATATTGTCTGGATTCACAAGATCTGTGTCTTTCAATTGCTGTACGCTGTGTATTTTTAAAGAAATGTTTTATGATGAGTAATTAGGTAATACACCGTTGCTCTCTGTAGTTATTCTAGTCGCTTTGGTGAGTTTTGTGATAGTGGCTGCAATGGTAAACTATGATTTATACCCTGAAAAATGCACATTTTTCAAAAAAAAACAATATGCTATTAACCATAAATATGTTATCAGACTGTCATCTTATGAAGTTGTTCTTGGTTAGTGGCTATATATATCTTTATTTAGTCGAATTAGTGATAGCTACTGAATGAGTAAAAAACTGGTGGAGTAAAAAAAGTGGTGTCTTTTGCTAACGTGGTTAGCTAATAGATTTACATATTGTGTCTTCCCTGTAAAACATTTAAAAAATCAGAAATGATGGCTGGATTCACAAGAAGTGTATCTTTCATCTGGTGTCTTGGACTTGTGATTTAATGATATTTAGATGCTAGTATTTACTTGTGACGCTATGCTAGGCTATGCTAGTCAGCTTTTTTACTGTGGGGGGTGCTCCCGGATCCGGGATGAGTACCAAGTAAAAGTTAATGTTCCGTTGGTAGTTTAATCTTCCGCGTAACTCGTTGATTTTATTCTCCAAAGATTGCACGTTTCCTAGCAGAATGGAGGGAAGTGGGGGTTTATTCGATCGCCTACGAATTCTCAGAAGGCAGCACGACCTTCGACCCCTCTTTCTCTACCTCCTCTTCACGCAGATCACGGGGATCGGGCCTGTTCTCAAAGAAGCAGTATATCCTTCGCGTCGGGCTTGTCAGAGTCATGAAAGGAAAATAAGGATTCTGTTAACCGTGGTGAGTAATCGCAGTCCTGCTGTCTAGAAGTAATTTTCGGTCATAAGAGGCGGTAGTGGCAACATTATGTACAAAATATCTAAAAAAAACAAGTCACAAACAACGCAAATAAACGAACAAAAAAGCACAATCGGCTGGGGGCTCGTAAAACATCTGCCTTCTTCTCCGGCGCCATCTTTTATCTATTTGTATGTCTGTTTATCTCCTTATATATTCTGCTGAAACCCACTATTAACCCTTGCTGACCAAACAATGGCGGCTGGCTGCCATCTAATCTGTAACCTCCCACGAAAAGTGTCTACTCTGCCTAAATCACTCTCCCAATCCAATGTCCCTCTTGTTTTGCACAGTTTGTCGAGAGCGTGCCCTTTTCAAATGTTAATGTACACAAGGGTACAGCTACCTGAGACACGCTACCCTGGGCCTGAAATATATACATGTGGCGTGCAGGTATGCCACGTCAGCTGATAGGTGCATGTCGGTGTGCTAATGCTTCCAAGCTGTGCAGTTTGATGCAATGTGTTACAACCCAAAGCGGAGCAGGTTTAGGGTAGGGATGCTGTTTGGTGTGACCATCCAAGGAGGCCACACAGTTTAACTCTTCGAGATTTGGGAGAGTGTTAGTTTACTGGGTGTGTCCCAATTTGCTGCTGGCCTTAAACTATCTTTGATCGTATTCATTAACAACAGTAGGATTTGACTTGAATGCCTCAGAATTAATCTAACTTACAACAGGACACTTGCAATATGTGTCAATGTACTTCCAGTGTGTTACATGTGTTTTATGTTGACAAAGACATGCAATATCATCTGGTCACAGGCCTTTACCATATCTCCATTCACAAAGATGTTCCGCACTGCAGTATGATTTCTTTTTTTTTTTTACATTTACCAAATTCTACTCTTATATACAAAGAAGGCCATTAACGGCTGAAATATCATGATTTTAACTCAAATTGTGAGCGAGAGTCGCGCCAATTCCTTCCAAATGCTAACTTTACTCTTAGAAATTACATCATTTTTAAGAGCACCACTTTGTACACCACAATCTATTCTCTTTAAAACCTTGTCTGCTCCTATCTTTCAATGAACCCACAAGGCCTTTTTAAATGAAATAGCTCTCCCAATCAGGAGAGAAAGAGGAAGCTGATTAATGGCACAGCTTGAAAATGCTTTCAGGCTTCAAGGTTTATCAATCAGCTCCATCTCTCACAGTTGGAGCTCTGGCACCCACCGCTGAAAAAGTTTCTCTTACAATGTTGTGAATGAGTTTGAGGAGTAGAAGGGTGTGGGGGGGAGGTAAAACCTGACATCTCACATTGTATCTGAATGTTTAATGGACTTATGTCCTAAGATGTAAACAACAACAGTTGCGGTTTTAAGAGCAATGAAATTATTATTGTATGTTTATGTTCCACTGATTGAAGGTAGCCTCTGTCTGCATTGATTGCTTGATCTATTGAGCTTTCTTATGTCTTCCTCATTTGATCCCGAGTGGCGCAGCGGTTTAAGGCACTGCATCTCAGTGCAAGAGGCTCGAATCCAGGCTGTATCACATCCGGCTGTGATTGGGAGTCCCACAGGGTGGCACACAATTGGCCCAGCGTCGTCCGGGTTTGGCCAGGGTAGGCCGTCATTGTAAATAATTTGTTCTTAACCGACTTGCCTAGTTAAATAAAGGTTAAAAAATAATGCATTTCCTCTCATTTGAAACAGGTAGAAATGTCAAACAGATTGACACAGAAGATCAAATGGCAAAGATTTACATTTCTAGAGTACTATGTGGTACTCTACCTCCCTGAGAGGAAAAAGACGATCCATGTTATTGTAAGAATGACGATCCATGTTATTGTAAGAATATGTCGAAGATAAATACACAACTCAGAGACAGAGTTCGAGAATAGAACTAATGATCAATGGAAATAGTGATATTTCCGTAATAGGGAATTATTGATCAATGGTTCAGAGACGTGTGGAATATGTCTTCTGAAATGGGATACTTGGTCAACCATTGGTCAACCACAGGCTAGGGCTGGGTTATAAAACTACATACTGTCTCTTTGTTCTGGAGAGAGAATCACTGGAGAGAACCACAGGAGAGAATCATTGAGAGAGCATCACTGAGGACAGGGAAGAATGACCATCTACCTCCCTGTATGATTTGTCCTCTTCGAGTTAACCTATTTTCCTCCCCCTGATTTGCTTTGGGGTTTGTGTTATTGAAGAGTAACATAAATTGCTAACATTTGGTGCCGTGACCTGGATGAATTGATCTGAACAACAACAAGAAAACTTATCAACTGTGTGTTGATCCAGAAGAAAGAGAGAAGGCTGAGCGCAACCCACTTTGAGAGAGTCAACTCTTAATCTCCTGATTGATGGCAGAATTGCTGGGTGAGTCTAGAACAATATAAGTTTAAAAGAACCAAATCATGTTAAAATGAATGAATGCAATGAGTGATATGTATCTGTGATGTATAAGGGTTCAAGTCCTTTGTTCTATTACATACTTCCTTTGTTCTCTATGAAAAAGTTGTGTATATATATATATATATATGTGTATATATATATATATGGTTAAATAAATATATAAACATAGAGATATATTATACAACTTTTGAAGTTAATATAATACCATTGTTTAGTGAGAAAACCACTCTGGAAAAGGGTAGAACAGCTCCTCTGGATGTGAGCATGAAAAATATTTTAAATTCACTGTCTAGTGATATGATGAACCATTTCAAAGTAGAGAAGTGTAGGCAACAGATAATAAAGAAATATTCTGTCATTGTTGACAAAGATCGAATATGGAATCAGTCTGATATATATAAAGCTCGGGGAAAAATACAGAGAATGTCTAGTTCCTTGACAAAGACACTATGGTCTTTAACTGTATTAGCCGAAGTAAGAAAACGGGATGAGAAACTATTTCTGGAGAATCATGACAGGACATTGCAGAGAGATAAAGAAATCAAAACCTTGAAAGAAGAAATTCAACAATTACAGGCAAGGGTCGTAAAAATATACTTGGCTCCAACATGTGGAGGACTATTTCTTCCTTCAATCCAGACTCAGGCTGAGTTGCGCAAGGATGATCGGGTTTCAAGCATCTGGTCAGCATTGCCTGGCTTTGAGTCAACAGATACTGAGAGCGGTGATGAACGATGTCTTAGGCCAATCAGAACACAGGCTGTAAAAGGTGGTAAAGACAACCCCCTGGTGACAGTAATCACACAAAATCAGCATCTCCAAAACAATTGGCTGAATGGTTGAAAACGTTGAAACATCCCAGAGAAGTGGGTATGAAAACATTGAAACATCCCCTAGAAGTGGGTATGAAAACGTTGAAACATCCCAGAGAAGTGGGTTGAAAACGTTGAAACATCCCCTAGAAGTGGGTATTAAAACGTGAAAACATCCCTAGAAGTGGGTATAAAACGTTGAAACATCCCAGAGAAGTGGGTATGAAAACGTTGAAACATCCCAGAAAGTGGTTTGAAAACGTTGTGAAACATCCCCTAGAAAGTGGGTATGAAAACGTTGAAACATCCCCTAGAAGTGGGTATGAAAACGTGAAACATCCCAGAGAAGTGGGTATGAGAAACGTTGAAACATCCCAGAGAAGTGGGTAGAAAACGGTGAACATCCCAGAAAGTGGGTATGAAAACGTGAAACATCCCCTAGAAGTGGGTATGAAAACGGTGAAACATCCCCTAGAAGTGGGTATGAAAAGGTGAAACATCCCCAGAAGTGGGTATGAAAACGGTGAAACATCCCAGAAAGTGGGTATGAAAACGGTTGAAACATCCCAGAGAAAGTGGGTATGAAAAAAAAACGGTTGAAACATCCCAGAGAAGTGGGTATGAAAACACGTGAAAACATCCAGAGAAGTGGGTATGAAAACGTTGAAACATCCCCTAGAAGTGGGTATGAAAACGGTGAAACATCCCCTAGAAGTGGGTATAAAAACGTTGAAACATCCCCTAGAAGTGGGTATGAAAACATTGAAACATCCCAGAGAAGTGGGTATGAAAACGTTGAAACATCCCACAGAAGTGGGTATGAAAACGTTGAAACATCCCCTAGAAGTGGGTATGAAAATGGTGAAACATCCCCTAGAAGTGGGTATGAAAACGGTGAAACATCCCCTAGAAGTGGGTATGAAAACGGTGAAACATCCCAGAGAAGGGGGTATGAAGACATGGGACCATTTGAAGCGTTATAAGAAACTCTACAATCCACATCCTTATGAATGGTTGCAGTTGATAGCCTTTGTTTTGACAACCGTGAACATGGTTCAAGAAAAGGTTTATAGAGCTGTGGGTGGTGAAGAACAAGATGTGGCCCATGGATGGAGAGCCATACATGTTTTCCTTAAGGGTCTGACCAATGCAACCACCAACTGGAGAGAGATAACCAAATGTGTTCAAAAACCAAAAGAAAATATTGTTGAATTTGAAGAAAGGTTTAGAGCAGAGGTGGTTAGACACAGTGGGTTACCCGACATGGAGGATGAAGATACACTCAATTCATCCAGAAATGGGGAAATAACTCATCAGTTGATGCAATCCATACATGATGATTTGTGAAAAACATTTGTTTCCACAACTAATGACTGGGAGAGACAAAACTACGGTGACATCAGACAGACTGTCTCGACTGGACAGAGACATCAATCAACCTAATAAACCGTCTGTTTCAGAGTTGTGCAGGTTCAGAGCGAAACCAACAACATTATCCGTTCAGCAGAAGAGAAACCTGGAGTATGTCATTATCGCAGGATTTCTGGTCACTGGCAATGAGAATGTCAGATAAGTAAACATGATTTTATGAGAAGTGGCCAGGAGAAGTAGGGTCCGTCTAAGGGAAAATGGAATCAAGAGAACAGCCCCAACGACACAATGCCGATGCAGAAATGTAAGAAGCTCTCTCCGTTTCAGCAGAAATGTAAGAAGCTCTCTCTGGCTCAGCAGCAGAGTTTGCTGGATGCTGTTGAGGGACACTAATAGACCCCCTCTTTACGTCCCATCTCAGCTGGTGTACATATGAAATTGGATGGAATATATGTGAACATGATGGTTAACAACTTTGCAGTATATTTATTTGTAGATACGGGTGCTGAAGTCCCTGTATTGCTCATGTTGTAGGCAAAACATATACAGTGGATTGCGAAACTATTCACCCCCCTTGGATTTTTCCTATTTTGTTGCCTCACAACCTGGAAATAAAATAGATTTTTGGGGGGTTTGTATCATTTGATTTACACAACATGCCTACCACATTTTTTATTGTGAAACAAACAAGAAATAAGACAAAAAACTGAAAACTTGAGCATGCATAACTATTCACCCCCCCAAAGTCAATACTTTGTAGAGCCACCTTTTGTAGCAATTACAGCTGAAAGTCTCTTGGGGTATGTCTCTATAAGCTTGGCACATCTAGCCACTGGGATTTTTGCCCCTTCTTCAAGGCAAAACTGCTCCAGCTCCTTCAAGTTGGATGGGTTCCGCTGGTGTACAGAAATCTTTAAGTCATACCACAGATTCTCAATTGGATTGAGGTCTGGGCTTTGACTAGGCCATTACAATACATTTAAATGTTTCTCCTTAAACCACTTGAGTGTTGCTTTAGCAGTATGCTTAGGGTCATTGTTCTGCTGGAAGGTGAACCTCCATCCCAGTCTTAAATCTCTGGAAGACTGAAACAGGTTTCCCTCAAGAATTTCCCTGTATTTAGCGCCATCCATCATTCCTTCAATTCTGACCAGTTTCCCAGTCCCTGCCGATGAAACACATCATCCCCACAGAGAAGCATGGTGGTGGCAGCATCATGCTTCTCTGTGGGGATGATATTCTCGGGGTGATGAGAGGTGTTGTGTTTGGTCCAGACAAAGTGTTTTCCTTGATGGCCATAAAGCTCAATTTTAGTCTCATCTGACCAGAGTACCTTCTTCCATACGTTTGGGCAGTCTCCCACATGCCTTCTATTTCCTTTAACAATGGCATTTTTTCTGGCCACTCTTCTGGTAAAGCCCAGCTCTTGGCAGGTTTGTTGTGGTACCATATTCTTTCCATTTTTTAATAATGGATTTAATGGTGTTCCGTGGGATGTTCAAAGTTTCTGATATTTTTTTATAACCCAACCCTGATCTGTCCTTCTCCACAACTTTGTCCCTGTGTCACGCCCTGACCATAGAGAACCCTCGGTTCTCTATGGTGTTTAGGTCAGAGCGTGACTGGGGGGGTTATCTAGTTTATAGATTTCTAGGTTGGTGGTTTGTGTGGTTCCCAATTAGAGGCAGCTGGTAATCGTTGCCTCTAATTGGGGATAATATTTAGGTAGGCTTTTTCCCCACCTGCATTTGTGGGATATTGTTTGTGTCAGTGTGTTTGGGCACTACGTCGTCACGGTCTTTGTAATTTTTGTTATTTGGTTTTTAGTTTCACTTAAATAAATATGTGGAACTATTCTCACGCTGCGCCTTGGTCCGCTCATTTCCAAGATCGTGTCACGCCCTGACCATAGTTTGCTTTGTATGTTTCTATGTTTTGTTTGGTCAGGGTGTGATCTGAGTGGGCATTCTATGTTGTATGTCTAGTTTGTCTGTTTCTGTGTTTGGTCTGATATGGTTCTCAATCAGAGGCAGGTGTTAGTCGTTGTCCCTGATTGGGAACCATACTTAGGTAGCCTGTTTTGTCATTGTGGGTTGTGGGTGATTGTCTATGTTAGTTGCTTGTGTCAGCACATTTCTTATATAGCTTCACGTTCGTTTATTGTTTTGTATAGTTTGTTCAGTGTTCTCTGTTTATTAAATTCATGATGAACACATACCACGCTGCATTTTGGTCCTCCGATCCTTCCAACTACTCCTCCTCAGACGAGGAGGACGACGATCGTGACAGATCGTGACACCCTGACCTGTTTGGAGAGCTCCTTGGTGTTCATGGGGCCGCTTGCTTGGTGGTGCCCCTTGTTTAGTAGTGTTGCAGACTCTGGGGCCTTTCAGAACAGGTGTATATATACTGAGATCATGTGACAGATCATGTGACACTTAGATTGCATACAGGTGGACTTTATTTAACTAATTATGTGACTTCTGAAGGTAATTGATTGCACCAGATCTAATTTAGGAGCTTCATAGCAAAGGGGGTGAATACATGTGCATGCACCACTTTTCTGAACATTTTTTTTTGTAGTTTTTAAAACAAGTTATATTTTCCATTTCACTTCACCAATTTGGACAATTTTGATTTCCATTACATGAAATCCAAATAAAAATCAATTTCAATTACAGGTTGTAATGCAACAAAATAGGAAAAACTTCAAGGGGGATGAATACTTTTGCAAGGCACTGTATGTCCTCAGTACACAGGCAAGAAGATGAGAGCAACAGGAGTGGTGGGGACACATATGAAACAGACCAAAACATTATCAATTTCTATTGGTCCAATGAAGATTGATGCAGGGGTGTGGAAAGGCTCATTTGAACAACCTGTTTTAGGCCTTGATGTTATTATTCAACTTGACTCTAGATTGAACATTTCTGAAGGAAAGGTGACGTGGCAAATTAGACAACTGCAGGGATCTACAGTTCAGAACCATCCTATTTGGACTACAAAGAAAAATTTGTGTGGAACTTTGGATATGGAACCAGTGTGCTTGACAGGTTTTGCTCCACCTTGCACAAAACAATATTCCATTAGCAAGGAAGCTATGGATGCTAATAAAGTAGTGATTAAAGATCTATGGGACATGGTATAGTTGACACCATGTAATCCAGCTACTCTGATGTATCCTACAGATACCACATTACTTGAACAGAACTGTTGTGAGTTGTTTTGGATCAGCTCTCTGATGGGTTTACAGAGTCATTCGTTGGAAAACACTGAGTTTATCTTCTACACAGACGGTTCAATCATTGTGGAGGGGGGTGTGAGGAAGGCAGGCTGGGCAGTTACTACAATGGACAATGTGATAGTGACAGACACGTTACCTGCAGAAACATCAGCACAGGTGGCAGAATTGGTGGCTTTGACAGAAGCATGGAAACAAGCTGAGGGAAAAACAGCTAATATCTACGCAGACTCAAGATATGCTTTTGGTGTTACCCATGATTCATGACATCCCTGGGAGCTTATGTGGAGAATGGACCAGAGGTGATGGCTCTGCTGAAAGCTCTCCAGTTACCTGGACAAGTTTCCATTTTGAAAGCATATGGGAAGATCTTTACAGACAAGAGTAAAGGTAATGATTTGGCTGACAGAGCTGACAAGGTGGCTGCCAAGAGAACACCTCTGGCACCTAAACTGATTAGGAGATGCACCTTGGATACATTGCAACACATTAGAGATATGCAAAGCAGTGCACCAAAAGATGAACTGTGGGAATGGATGGCTGCAGGATACAAACTCAATCAAGAAGGTGTGTGGAAATACAACCTGAGATGTGTAGTGCCAAATGCACTTGGTGACACAGATGCACTCTTTGGGAAACATTGGTGTAGACAAGCTTATTGTTTTGTGAGCAAATGGTAGAATCCTGGTGTGCTGAAAGATGCTGAGGCTGTTGTGGCAAATTGCAACATTTGTATGGAAAACAACACCAAAGGACGAGTGAAAGTACAGACACGACGAGCGCCTGCCCCACCAGGACCCTTCAGACATCTACAGCGTGAATACATCACGCTGCCCAAATGTAAAGGACATGAAGATGTGCTGGATGTTGTTGATCGTTTCTCAAGATGGGTTGAAGATTACCCTACTAAGAAAGGAACTGCACCACACACAGCTAAAATTCTGATTAGAGAAATCATTCCCAGATGGGAATTTCCAGAACAATTAGATTTCGACCAAGGCACTCATTTCACAGGAAAAGTGTGTCTGGAGGTAGCTCGTCTTCTGAACATACAGCGTGGCCAAAAGTTTTGAAAATGACACAAATATAAATTTTCACAAAGTCTGCTGCCTCAGTTTGTATGATGGCAATTTGCGTATACTCCAGAATGTTATGAAGAGTGATCAGAGGAATTGCAATTAATTGCAAAGTCTCTCTTTTTCATGACAATGAACTGAATCCCCCAAAAACATTTCCACTGCATTTCAGCCCTGCCACAAAAGGACCAGCTGACATCATGTCAGTGATTCTCTCGTTAACACAGGTGTGAGTGTTGACGAGGACAAGGCTGGAGATCACACTGTCATGCTGATTGAGTTCGAAAAACAGACTGGAAGCTTCAAAAGGAGGGTGGTGCTTGGAATCATTGTTCTTCCTCTGTCAATCATGGTTACCTGCAAGGAAACATGTGCCGTCGTCATTGCTTTGCAAAAAAGGGCTTCACAGGCAAGGATATTGCTGCCAGTAAGTATGCACCTAAATCAAACATTTATCAGATCATCAAGGAGAACGGTTCAATTGTTGTGAAAAAGGCTTCAGGGCGCCCAAGAAAGTCCAGCAAGCACCAGGACCGTCTCCTAAAGTTGATTCAGCTGTGGGATCAGGGAACCACCAGTACAGAGCTTGCTTAGGAATGGCAGCAGGCAGGTGTGAGTGCATCTGCACACACAGTGAGGCGAAGATTTTTGGAGGATGGCCTGGTGTCAAGAAGAGCAGCAAAGAAGCCACTTCTCTCCAGGAACAACATCAGGGACAGACTGATATTCTGCAAAAGGTTCAGGGATTGGACTGCTGAGAACTGGGGTAGAGTCATTTTCTCTGATGAATCCCCTTTCCGATTGTTTGGGGCATCCGGAAAAAAGCTTGTCCGGAGAAGATAAGGTGAGCGCTACCATCAGTCCTGTGTCATGCCAAAAGTAAAGCATCCTGAGACCATTCATGTGTGGGGTTGCTTCTCAGCAAATGGAGTGGGCTCACTCACAATTTTGCCTAAGAACACAGCCATGAATAAAGAATGGTACCAACACATCCTCCGAGAGCAACTTCTCCCAACCATCCAGGAACAGTTTGGTGACAAACAATGCCTTTTCCAGCATGATGGAGCACCTTGCCATAAGGCAAAAGTGATAACTAAGTGGCTCGGGGAACAAAACATTGATATTTTGGGTCCATGGCAAGGAAACTCCCCAGACCTTAATCCCATTGAGAACTTGTGGTCAATCCTCAAGAGGTGGGTGGACAAACATCAACCCACAAATTCTGACAAACTCCAAGCATTGAATATGCAAGAATTGGCTGCCATCAGTCAGGATGTGGCCCAGAAGTTAATTGACAGCATGCCAGGGCGGATTGCAGAGGTCTTGAAAAAGAAGGGTCAACACTGCAAATATTAACTCTTTGCATCAACTTCATGTAATTGTCAATAAAAGCCTTTGACACTTATGAAATGCTTGTAATTATACTTCAGTATTCAATAGTAACATCTGACAAAAATATCTAAAGACACTGAAGCAGCAAACTTTGTGAAAATGTATTTTTGTGTCATTGTCAAAACTTTTGGCCACGACTGTAGACTGGCACTGTCCTTATCATCCTCAATCGAGTGGACAGGTAGAACGCACAAATCGAGTTTTGAAAGCGAGACTTTCAAAGATGCATCAAGAAGGGACGGTATGGCCAGACGCATTGCCTACGTTATTATGTAGTATAAGGGCACACATAACAAAACCACAGGGTTGAGTCCATTTGAGATTGTCACAGGTCGATCCATGTCACTACCAGGCACGTTAGATATGAGAAAAGCAGACGTTCACTTTATGAGTGACACAATGCTTAACTATTGCATACAACTCCCTAATGCAGCAGGGGAAGCAGACAGACAAGTTAAAGAGACGTGGGGAATAACTCCTGAGGGGGGACATGATGTAGTGCCAGGACAGCAGGTGATGTAACAGACATAATAGGGCCAAAATGGAAAGGTCCTTATCAAGTTTTCCTCATAACGATGTCAGCAGTAAAAGTCCAGGGAAAATCACGATGGATACATGTCACTCATTGCAAGGTTGTCCATTTTGATGACAAAGCTGAGCCTGGAGAATAAAGAACTGACTGATTAGCAATCGGTGGTCAATCTCGGGTGAAGAAGCATAGTAAGGTGATCAGAACCTGATAAGCTTCTATGTTGTATACCACAGTAATCATAGGTGAAATGTCCAGCGATTTGCTGAAATTTGGACATGCTTACTTAGGGAAATCTATGTGAAATACATTTTTCTTGAAACCAGGACATGTTACTTTCACTTTTTTGTTTCCTTCATTATAGGTTATGAGAAGCCACAGTCTGAAGCTGAAGCAATATCCTTCGATTCAAGGACTGTACCTGAAACGATACAACATCACTGGTGAAGTGCAACCAGTTGAACGGAAGATGAATTCCTCAATACCTGCAAACTGTCAGAACATCATTTCTAATAGTTATCTATTTGGGACTGATACTAGTGTGGAAGAGCTGGTCACTTTTAAAGGACTTGGTGAATGATTACTTTGCCAATAGGACGATTGAATATTGTCTTGTAGACAAGTTTTTTTTGTGTGAGTTTCCTCCTAATACAGGATGTGGTGGGAATCGTAAGGGACATCATCATTACACCTGTTGATACGTATTTTCTATAATTTTGTTAGACATTTATTTCTTATTCTAACAGCAAGTAGAATATGCCCTTTTCCTTTTAGAGAAATGCCAGGTGTTTAATGTGAATAATTTTATGCTTACTGCTTGTGTTTTTTACAGTCTATTTTTTCATGTTTTTATTGTTTTCTAAAAATAAATTTTAAGTATATTTATTTTTTAAATGGTCTAGGAGGGAGTGTAAGAATATGTCGAAGATAAATACACAACGCAGAGACAGAGTTCGAGAATAGAACTAATGATCAATGGAAATAGTGTTTTCTGTAATAGGGAATTATTGATCAATGGTTCAGAGACGTGTGGAATATGTCTTCTGAAATAGGATACATGTTATTTGGCAATTGGCTAGTTTTATTGCAAGGAATTATAATTGGTCAACCACAGGCTAGGGCTCAGTTAGAAAACTACATGCTGTCTCTTTGTTCTGGACAGAGAATCACTGGAGAGAACCACAGGAGAGAATCACTGAGAGAGCATCACTGAGGACAGGGGAGAATGACCATCTACCTCCCTGTATGATTTGTCCTCTTCGAAGAAACCTATTTTCCTCCCCCAATTTGCTTTGTGGTTTCTGTTATTGAAGAGTAACATAACTTATTGCTAATATTATTAAAAATGTCTCTCATCTCCGTCCTTGTATGATTGTGTAACACTGACGAGTGTAATAAATTACACTGTGTGTGTATGTTGAGTCATGGAACATGGAGGGGTTAAAATCTACATGCATTTACAGTAGCTTTGCTGCCAAACCCGTCTGTGCTTTCTTGCCTGAATTGCAGGACATGTTTGGCAGCATAAGTGAAGGAGGCTTTGTTGCGAAATAGGAAGCCGATTCTAGATTAAATTTTGGATTGGAGATGCTTAATTAGAGTCTGGAAGGAGAGTTTACAGTCTAGCCAGAAACCTAGGTACTTATAGTTGTCCACATATTCTAAGTCAGAACCGTCCAGAGTAGTGATGCTAGTCAGGCGGGCAGGTGCGGGCAGCGATCGGTTGAAGAACATGCATTTTGTTTAACTAGCATTTAAGAGCAGTTGGAGGACACGGATGGAGTGTTGTACGGCACTGAAGCTCATTTGGAGGTTTGTTAACACAGTATCCAAAGAAGGTCCAGATGTATACAGAATGGTGTCGTCTGCGTAGAGGTGGATCAAAGAATCACCCGCAGCAAGAGTGACATCATTGATGTATACAGAGAAAAGAGTCGGCCCTAGAATTGAACCCTGTGGCACCACCATAGATACTGCCAGAGGTCCGGACAACAGGCCCTCCGATTTGACACACTGAACTCTATCTGAGAAGTAGTTAGTGAACAAGGCAAGACAGTCATTAGAGAAACCAAGGCTGTTGAGTCTGTTTGGATTCACTTGATCTGTTTGTTCACTTGGCTTTCGAAGACTTTAGAAAGGATGGATATAGGTCTTTAACAGTTTGGGTCTAGAGTGTCTCCCCCTTTCAAGAGGGGGATGACCGCAGCTGCTTTCCAATCTTTTGGAATCTCAGATGATACAAAATGAAGTGAGGAAGGCAGAGAAGGATCTTCAACGTGATTAAACATACATTGGCAATAGGGTCAGGGATACAGAATTAAACAGCTCTGCTTCAGAAATGTATTTGATAGCTTCTATAGGTTCATCCAATGTTTCTGTGTGTGTGTCATTGGACACTTACTGTACCGTACCAAAGTACAAGAGGCCTTTTGCAGTCTATTATTTTAGATTTGGTATAATCAAAAGAGAAACAGGATGGACGTTCCACCGTAACTAACCTCATTCATTGGTACAGTAAAACCAATCATCAACCGTCTAAGAAATTCATTCGAGGTGAATTTCATCTTCATGGTCAGTCACGACTGCATGATATGTTGTTGTGTTCAAGGCTACCAATAAGTGTTTAAGTCATAATGTATGTCTGCCACTGGAGGACTATCTACTGCGCTCAGACCGTGGTTAAGGTCAGTATTATTTTCTGAACAAGGGACCTTAACAGGAAAAACCTTGCCTCCCCCAGTGGCTCTGTGCCCTGGTGATAACTATAGACCCAGAGTTTTCCTGGTCAGGTCCGGTGGTCTCTTAAAAAGTTGTATCACAATATTTTGTCAAGTTAGCTGACTAACTCCTTGATCCTGCGTTGTAGTATAGGCCTCAGCACAGGAAAGCCAGATACGCTAACTACCACAGGAGGGTTACAGGACAGTAACTACTATAGTCACTAGTTGGTGGTGAAGCCAGAGAAAGAGAAGCTGTTCTTTTCTAACCTTGCTCCAATTGAACGTGTCCCTCTGGAACAAAGCCTCTTTCATAATCCTGTACCAGGAAGAGAGGTTATAGTTGTGTCATAATAGTGTCACAAGAGGACCTCAGTCACTCGAGCAATGGCCTCTTCATCCTTCTACCATCTGGAAGGAGGAGACAGTACAGGTGCATCAAAGATGGGACCGAGAGACTGACAAACAGCTTCTTTCTCCAGGCCATCAGACTCTTATTAAATAGTCACCAATAGCCTGCCTCCGCCCACTACCCTGCCCTGAACCTTAGTGACTGTTACTAGCTGGCTACCACCCAATACTCTACCCTGCACCTTAGAGACTGCTGCCCTATGTACATAGTCATTGAACACTGGTCACTTTAGATGAATGTACTGTATTCTAGTCATGGCTCATCCTATATAACTACTGCTGTACTCACATTTTCTATTCATATACTGTCCATACTGGCCATACACCATTATATTCATATACTGTATATTCTGGAATCTGACATTTCTCATTCTGATATTTCTTAATTAATTTATTTTAATTTTATGTGCATATTATTTTATATTGCTAGGTCTTATTACTAGTATTATTACTGCACTGTTGGATCTAGAAACACAAGCATTTCACTGCACCTGCGATAACATCTGAAAATCAGTGGCCTTCTCTCTAAGCTGCCGCTGCTACATTGGTATGACATATTTATGTTGATAACTGTGTAACTAGCACAGTAGTAGCCTTTTTCTCTCTTAACCAATGAGAAATGCATGATCCATAGTCCATGTTATCGATTTAATAATAATCACCACTGGACATTTGGCTGCATTCCTACTCCTAAGGAGATGTTACTGCCATTTACTATTAAAGGCTTTTGATCCAAGCCAAGGGATCAAGGTCACATGCTATATGGAGTTTTAGATAATTTCTAGAAAGAAACAACCTACTCTCATCCATAAGTAAATCTCTATACCTAAAAGCAGGATGTAGTTTAAAACCAGGGGAGTAAAAACATCAACATGAATCCAAGCGCTTAAAAGCAACGCTTCACTGAATCTTCTCAACAACTCCATTGAATAATATCCTCTCGATAAACAGGATTTATGACTGAGGGCTCATTCCAATTCAGAGTAGACAACTTAGTGGAGTAAGGGGTTTCTCATCAATATAAAAATAATTTAACACTGACACCTGGATAAGAGCGTGACATGGGCTGGGGTATCAGAGCGCTTCCCCCTAAAGCCATGATCTATATGCTTATCAGTGTCATTCTACAGTCTGTGGTTGTACTCCTGCCTGCCCCATGGTCTGTTCTGCAGCTCTGGTACAGTGTAGTGGTATGCACCTGTGGTAGTGGCCACTGGCTCAGGTATGAAGGGAATACTGACATTTTAAAGCCATAGTCTGTGTTGGGGATGAAGGACAGCTCCAGTTGTCCCTCTCAAGGTCATTCCACACTCTTCAGTGGTGCCCCTGCCCCACAGCCTCTCTGGTGCACCTGATAGAGTAACCTACAACATGGTCCTGATGACAATCCTGTATGTTGTTATGTACAAAGGCTAAGTCTGTAAAGAGTATTTCTCTCTCTCTCTCTCAGCATATTTGTGATTAATTAAATAAATACAAAATTACACTGATTAATTATAGGCAATATGTAGATAAGCGAAAGCAATGCAATTCTGTTTCATGTTTTCACTCTCATTCAGGAAATGTATTGTGATGTTAGGCACTGCTATCGTCTGGAGTTAGGGCCAGCCCTGAGAGGTTGTTTAGTGATTGGCTTCAGGAGGCTTCACGGGAACAGTGGTCAATACAAAAGCAGCCTGAGGCTAGAAATAGTGTGCTGCTAACACACCAACAGTGACATATCGGGGAAGGGGAGAGCTGCTGCCTGCCCAAGGGTGGAGGAACAACATCTCCCATCTGCCCCGGGGCCACAGCAATAATAACAATATTGTCTGGTTACGAACATGTGTGTGTCAAAGATTACTTTAGGGAGAGAGGAAAAGAGAGTGAAAGAAAGAGAGGGTGTGAGAGGTAGGGTGATGGCTAGGGAGAGAGAGAGAGAGAGATCGAGAGAGAGAGAGTGTGAGAGACAGAGAGAGAGAGAGTAACGAACAAAGGCTAAGTTTGAACAGAGTAGAAAACAAAGTTTTCACCAGAGCCCTTGTCCAAAAAGATACAGGGAATAGGATACCATTTTGGACAGACACTTTTTGGAGAGAAAAATAAGATGGCCACAAATACTCACCCCATAATGACATATAATAATGTTCTCTCTGCTTCTCCAGGAACCTCCAAGAAGGTTGTCATGGAAGAAATCCATGAGTAGTTGGCTGTGTGAAAGATGTAGGACAGTGGGCCCAGGGGCATTTCATTGAGCCAACAACAGGGTCACTAAAGGCCCTTCTCTTCTCTACCTGCTGAAAGATGGGCATGAGATCAATTGGAGATGGTTGAGAGAATAGCACTCGGAGCTTTACCCAATGTCTCGGTAATATTAGTTTGATTTAGACTTATATTTAGGGTTATGGCACTGAACCAGAAAAATAGGTCTTACAGAAATGTGTTACATTACACATTACAGAATTTTTAATTTTTTATCCTCAGAACATAGCCTGTACAGATACCTTTCATTAGGGTACATGTAGAGATTCATCCAGATAGGTTCACTCATACAGCAATATCAAGACAATGCAGACTTGTACTCATAGTCATCTTGAACCACTTTCCTCCAATCATAAAAAATACAATTCTTGGAGAAGCTGTCCATACATAAAGTGATTCCCCAGGGGCCACCCAGGCATTGAAGATGACACACATCTTTCCTAATCAACCATCTGGACTCTTCCTCCATCTTACCACTGTCTAATCATCCAGCCAACCAGCCAGCAGTGAGAGTGGACAGACTACACAGGCCCTAAACATCACATCAGCACTGTCAGCCAGTCAGCCAGCCAGCCAGTCAGGCCCTACATCTGACAATCACTCCTGGCAAGACAACTCACCTTGAACAACAAAATGGAGCCTTGAAATACAGCTTTTGTGGTGGGTCGCTTTAAATGGAAATGCTTCGCATAGGCCTAATTTACTTACCCCTGGAGATTATGGCATAGCTTGAGAGAATAGATTATGTTCAGGATTAAAAAAAAAAAATCACTGAACATCCAAATAAATGTTCACAAGCCTGTCCTTTTCCGTTGCTGTGTTTGGTATGTAAAAATATTTAGGTGTTTGTTTTGTTATTTTACATATTAGCAGCTGCAGGCATTCAGTCACTTAACCCTTGTATTGGATGATACTGTATGTAGGTGAAATCATACTGAACAGAGTCAGAGGTGGACAGAAGTCCAGAAGAATCCTCAAATTTAAATAAATGCTTCAAAGTCAAAGTGTTCTTTGAAATATGAACACTTACTGGCCAACGCTGTCATCATCTACTCTGTTCTCTGTCAGTCTATCAGGGATTTCAATGTCAAACGAATCACATGTTTGCCAAACTTAAATTAATGTGAAAGACAGATTTGAATATTCCAAACGGCTGTGATTTCCTTAAAAAGTCATCTTCAAAAGCAGTCACGAGAAGGACTTGATTGAAAGACATGATTGTGAGAGTCCGTCATGGCAATCTGACAGGGGGATAAAACTCCATTATTTAGTATAATCTGTAAAATACTCAGTCTTACTGGCGCTGAGCCTTGTATTGTGTAAGAAACACTAATTTCTCACTTAAATGGAACATTCTCTTCTGAGTTTCTTACTTGCGTGTCCTGTGTACGAGACACTTCATTTCATGCACGAGACACTTCATTTAATGCACACCCGCCCATAACCCAAAGCATGAATCTGATTACCTGCTTATTGTGCATCATAAAAGTTCTTAACTTTATTTTCTTATTCTGGCTTAAGGGGATCGCAATAACTCTCCTGATTTAGCTTATTCTCTTTTTGTTCATCACAGAAGCCAAAAGCAGAGAGTACCAGAATACACATTTGTAAGGAAGGATGGTTCTTATTTATCTAGACCCAAATACATTTGCATAGCAGCATGATCTGAATGCAAACAGATGGGCTCGGTTAGTTTTGACAATGTCTCATGCCCTTTGATATTCAGCCGCGAGCACCAATACGACAGCAGACTAGCTTGTCACATTCCCCTCACTTGGTATGAGAGAGAAGGAGAAAGGACGCTCTTGGCTCTGTGAGAAAGACAAGAAGGGTTGTCAGAGTTGAATAGGAATAGTGTTATCAATGCAACTGTGATACAATGAGAGTTTGAAGTCATTTGTTTGCAAACTAATGTCTCTCGATGGTGTGTGTCCCAAATGGCACCAGAACTATATAGTGCACTACTTTTGACCACATCCCTTGGGCCCTGGTCAAAAGTAGTGCACTGTAAAGGGAACGGGGTGCCATTTGGGATGCTGCCGTGGTGTTGCTAGTCAGGCCTTTGGAGAGTCTTCCAGAGAACTATTAGATAAGACAGGGTCTAATAGCTGTTCTAGGATTCAGCTGCAGGACTTGAACAGCATGGGCCACAGTTGCAGTGGCTTTTCACAGGAAATTTAAGCAAACAAAAACAAGTCGTATCACCAATCGTATCCCTCTTACTGTTATATCCCAAAAGACTTGAAATTGAAGGATTTGACGTGCTGGTAACAGAGTCTTTCCACTCTGTAGTTGGCCTTGAAGTGAGAGCGGGTCATTTGTGGACACTGCTGTATAGAGTGGAGTGATTGTTGTAGAGAGAGAAGAGTGATGCATTCGTTCCTAATCCAAGCAATGTCCTCAAGTACCACTTCAATTACAGACATGTGAGTATGCTAGTGGTCGCTCGCCATCCCCCTCCCCATAGCTAGCAATAACACATTGTGTGTGCGGGGGGGAAATTTGAGTTATGGCGAATTGCATTGCTTGCGAGCAGAAATTAACTCTGTTTTAATTACGGTACTTCAGTCGACATCAGCATTTCCACTCACTAAGGAGCGAGGACATGCTGCTCAAATTAACACTCCTCCGATCGGACTAATTGGAAATGGTTTCTTCAATTGACCTACTTTACTCTCTCATACTGTAAAGCGCCTCGCTCTGTCTGCATCCCTAAATAGTGACAGTGCACTACTTAGGCTGTGTTTACACAGCAGCCCAAATCTGACCCTTGTGCCCAATTATTTGCAAGAGATCTGATATGATTTGTCAAAAGACCAATAATTAGGCAAAATATTAGAATTTAGCTGCCTGTGTAAACACAGCCTTTTGACCATATTAGCCCGGTCAGAAGTAGTGCACTATGGCTGTGTTTACATAGGCAGCCCAGTTCTGATCTTTTCCCAAATGATTGGCAAAAGAGCTGATCTGATTGGTCAAAAGACAAATATGCGAGGGAAAAAAAAGGATCAGAATTGGGATGCCTGTGTAAACTCAGCCAAAGTTATTTGCCCAGAAACAGCCAACATATAATATATAGATTCATCATGTAATGTATAATGTCATCTTAAATGCTATATTCTGCCCAGAAGTTGTATTTTCATTACAGTTATTTTTGTTGTCCACCATGTATGCTGTTACCGCATGGTATACACCAACAGTATGTTCCTGATGTTTAAAAATTTACATTTTAGTAATTTATCCAGAGCAATTAGGATTAAGTGCCTTGCTCAAGGGCACATCGACCGATTTGTCACCTAGTCGGCTCAGGGATTCGAACCAGTGACTTTTCGGTTACTGGCCCAACACTATTAACCGTTAGGCTACCTGCCCCCCTGTTGGCGGGAAAACTTATGTGTCTTCCTTAAGTGGCGGTATCCAAGGTTACGGCAGCTGCTGTGAAACACAGGGCGAGTTATTGTGGGTGTTTGTGTATATGTGTTTGTGTGTGTGTGTGTATATGTGTTTGTGTGTGTGTGTGTGTGTGTGTTTAGCAAGGGATCCTACTGATGAAAAATGAGTATCGCCAGACTCCCCAGGAAGCCTTGGCGGTAATAAGCATTTTCATTTAAAATAAAGCATCTTATTAATCTCGCTAGCACGCTCCCCGACTGTTCCAATGAACATAATATATTCCATACGCAAATGAGTCATCTCTGTAACAAACACATTAACACAGGCAGAGTGTGGAGGAATGTGTTAGGAATACTGGGCTGCACTGTTATTCATCTCAAAATACTGGTTGCACTGACTAGGCTCTCGGTATTAGCAATGGCTGTGATGAGAAAAGATGGGGTTTGATTAAATGTGTATTTTTTGCTATGGCTGGTAGCCTATACGTTCAAGCTTTGCCTGTTGTTAGTCTGTCTATGGGTTGATTGAGTTTGAACCGGTCTGTTAGATGTCTTCAGCCAGGGTTCTCCAATTGGTGGGCCGTGGGCCAAATATATATATATACAGTGGGGAGAACAAGTATTTGATACACTGCCGATTTTGCAGGTTTTCCTACTTACAAAGCATGTAGAGGTCTGTAATTTTTATCATAGGTACACTTCAACTGTGAGAGACGGAATCTAAAACAAAAATCCAGAAAATCACATTGTATGATTTTTAAATAATTAATTTGCATTTTATTGCATGACATAAGTATTTGATCACCTACCAACCAGTAAGAATTCCGGCTCTCACAGACCTGTTAGTTTTTCTTTAAGAAGCCCTCCTGTTCTCCACTCATTACCTGTATTAACTGCACCTGTTTTGAACTCGTACCTGTATAAAAAGACACCTGTCCACACACTCAATCAAACAGATTCCAACCTCTCCACAATGGCCAAGACCAGAGAGCTGTGTAAGGACATCAGGATAAAATTGTAGACCTGCACAAGGCTGGGATGGGCTACAGGACAATAGGCAAGCAGCTTTGGTGAGAAGGAAACAACTGTTGGCGCAATTATTAGAAAATGGAAGAAGTTCAAGATGACGGTCAATCACCCTCGTTCTGGGCTCCATGCAGATTTCACCTCGTGGGCATCAATGATCATGAGGAAAGGTGAGGGATCAGCCCAGAACTACACGAGGGACCTGGTCAATTACCTGAAGAGAGCTGGGACCACAGTCTCAAAGAAACCATTAGTAACACACTACGCGTCATGGATTAAAATCCTGCTGCGCACGCAAGGTCCCCTGCTTAAGCCAGTGCATGTGCCAGGCCTGTCTGAAGTTTGCCAATGACCATCTGGATGATCCAAAGGAGGAATGGAGAAGGTCATGTGGTCTGATGAGATAAAAATAGAGCTTTTTGGTCTAACTCCAGTCGCCTGTGTTTGGAGGAAGAAGAAGTATGAGACAACCCAAGAACACCATCCAACCGTGAAGCATGGAGGTGGAAACATCATTCTTTGGGGATGCTTTTCTGCAAAGGGGACAGGACGACTGCACCGTATTGAGGGAGGATGGATGGGGCCATGTATCGCGAGATCTGGCCAACAACCTCCTTCCCTCAGTAAGAGCATTGAAGATGGGTCATGGGGGTCTCCAGTATGACAACGACACGAAGTACACAGCCATGGCAACTAAGGAGTGGCTCCGTAAGAAGCATCTCAAGGTCCTGGAGTGGCCTAGCCAGTCTCCAGACCGAACCCAGATAGAAAATCTTTGGAGGGAGCTGAAACTCCGTATTGCCCAGCGACCAGCCCCGAAACCTGAAGGATCTGGAGAAGATCTTGTAGGAGGAGTGGGGCCAAAATCCCTGCTGCAGTGTGTGCAAAACCTAGTCAAGAACTACAGGAAACGTTTGATCTCTGTAATTGCAAACAAAGGTTTCTGTACCAAATATTAAGTTTTGCTTTTCTGATGTATCAAATACTTATGTCATGCAATAAAATGCAAATTAATTACTTAAAAATCATACAATGTGATTTTCTGGATTTTTGTTTTAGATTTCCGTCTCTCATAGTTGAAGTGTACCTATGATAAAAATTACAGACCTCTACATGCTTTGTAAGTAGGAAAACCTGCAAAATCGGCAGTGTATCAAATACTTTTTCTCCCCACTGTATATATATATATATATATATATATATATATATATATATATATATTTATAATTTTCGTGCTTCGACATAAAAGACTGTAAAATCACCAGGAAATCATCTGAAATTGATTTAAACTTAGGAAATCACTTCAAGTATTTCCACGCATAAATAGAGAGGCATATGTGATCGTATCCCAATGTAATCAAGGTTTGAAATGATTCTGTTTATGTCAAATACTTTTAATTTTATTTAACTAGGCAAGTCAGTTAAGGAACAAATTCTTATTTACAATGACGGCCTACCCCGGCCAAACCCGGACGACGCTGGGCTAATTGTGCACTGCCCTATGGGACCCCGAATCACGTCCAGGTGTGATACAGCCTGGATTCGAACCAGGGACTGTAGTGACACCTCTTGCACTGAGATGCAGTGCCTTAGACTGCTGCGCCACTCGGGGGCCAAATACCATATCTGATTTGGGATTCTTGTGGTGAATTTGCAGTGTACAAATTATTTATAACTATGTTCCGCCCCCCCGACCATCCTCTCAAGGAAAAATGTAATTGGGGTCCCCTGTCTTAGGCTGACAAGGTATAACTAAAGCAGCTAAAGGACACACAGGTGATTTGAGGACCAGCTCTAGCTTCATCCTGCCACATTGTCTCTTCCATAAAAAAAGATAATCTATTTCTATGGTGTGTGTGTCTACAGATTCTAATGAGTTCTGTCATGCCACAAGTTCTGTAGAAGTCTATAGAACATTCTAATGTTCTACTGAAGAATAGTTCCTATGACCCATTGTCTTTTGGCATTTGGCATGACTCCTACACAATGCTCATTCCTCAACCATCAGTGCAGTCTAAGTTGCTGCACAATCTAACTTAGACAATCCCCTCTGCTCCTCACCGTACTATGCAGTTTATTCTCTCAACGACTACAGTGTTGTGCCTGTTTGTCAGTCTGTCACCTTGGCAAACTACCTGTCTTTAATGAGGTTGAACCTCATCAGCTGTCCGTCCTCAGAGGCAGATCTTAATGGCTGCAGACAGGACACATCGTTGGTTATGTTTATGGCTCTACGCCTTTTACAGATTCTCACGATATGGCTATTGACCTGCATGAGGTCACCTACAACAGAGACGTTGAGCAATAGAGGTTATTTATGTCAGTTGCTGTAAGAGCCGGAGGCTGTGGCACTCTCCTGATATTGACCTGGTATTGGGGTTGTGAGTCGATGGCCATTCTTTTCCCAGTATACGTCACTATGTGTAATGAAATGTATCATGACTGTATATCATTCTGGTTACATAACTGTATGACTTTCCAGATTACTCCGTATCTGTTCCTATTGTTTTCCTCACAGGATACTCATAAACATTTTTATGAAGTTCCATTTGGATAAATGCATAATTTAGTTTGTTTCCAAACCCACGCTGTCTGGCTTATTATGTGAGTACTGGGAATGTATCATTTTTGGTGACATCTCCCTCGTAACAAAGACACCATCTCGAGATGAGTCTCGTCTGACTTTGAAAATGTGGCGCGTCGATTCATTCATTTCCAACATCATTAACAGCCAGCTTTTGTGTTTAATGTTCTGCTTAACTACCGCACTGAATGCTTTTGACGCCTGCAATTTAATAGGGATATCGAAGTAATCAATTTAATTTCAGGCAGAATGCATTATTTTGTTAACGCTGCGAGAGGGGAGGAAAATGAGAGGATTAACTGCTGTCCAATCCTCATAATACAATATCTCTCTCTAACTTGAGACAAAACATCTCATTTGACTTATAGGAATTTGAAAGAAATGAGAGGTGGGATAGCTTATAAAATGAGCCGTAATAAAATAAAGCAATAGATTATACTCCTGATAACCGCATAATTTCCTTTTTAGCCTTTGGCTTGACGTCTCTAAATGAATTGGTTTATTTCATGTGAACTCAACAATGAATCCGTCAAAATGAATAAAGTTGTGTACAGTGGGATATATTGCTATTTCATTGAGTTGTGTGTAAATGTGGTTTAGGTTTAGGCTCATAAAATCCAATAATTCCAAGACGCAATAAAAAAAATGGCCGCCAATCATCAGTCCCAGTTCCATCAGTAATGAGCTTTAATTAGTGGACATAATGATGGGAGTTCAGGCGCCAGGATTCCCTACACTTCTGCTACAATAAATGCATGTTTTATTAGGGTTATAAAGTATTCATGGTGCATGGTTGATAGTGCCAGTGTTTCAGGGTAGCCCCGTGCTACTCATTGGGAGACTAATCTGGCCAATAAAGTGGAGAAAGGCCCACTGGAAGAGCACTCAGGCAATACCCAGCCAGACCTGGGTTCAAATACTATTTGAAATCTTCCAAATACAATTAGCATTGCTTGCACTTTGGCGACCATTCTATTGGTCCCATTTTGCCAGCCAAGCTCAATCAAGCAAAGTTGTATTTGAACCCAGGCCTGTACCCAGCAGCCGGCAGGATCCACAACCAGTATAAGCTATTAAATAGTTGAACACAGCTTAATGTCTTACATGAATCATGAATGATACCATAAAAAAGTTTGGTGTTTCCTCTAGCAGTAACATCTGCTGTTTTTGTTCACTTCTCGTCTCACAAAAATGTGTGTGTGCTCTCTCTTTCTTAGTGCCATACCGAAATGTGTTGTCGAAATCAATCTCTCAGGGTTTTGGAATTCGCTCTCGCTGTAGATCAGAGAATAATGACTTGAAGGTGAACCGACAGAGGGAAAACGAATAAGGAGTGTCTCTGAGTGTCTGAGAAAGTGTGGAAGACAGTAAATCGGCTTTTCGCCTGAAGTGACAGTGGGTGATTATCTGTCTCTTTCCCCCACTACTCATTAATGTTAAAACATGCAAAACTCTGTCTCTACACTCGATTTGGGAACAATAAGGCAGTGTCAGCTCTTCGGGATAACAGCATGACAGAGCCGCCAGCACTTCATGTTCTCCCAAAGCACCTGGAGTCTGAGGTGGGAGGGCGCGTGCACTATATAGGGCAGCCTTTCTTAAAGTATGGGTCACCTCTTAATGGTGGGTCGCGACGTGTCAGAGTATATGTATAATTATTTCATAAATTACTGGAATCAATTTGGTCAAGAGCAACTGCTCTTTCATTTCATTGCGCTCTATGCTTAGCAGCGGTGTCTCCAGGGTTGCCAGGTCAAGCTAAAACATTTCTAACCAATGACCCCTCAAAACCTGCCCAAAAGGCCTGAAACTAGCCCAAATTGTTTTTCCACAGCAAGAGAGGAGTTGCCACATTTATACAATAAACACTTTTTTCCATAATGTTATAGGGCCAATAAAGAAGGAATATTGACGTAACTTGTAACGACGTTAGAAGCAAAATTTGATTTTCATCCAAAAATTATTATTATTATTATTTTTGACAACTTTGACATGACGTATTTTTTTATTTCGCAAAATAAAATACACTGCTCAAAAAAATAAAGGGAACACTTAAACAACACAATGTAACTCCAAGTCAATCACACTTCTGTGAAATCAAACTGTCCACTTAGGATGCAACACTGATTGACAATAAATTTCACATGATGGTGTGCAAATGGAATAGACAACAGGTGGAAATTATAGGCAATTAGCAAGACACCCCCAATAAAGGAGTGGTTCTACAGGTGGTGACCACAGACCACTTCTCAGTTCCTATGCTTCCTGGCTGATGTTTTGGTCACTTTTGAATGTTGGCGGTGCTTTCACTCTAGTGGTAGCATGAGARGGAGTCTACAACCCACACAAGTGGCTCAGGTAGTGCAGCTCATCCAGGATGGCACATCAATGCGAGCTGTGGCAAGAAGGTTTGCTGTGTCTGTCAGCGTAGTGTCCAGAGCATGGAGGCGCTACCAGGAGACAGGCCAGGTACATCAGGAGACGTGGAGGAGGCCGTAGGAGGGCAAACAACCAGCAGCAGGACTGCTACCTCGCCCTTTGTGCAGAAGAAGCAGGAGGAGCACTGCCAGAGCCCTGCAAAATGACCTCCGGCAGGCCACAAATGTGCATGTGTCTGCTCAAACGGTCAGAAACAGACTCCATGAGGGTGGTATGAGGGCCCGACGTCCACAGGTGGAGGTTGTGCATACAGCCCAACATCGTGCAGGACGTTTGGCATTTGCCAGAGAACACAAAGATTGGCAAATTCGCTACTGGCGCCCTGTGCTCTCACAGATGAAAGCAGTTCACACTGAGCACATGTGACGGACGTGACAGTCGGAGACGCCGTGGAGAACGTTCTGCTGCCTGCAACATCCTCCAGCATGACCGGTTTGCGGTGGGTCAGTCATGGTGTGGGGTGGCATTTCTTTGGGGGCCGCACAGCCCTCCATGGGCTCGCCAGAGGTAGCCTGACTGCCATTAGGTACCGAGATGAGATCCTCAGACCCCTTGTGAGACCATATGCTGGTGCGGTTGGCCCTGGGTTCCTCCTAATGCAAGACAATGCTAGACCTCATGTGGCTGGAGTGTGTCAGCAGTTCCTGCAAGAGGAAGGCATTGATGCTATGGACTGGCCCGCCCGTTCCCCAGACCTGAATCCAATGAGCACATCTGGGACATCATGTCTCGCTCCATCCACCAACGCCACGTTGCACCACAGACTGTCCAGGAGTTGGCGGATGCTTTAGTCCAGGTCTGGGAGGAGATCCCTCAGGAGACCATCCGCCACCTCATCAGGAGCATGCCCAGGTGTTGTAGGGAGGTCATACAGGCACGTGGAGGCCACACACACCACTGAGCCTCATTTTGACTTGTTTTAAGGACATTACATCAAAGTTGGATCAGCCTGTAGTGTGGTTTTCCACTTTAATTTTGAGTGTGACTCCAAATCCAGACCTCCATGGGTTGATAAATTTGATTTCCATTGATCATTTTTGTGTGATTTTGTTGTCAGCACATTCAACTACGTAAAGAAAAAAGTATTTAATAAGAATAGTTCATTCATTCAGATCTAGGATGTGTTATTTTAGTGTTCCCTTAATTTTTTTGAGCAGTATATAATTCACCCTTATTAAACTTGCCAGATTATTTTCAGTCAATGGATTTCGGTTTAACTCGTTTGACTGCTGTGATTAATGATTAAGCAATAAGGCACGGGGGTATATGGTATATGGCCAATATAGCACGGCTAAGGGCTGTTCTTAAACATGACACAATGCTGAGTGTCTGGATACAGTTGTTAGCTGTGGTATATTGACCAAATATACAAACCCCCGGAGTGCTCTTTTGCTTAAACTGGTTACCAACATAATTACAAGAGTAAAATGTTATTTTTTGTCATATCCATGGTATAAGGTCTGGTATACCATGGCTTTCAGCCAATCAGCATTCAGGGCCCGAACCACGTATATAATTGTAAATAAATCCGACAGGAGAGTTTGAGGGATCTGGGTTTATGATTGTAATTCAACTTTTCCATGGTTTGCTTGGACAGATGCAAGGAGCCTATAGCCCCTGATAGGCCTACATCTTATTTCAGATAGTCTATAGTAGCCTAGACAAAATGTAGGCAAGATGTAAATTGAACGATTTAGCTGAATGCTTAGTTCAAATTAACAGACTAATTTACTCAACATGAATAGGGAGGTGATTTCAAGGGAAGAAGTGCTTGTGTTGCCCAATAGCCTGGTGGAATAGGCTACTGAGAATGAGGTCGTAATATCAACCACTGAATGAAATATTAATAATATGTATATGGACTGAATATGCTTGTCAACAACAGCCATTGTTAATTACATTTTTTTACCTGTAGCCAAATCTGACCGACTGTTATCGTCAATCTAATGCGTTCTAACAACTAATCGGCAATTGCGATAAAGCTTTGATAACTTCCAATTTAATTAATTAAACATTGCCAATAATAATTCCATAATAACACAAGGCTACAACAACAATACAGTGAAGTTATAGGATATTTATTACAGCTGTTTGTCAGCTCCAGGTAGGCTACACAAGTCACACAATTTGATTTGCAATGACTCAAGTGGTATAGTCATTTCAACATATTTACTGTATCAAATGGTAGCCTACAGGAGACTACAATGGCATATACTAGGAAATGTAAATAAGGCTGTCATTGTAAATAAGAATTTGTTCTTAACTGACATTTTCAACATATTTACTGTATCAAATGGTAGCCTACAGGAGACTACAATGGCATATACTAGGAAATGTAAATAAGGCCGTCATTGTAAATAAGAATTTGTTCTTAACTGACTTGCTTAATTAAATAAAACATTTTTTTTTTTTTTATAATTAAAAAATCATAATCATATATATACATTAATTGGCTACTTGATGGCCAACAGATGCAAATGTATCATTTGCCACATTTAATGTCAATTTCATTGAGAACTTTTCCCCACACAAAGTTCCATAACGTCCACTTCAATTTTCCACACCATTAATGAGAAGTTAAATAGCCTACCTACAACTGGGCTGCGGTAAAAAAAAAAAGAAGACACACCCTCCTCCACCTACCCTCGCCTTACGCCCGTGGGGGAATCCTCGTCACCATCTTGTTGGCTGGTCTAAATGATTAGCCAAGCAAGGGAAGTTTGCAACTTAAGCCCCTCAGCCCTCGTTTTAAGTCGAGTTTGCGAGTGTATAATTATGTTCACTCCGGGGCCTGAAACTCCCCATAATTAAATTTGCCACGATTGTACATCCGCTAAGAAAAGTCTGCTAAGAAAAGTTAAAAACAACATCAATGGAGAAGTCAACATACAAGTGTAAGTAAAAACAAATGTGCTGCTAATGCCCATGACAGCACAAACCCTTCTCATAAAAGTAATTATGTTTTTGTTTGGTTAGCTTTTGGAAATTGTAGAAATACAACATTTTCCTTCTTCAGAAGTTCCAGCTAGGCAGGCTAACGTTAGTTAGCTAATTAATTTGCTAGCGATCATACAGTTCATACATACACATATGAATCAACTCAAATGAAATTTTGTTTGTCACATACACATGGTTAGCAGATGTTAATGTGAGTGTAGCGAAATGCTTGTGCTTCTAGTTCCGACCATGCAGTAATATCTAACAAGTAATCTAATCTAACAATAATTATATAGTTAATATAAGTAGACATGCAATCTTAATTGACTGTAGCGCATATAAAGCACCCACAAGCTACCGGTGGCTGAAAACACAATCATCGCGGGATGACGAGTGACGAATTTCCGGGCAAGGGCAGTCCATTTAAAAATCTTTTCTTCCTCCCTCGCCCCCCCCCCCCCTTTTTTTGTTGAGAAAAATCAGTATACATACAAGAAGTATACAAACAGACAATGATAACATATGCCATGGGGTACAACAAATGACAGATTATACAAAGACCTTAAAAGATGCACACATATTGATTGTTTTAACAGCTTTCTTATTAGAAGAATGTATAATGGTCTTAATGTATTGCTCGAATTCCTTATAGAAAACACAGAAGAGTGGTTTTTATTAGGGAATTTACATTTATGAATATGACCTTTTCCCATTAGCACAATTAGATTTATAAGGTAAAATTGTTTTTCTTTATCTTTATTATGGTTAAGGAAACCGAGCAGCACATTCTCCCATAAAAAAACAAAAGTCACCAAGAATATTAACAATTATAAAACTGTGAATATCTTTCCATAATTGTTTTACATATAGACAATGCCAAAATAAATGTCAAACTGTTTCTGGATGCTCAACACAAAAAGTACAATCAATGTTAATGTCTTTTTTGAGTTTCTTCAGGTAATGATTCACAGGATAATACTTATGGATCATTCTGAAAGAGACCTCTTTGACCTTGTTAACAAGCAGGTATTTGTGTGGTAATAACCAGACTTTATCCAACAGATATTAGTGACCAATGTATTCCAGTAACTTGTGACATAAGGAAGGATACAATATCCCTTTGAAATAACGCATGTATAGATCTGTTGTTCTGAGGGAGCAGGGAGAAACATATTTTCCCTATTGGAGAGTCAACTGGATTAAGCGAGGGTGAGGTCTGGCTACACCTCTAAATAACATGAGAGTTCCAGGTGGAATAGCATCAAAGACTATGGCGAACTCTCTAGGTGTTACAGGGATATTGTAACGAGATAAAAATTCCTCATAATTGAGTAACAATCCTTCTGCATTCAAATGTTGACTCACCAGTAGGATATGACTATTAAACCAGGTCTTAAAAAACAAAGACTTGTTTCTATACAAAATGTCCTTATTGTTCCAAGTGAAATACCTATGAGGGGAAAAATTATGTTTATATATTCACGACCACGCTAACAATACTTGTCTATGAGAAGCAGATAATTTTGCAGGAATCTTATCAATGTTATAGTTACAAAGTAACATGAAATTGATGCCACCAAAACGGGAGAAGATATAATGAGGGATGAAATTCCAAATTGATGTAGGATTCTTAAAAAAAATGTTTAGCCCGATTTATCTTAAAAGTATTATTCAAAGAAAATCTAAAAAAATGAGTCCACCATATTCATGTGTTCATAACGACAGATTTCCTAATATAATGTGTACAATTTTTACAGATGAAGTTCAAATGCACCTGATCAACCGCTTTACCTATTTTGTTGTCAAGATATAGGGACTGGGCTGCATAAGTAAGTCTGGTGATACCTTCAGCTTTAGAAAGCAATACTCAACCTTTCAAGGATAAATCCCTCTGCAACCAATGGTTCAACTTCTTTTTGGTTTTTTCAATAATAGGTATAACATTTAATGAGCATCTTTCCTGTTGATCCTTAGATATGGTAATCCCAAGGTATGTTACTTTTTCCTTGACTGGAATATTGCATATAGAGGGTGTCACACAGTCTTTAACAGCAAACAATTCACACTTATTAAGGTTTAGGCAAAGACCAGATTCTTTGGAAAATATATTTTTCACATCGACTGCTCTAGGAATCTGGTCAGCATCTTTCAAAAAGAGGGCTGTTTCATGAAAGTGTATACTCATCAGACGTCATGATATGTCATCAGAAGTGCCCACTTAATTTCAGGGCTGAGGGGATAGGTTGTGTCTTTTAAGTGTTTGGACTGCAGACTTAGTAAAAATGTGTCATGCCATTTGCGCTTGCTGCTCTGTCTTCTCACTAAACTGCATGCTGCAGTGCCTTCTCAACACAGACATCCACAGCCCTCCCCACCAATCACCAACAGCCTGCTCACTGCCTGATAGTCAGCTGCAGAAGGTCACATTTTTTAAAGATAAATGCCATGGCGGCCGAGGTGCAATTTAAAAGTAGGGCAAAAACCCACGACCAATACATTTTCACCCGCGACATCGTTTTCCAAGTAGCCCAATAACAGGAAAACTTCGGACATGGCAGCCCTGGGTGTCTCTGCTCAGTTTGTCAGCTGCACGAGTGGGAGGGAGAAGCCAATGCGCTTCACGGTTTACCAGATCTTTTTTCAGCAGTTTTCTGGAAGATCACTCTGCGACCCACACGCTGCAGCGCTGTCGCTCAGGATCAGATGATGCGCTGTCAGCGACTGACTTGTCGTTCCCACTCACCATCACTCACCGCTGTCATCGAATGGACTCAAGCTAGCCAAAAGTTCTGACTGAGCTCAATTGTATTGAAACGCAAATACAGCGATGAGTTTCTCTTTCTTAGTTTAATACAAACTTTGAGAAATAAGGAGAAGCGCCCACAATGTGTTTTGTGTGGGGAGGTGCTTAGTAATGAGTCTCTCAAAAATGAGCCACTTAAAAGGACATGTTCTGACCAAACATCCACAGCATGACAGTAAACCCAGGGAGCTATTTCAGAACATGGCAGAATGCTTCAGGAAACAGTGCTTGTTGAGTGGAAGAGTAAGTCAGCTAGCAAGGTGTTGTTGTAATTTTGTTACAGGCGATGATAAGCAGAAATAAAGGAGTAGTGTCTCATAGTAGTGGATGTGGGGTTCTCTTTAAAACAATCCCCTGCCTTGTACACAGCTAATAGCTAGCTAGCCAACGTTAGCCAGAGCAAGCTAGCTAGCTACTGAGAATCAGGACGCAGCTGCACTGTGCTTTGACACCATGCCACTGAACACATCTGAATTAAACATGCAGACTTGATTTCTCATAGGACTACTATTACTGTTCTATATCTGGGTTTGGCACGACCTCTCTATTAGATGGCAAAGAAGTCATGAATATGGTTTGAACGTAGCAGAATGATATGTTGCGTGAAGGTGATAATATCTGCAAGACTCAAGTCATTCCTGTGGATATCGTTAACTGTATTTTTGTATAAAAAAAACGCGAAATAAATGTTTATTATCACAGGGTCAGCCATAGTAGTGCAGCACCCCTGGAGAAAAATAGCTTTAAGTGCCTTGCCCATGTGTACATCGACAGATTTCTCACCTTGTCAGCTGGAGTATTCCAACCAGCGACCTTTCTGTTACTGGCCCAAAGCTCTAACCTCTAGATGACCTGCTGCCCTACTTGTTCATCAGGCTGCTTTACGCTACAGAAGCAGGGCCTGTGGGTCGTTCTGGTTTGGAGAGCGCTACATATACATACTTCGTTACTTACTGACTGGCTGTACTCTACACTTGCTTGTTGAGAGTGAATACACGAGGCTTGCGATGATAAGCCTTCTCTTCCTTAGATTTTCCTAACACAACTGTTAAAAAGTTAATTAATTGGTGACACGGGTCTTCTAATACCCGGTAATTGCTTCATAGCATATTCAGGAACTATTGGAGGCTTAAATTTCATGCATCACTCTCAATGATATGTTAATAGCATAGAGGCAGAGCAGAGTTGGCTTGCTGCTTAGACAACGCATTCTCCTTTTCATGTTCATACAAAGCACACAGGAAGCTGATGAAATGAGCCATGGCTCACAGTGAGTACAGAGAGGATATGTACAATTATTTGTTTTAAATGGCTCCATTTCCTAGTCTCTTGTCATTCATAACCACTGATATATAAGATGTGGATAAGTTAGAACCATAGAAATCCAATCCATGGATTCCATTTATATTAAGATTAAGATCACTTTATTGGTCAATTGCACACAAGTTCCAACACACATTTTATTTCCACTTTTACACATACATACAGATGTAGGATTTTAATTTGATCACACTTTTGTTGCTGATAATTTTACTGCAAGGCAGAAAATACAAAATTGTAGTGTATTTGAGATTTTAAAAGACTTCTGTAGTTTGTAATTTTCACTTTGAAATGTCAGACTTGATTTGCCCTAACGAAAAATGAATCACCCCTACAAAAATGTCCATTAATTATAATCCACATTTCCTGTTGCTGCAGGATTTTTTTTCTTGCTGTAGCAAACTGGCTCAAAATGATTTTTGGTGCCCAGGGAGCTGTTGTGGGGGGGTTAAGTGCATTGTTCAAGGGCACAACACCATGCAATGGCATCTAGGATTTGAAACCAGCAACCCTCCAGTTGCCAGCTCACTTCCAGACTTTTCCCGTCGGACCTGGGATTCAAACTGGCAACCCTCTGGTTGCTGGCTCGCCTCTCTAACAGCCAGGCTACTTGCCGCCCCTAAGGCTAGAACAATAAGGCATTTCCTCGGGCCAAATCCTAATCTCAATTGCTGTGTCTGCAACTCAAATATGTATGCCAATCTCCCAGTGAAAATAATGTGTAAAACGATTCACAACGTATTATACACATACATTTCAAGTGATCACCAAGGAAATAAATAGATTTAAGAGTTTCGGGACGTGGTCTGACATATTATTCAATCTCTTAAGAGTTTGAGGTAGTTAAAAGAAAACAAAAATCATTGAGGATTTGTTTGCCTCCATAGTTGAAGGGTTTACCTACCCTGTGAGTCTTACTGTGCATCCCAATTTGCATCCTATACCCTACATAGTACACTTCTTTTGACCAGGACCATAGGGCGCTGGTCAAATGTAGTGCACTATAAAGGGAATATGGTGCCATTTGGGACACATTCTTGGATTGTGGAGGTTTTGGCAGGCGAGCTCCTGGGAATGGGATTTGGCACGGTATCGGTGATAAATAGAGAGAAATAGAGAGTGTCTGCCCGAAAGAATGTGTTAATTTCTAATTACAGAGAGAGAAAAGGGCCAGGAATGAACAGATCACTCCTGGAAGTCAACACTAGGGTTATGTCCCAAATGGCACCCTATTCCATATGTAGTGCACTACTTTTGACCAGAGCCCTATGGGCCCTGGTCAAAAGCGGATAGGGTGGATATATAGGAGATAGGGTGCCACTTGGGATGCAGGCAATATATACCCTGGCCTTTCATAAAAGGTCCACAGTAATTCTTGAGCAGGGAGGATCTACAGATGTACAATATGCTGTTTCTCTAGCTGTTCAGTTTGACACTTTGAGAGGGGAAAAGCCCATTTCGCCCTGCTATCTTGACACTCAGATATAGCTGGATATTTAATTTTGTTAATTTTATGTTTCTTAAGACATTAGTAGCAGCACGAAAGCCCATCTATATAACCATATTTGGCATATGAATAAGGGGAAAACACATTTAATGGGATTTGTTTTGTAGGAAGAAGAGCAGAGAACAGAACATCATCCGTGTCTCTAGGAAAAGACTGGCCCCATCCAGGCTTGTTGGGGTGGATTGTGGCTAAAGCTAGCATCGTTGCAGGTAAATCTCTCTCTCTTTCTGTCTTCTGGGGCTGTGGAGAGAGAATGGCGCGCACCCTCTGGCTTTGTTTGCACTCATAGTGAGCATCTCTTTTCTCCTCTTCGTTCCTCCTACACATCACATCTGCTGAGAACAAGAATCAAAAAGAGAGAGGGAAAGAGAGCTTGAGAGTGAGAGAGACCTGAACCTCAGACGCCCATCCATGTTACACATGTATTAACATCAGGGCATGGCCAAGGTCTCCAGTCCATTGATTCAACTTCATCCAAGACTCAATCAATACTTTCTGATCAAAGTGAGCTACAGATGGTGTCAAACTGTAAATCATATGTGCACTGCCAAGACTCAGTCAATACGTTCTGATCACTGCGAAGCGCCCATATATTTCTCTATTCTTGTTCTGTTTTTTCTTTCGGTTGCCAGATCTTTTGTTTCTGTCAGAGTAAAATAAAATAAAGAGAGAGGGAGGCAGAGAGGGGGAGAGAGAGAGAAGAGAGAAAGAGAGGGAGAGTGCATCTTTCCTTTACTATACCCTTTAGGCTTTCTACTCTAGCAGAAAGGAAAAATACATGTTATTTGAATCAAAACCTCTCTTAAAAATGTTGGAGAGATGCCGTTTGCACAAACAAATGTATTCCTATAAAACTAACATATTCACCCGCAGTGTAATGATGGGAAACACAGCTTTGGAAAATATGAAAAAATATTTTCCACCGTCATCCCCAGGCAATAATGTAAATGTTGGGGAGAGGAGGTGCTTCTAAGAGTATCACTAAGAGCTTTATTTTTCTTAGATATGGTGATTACTGGATTGCAATGTATGTCCCCCCATCTCTTACGCACATAATACATATATGTAGCATAGTAACATTTTGATAAGAGGAGAATCCACATTCTTCCAATACCCTGCTGTATATTTTTTAAATGGATGGCCAAAAACCTCCTTGCTTGCACCTATACAGTACTTTAGCTTCCCTCTGAAGTAGTTTGGTTGTCTTTACCTTACTGAATTGTATGTGTGTGAATACGTGAGCTTTGCATCTTAGTTGGGAGACCGAGATGCCATGAAGGGAAGGAGTCAAATAAATAAGCATTACTAAGGTTTGAAAAATCCAATATTTTGCAACATTCAAGTGATTCATTCACCCGAAAGTCAGAAACCATTTTGAGGGTAATAATAAACTGGGCTGAGGATAAACTCTCCATGTCAAGAGTGTTCATGTTTTTCAAGTGTCTCTGAGTTTTTTCAAGTGTTTCTGAGTTGTTCAAGAAACAGTGTTTTTCAAGTATTTATTTTTCTGGTGGAGAGAAAGCTATTTGGAAAAAAGTAGAGGCAATATTTTGTATAATATTTGATTAATTCAGAGTTTCTTCCTGGATTTCAGTAGGTCTGTTAAAGTATTGGTCATGTATGTACAGTAAACTGTCGGTGTCAACATGTCTTTCAGAGAAGGAATGTATCCTGTATTTATTCCAAAGACCTTGGTAGATCGATAAGAAAATACTTAAAACATTAGGGTGGGGTGGTGTGGTGTGGCGCAGTGGTCTAAGGCACTGCATCGCAGTGCTAGCTGTGCCACTAGAGATTCTGGGTTCGAGTTCAGGCTCTGTCCCAGCTGGCTGCGACCGGGAGACCCAAAGGGGCGGCGCAAAATTGTCCCAGCGTCGTCCGGTTTAGGGGAGGGTTTGGCCGGCAGGGAACTCTTTGTCCCATTGCGCACTAGCGACTCCTGTGGCGGGCTGGGCGCAGGGCACACTGACACGGTTTCCAGGTGTATGGTGTTTCCTCCGACACATTGGTGCGGCTGGCTACCGAGTTAAGTGGGCATTGTGTCAAGAAGCAGTGCGGCTTGGTTGGGTTGTGTTTCGGAGGACGCATGGCTCTCGACCTTCGCCTCTCCTGAGTACGTACGGGAGTTGCAGTGATGAGACAAGACTGTAACTACCAATTGGGGAGCAAAAGGGGTTAAAAAAAAAATATAATAATAATTTTAAATATATATATATATATATATATATTGAACATTTGGAGAGTAAAACTATGTCTCAAATGGCTCCCTATTTCCTACCTTGTGCATTACCTTTGACTAGTGCCCTCAATAGTAATGCACTTTATAGGGAATATGGAAGTTGCCTAACCAATCCTTGACATCAGGCCTGAACACACCAACACAGTCACTTCAGCATGCCGTGTGGCATCTCATTATTCTGAGATAACACCTTATTCCCCTGCTCGCTGCTCTCCCACCCACTTCATGCCTTGGCTTCAGATGCCTCAGGTGCAGAGGTAGAGCAGAGGGAAAAGGCCCTGTAGGCTCTGCTTGCTGTGCTACAGACATAAGACGATCTGAGGTGTTAGCGCTCTTCGCTCACCTCCTGTTCAGCCTTTGGTGTTTCACCCCTCAGGAGCCATGCATCTGTTAACGAGTGCCGAGCCCAGATCATAACACTTATTAAACATTTACCATCACCTTGGATCTCGCCACAGAGCCTCTCCAGAGGTTGTTATAGTATGGTCGGAGTTACAAGCTAATAAGCTCTTACTGAATATGGATATAGTCTGCTTGCCAAACGGCACCCTATTCCCTATGTTGTGCCCAGGGCCCTGGTCAAAAATAGTGCACTATATAGGGAAAATGGTATCATTTGGGACGTAGAAACAGAGGAAGTAATGTGATGGGGCCTGGAGATGATGGGGACTATTAAATTCACAATGTGTAAATGATGCCAACCGCAAGGAAATACGAGTTTTCCTTCTAAATTAGCCTACACATTGCACATGAATTCATTTCTCAGATCTCTGTATCGTTAGATACTGAAGCCTCTTACCTCAGATCTAGTTTGAGGTCCTTCTGTATGCCATATTCTGTATTCTGTATTCATTTGAACTCAGAGAGCATTTGGATTGATTCTTCAATGATCCCCATATCAACAACCCCACATAACTTAAGCTCATGCAGTCCACCGTCCAATTCGTTTTCATGTTCATCCATCAACGGTCAGGAACTTGGAAATCTGTTTTCATAACTCAACTAGTATTCTTCTTAACAGCAGCAACCCCCAGAGCCCACCATGCAACAGTCAATCTATATGATGGCCCTGGCATTTACGGTTTGTGTGTAGGAAAATCATATCCCAAAATAAATGCACAAATAAGGACAGGGAGGAGGGAATGGAAAGGCAGGGGGGATAAATCAAACCGGTACAGCATCAGATGTGTGACGGCGGGGCAGCGAGGAGCGTGGAAATGGATCTGTTATTGGCGAGCGGCGGACAGGCAGACAGCACATCCTCACAGCAGAGGTAGCATCCGTGGAGGAGGTCAGCAGTGTTACTGAACAGCCTGAGGGCTGACGATAGGAGAGGATAGGATGGGAAGGTCCCATGGGACAGGGAGGAATGGAAAACAGGTTTTAGAAAACTGGGGCTGTGTCCCGAATGGCACCTAACAGTGCACTACTTTTGACCAGGGCCCAGAAAATTGTACTCAGCTGATATACCCAACCGCCGGTGTGCTGTATCCTCCTGCACACTGTGACACACCTCCCATAGTTACGCTCCTCCCTCAATTCTATCTCAATGCTATCTGACGTGAGACAATGATTGTTGTTGAACATCCATCTCCATCTACCTCCCTCCACATGTATCCATTAATCGACCCCTTCTACCTCCATCCACATGTATCCATTAATCGACCCCTTCCTCCTCCATCCACATGTATCCATTAATCGACCCCTTCCACCTCCATCTACCTGTATCCATTAATCGACCCCTTCCACCTCCATCCACATGTATCCATAATCGCCCTTCCTCCTCCATCCACAAGTCATTAAGATCGACCCCTTCACCTCCATCCACATGTATTCCTTAACGACCGCCTTCCTCCTCCCATCCCACATTGTATCCATTAATCGAGCCCTTCCACCGTTCCATCCACATGTATCCATTAATCGACCCCTTCGCACCTCCATCCACATGTATCCATTAATCGACCCCTTCCACCTCCATCCACATGTATCCATTAATCGCCCCTTACTCCTCCATCCACATGTATCATTAATCGACACCCTTCCACCTCCATCTACCTGTATCCATTAATTGACCCCTTCCACATGTATCCATTAATTGACCCCTTCCACATGTATCCATTAATTGACCCCTTCCACCTCCATCCACCTGTATCCTCTGGGGTAGGTGGGACGCAATCGTCCCACCTGGCCAATAGCCAGGGAAAATACAGAGCACCATATTCAAATAAAATGATATAAAAATCAAACTTTCATTAAATCACACATGTAAGATATCAAATTAAAGCTACACTCGTTGTGAATCCAGCCAACATGTCAGATTTCAAAAGGCTTTTCGGGGGAAAGCATAAGATGCTATTATCTGATGATAGCACAACAGTAAACAAAGAGAGTAGCATATTTCAACACTGCAGGCACGACACAAAACGCAGAAATAAAAATATAATTCATGCCTTACTTTTGACGAACTTCTTTTGTTGGCACTCCAATATGTCCCATAAACATCACAAATGGTCCTTTTGTTCGATAAATTCCGTCGATATATATCCAAAATGTCAATTTATTTGGCGCMTTTCATCCAGAAAAACACTACAAAATATCTCAACAGTTACATGTAAACTTTACCAAAACATTTCAAACTACTTTTGTAATACAACGTTAGGTATTTTTAAACGTTAATAATCGATCAAATTGAAGACGGGATGATCTGTGTTCAATACAAAAAGAAAACAAACTGACGCAACTTTTTATGGTAACGTGTCTCTCTCAAACAATTTACTTCAAGTGACCCTCATTTAAGATGGCCGTACTTCTTCAGTACACAAAGGAAAAACCTCAACCAATTTCCAAAGACTGGTGACATCCAGTGGAAGCGGTAGGAACTGCAAACAAGTCCCTTAGAAATCTGGTGTCCCAATGAAAYRTCATTGAAAAGACAGTGATCTKAAAAAAAAAGAGTTCTAAATGGTTTGTCCTCGGGGTTTTGCCTGCTACATAAGTTCTGTTATACTCACAGACATGATTTAAACAGTTTTAGAAACTTCAGAGTGTTTTCTATCCAAATATACTAATGATATGCATATCTTATATTCTGGGGATGAGTAGCAGGCAGTTGAATTTGGGCATGCTATTTATCCAAAGTGAAAATGCTGCCCCCTACCCCGAAGAAGTTTAATTGACCCCCTCCACCTCCATCCACCTATATCCATTAATCGACCCCCACCCCTTCCACCTCCATCCACATCACACACGTGTATCCATTAATCGACCCTCTCCACGCCATCCACATGTATCCATTAATCGACCCCCACCCCCTCACCTGTCCATCCACCATGTATCCATTAATTGACCACCTTCCACCTCCATCTACATGTATCCATTAAATCAAACCCCTTCCACCTCCATCCACATGTATCCATTAATCGACCCACCCCTTCCACCTCCAATACTTAACCTGTATCCATTAATCGACCCCTTCTACCTCCATCCACATGTATCCATTAATCGACCCACCCTTCCACCGTCCATCTACCTGTATCCATTAAATCGACCCCGTCTACCTCCATCCACCTGTATCCCATTAATCGACCCACCCTTCACCCTCCATCTACCACCTGTATAAGCCATTAATGACCCCTTCACCTCCATCACCTGTTACCATTAATCGACCCCTTCCACCTCCATCACAAGTGTACCATTAATACGACCCACCCCTTCCACCTCCATCCACATGTATCATTAATCGACCCACCCCTTCTACCGTCCATCCACATGTATCCATTAATCGACCCACCCTCCTCCATCCACATGTATCCATTAATCGACCACTTCTACCTCCATCCACATGTATCCATTAATCGACCCACCCTTTCTCACCTCCATCCACATGTATCCATTAATCGATCCCCCTTCTACCTCCATCCACATGTATCCATTAATCGACCTTTCTACCTCCATAGCCACATGTATCCATTAATCGACCCCTTCCTCCTCCATCCACATGTATCCATTAATCGACCCCTTCCACCTCCATCCACATGTATCCATTAATCGACCCCTTTACCTCCATCCACATGTATCAGTTAATCGACCCCTTCCACCTCCATCCACATGGTATCCATTAATCGACCCCTTCCCTCCTCCATCACATGTATCCATTAATCGACCCCTTCCACTCCATCCACATGTATCCATTAATCGCCCCCTCTACCTCCATCCACATGTATCCATTAATCGACCCCTTCCACCTCATACCACATGTATCCATTAATCCACCCCCTCTACCTCCATCCACATGTATCCATTAATCGACCCCCTTACCTCCTCCATCACATGTATCCATTAATCGACCTCCACCTCCATCCACCTGTATCCATTAATCGACCCTTCCAACCTCCATCTACCTGTATCCATTAATCGACCCCTTCCAGCCTCACCCATGTATCCATAAAATCACCCTCTACCTCCATCCACACGTATCCATTAATCGACCCCTTCCACCTCCGCATCACATGTATCCATTAATCGACCCCTCTACCACCATCCACCTGTATCCATTAATCGACCCCTCTCTACCTCAACCAACATGTACCCATTAATCGACCCCCTTTACCTCCATCCACATGTACCCATTAATCGACCCCTCTACCTCCATCTACCTGTATCCATTAATCGACCCCCTTCCACCTCCATCCACATGTATCCATTAATCGACCCCCTCTACATCCATCCACATGTATCCATTAATCGACCCCCTTTCCTCCATCCACATGTATCCATTAATCGACCCTTCCTCCTCCATCCACATGTACCCATTAATCGACCCCTTCCACCTCCATCGCCCATGTACCCCATTAATCGACCCCCTCTACCTCCATCCCATGTATCCATAAGTCGACCCTCTACCATCTCATCCACATGTATCCATTAATCGACCACCCTTACCTCCATCCAACATGTATCCATTAATCGACCCCTTCCACCTCCATCCCCTGTATCCATTAATCGACCCCCTCTACTCCATCCACATGTATCCATTAATCGACCTTCCACCTCCATCCACATGTATCCATTAATCGCCCTTCCACATGTTCATTAATCGACCCCCTCTACCTCCATCCACATGTATCCATTAATCGACCCCCTCACCTCCATCCACATGTATCCATTATCGACCCCCTCTACCGTCCATCCACAATGTATCCATTAATCGACCACCTTCCCTCCATCCACATGTATCCATTAATCGACCCTCACCTCCATCCACATGTTCTTAAGTCGAACCCCTCTACCTCCATCCACAATGTATCCATTAATCGACCACCTCTACCTCCATCCACATGTATCCATTAAATCGACCCCCCTCTCCTCCATCCACATGTATCCATTAATCGACCCACTCTACCTCCATCCACTGTATCCATTAATCGACCCCCTCTCACTCCATCTCACATGTATCCATAATCGACCCCCTCTACCTCCATGCCACATGTATCCATTAATCGACCCCTTCCTCCTCCATCCACATGTATCCATTAATCCACCACCTCTTACCCCTCCATCCACATGTATCCATTAATCGAACCCCGTCTACCTCCATCCACATGTATCCATTAATCGACCCACCTCTACCTCCATCCACATGTATCCATTAATCGACCCCCTCTACCTCCATCCACATTGTATCCATTAATCGACCACCTCTACCTCCATCCACATGTATCCCATTAATCGACCACCCCTCCTACCTCCATCAATGTATCCATTAATCGACCCCTTCCACCTCCATCCACATGTATCATAATGACCCTTCCACCTCCTCCACCTGTATCCATTAATCGACCCCTTCCACCATCTCCACAATGTATCCATTAATCGACCCCCTCTACTCCACCACATGTACCATTTAATCGACCACCTTCTACCTCCATCCACATGTATCCATTAATCGACCCCCTCTACCTCCATCCACATGTATCCATTAATCGACCCCTTCCACCTCCATCCACATGTATCCATTAAATCGACCCCCTCTACCTCCATCCACATGTATCCATTAATCGACCCTCTACCTCCATCCACATGTATCACATTAATCGAACCCCTCTACCTCCATCCACATGTATCCATTAATCGCCCCCTCTACCTCCATCCACATGTATCATTAAATCGACCAACCTCTACCTCCATCTACATGTACCCATTAATCCGACCCCTACCTCCAAATCAATGTATCCAATTAATCGCCCCTCTACCCTCCATTCCACATGTAATCCATTAATCGACCACCTTTCTACCTCCATCCACATGTATTCCTTAATCGACCCCCTCTACCATCCATCCACAATTATCATTAGATCCGACCTGCCATTCTACTGGTGTATCCATTGATCAACCCCCCAACCCCACCCCCTCCTCTTCAGTCCTCAGGCCTGTCTGTCACGGCCACCTCATTGTTGTCGATTGTGATGTGTGAGTCTGTGAGCCTCCTGTGAATCCAGCTGAGGTAAGCACATCAGACCTCTTATCATCCCATCAAACTCCCTGCATACTTATCCCCCTCTAACCCTTCAAAGAGAGGCGTTCATAATAATAGGAATGTCTTCCTCTCCTCTTCCCCCCGAGGCCAAAGGTCTTCACTGACATGTCTTTAAATTACACACAAAACCTCAAGTGTCAGGGAGAATATCTCCTGCCGACCGTTCCGTG
>NC_036843.1:23422669-23431314 GCF_002910315.2 Salvelinus sp. IW2-2015
TAAACGACCCCTTTCCACTCCATCCACATGTATCCATTAATCACCCACCTCTTGACCTCCATCCACATGTACCATTAATCGACCCCTTCCTCCTCCATCCACATGTATCCATTAATCGACCCCTTCCACCTCCATCCACCTGTATCCATTAATCGACCCCTTCCGACCTCCATCCTAACCTGCCTAATCCATTAATCGACCCCTTCCACCTCCATCCACATGTATCCATTAATCGACCCCCTCCTCCATCCACTGTATCCATTAATCGACCCCTTCCACCTCCATCCACATGTATCCATTAATCGACCCCTTTCTACCTCCATCCACCTGTATCCATTAATCGACCCCTCTCTACCTCCACCACATGTACCCATTAATCGACCCCTTTACCTCCATCCACATGTATCCATTAATCGACCCCTCTACCTCCATCACCTGTATCCATTAATCGACCCCTTCCACCTCCATCCACATGTATCCATTAATCGACCCCCTTCTACCTCCATCCACATGTATCCATTAATCGACCCCCTCTTCCTCCATCCACATGTATCCATTAATCGACCCCCTTCCTCCTCCATCCACATGTATCCATTAATCGACCCCTTCCACCTCCATCCACATGTACCCATTAATCGACCCCCTCTACCTCCATCCACATGTATCCATTAATCGACCCCTCTACCTCCATCCACATGTATCCATTAATCGACCACCTCTACCTCCATCCACATGTATTCCATTAATCGACCCCTTCCACCTCCATCCCAACATGTATCCATTAATCGACCCCCCTCTACCTCCATCCACATGTATCCATTAATCGACCCCTTCCACCTCCAATCCACATGTATCCATTAATCGACCCCTACCTCCATCCACATGTATCCATTAATCGACCCCCTCTTCCTCCATCCACATGTATCCATTAATCGACCCCCTCTACCTCCATCCACATGTATCCATTAATCGACCCCTTCCTCCTCCATCCACATGTATCCATTAATCGACCCCTTCCACCTCCATCCACCTGTATCCATTAATCGACCCCTTCCACCTCCATCCACATGTATCCATTAATCGACCCCCTCTACCTCCATCCACATGTATCCATTAATCGACCACCTCTACCTCCATCCACATGTATCCATTAATCGACCCCCTCTACCTCCATCCACATGTATCCATTAATCGACCCCCTCCACCTCCATCCACATGTATCCATTAATCGACCCCCTCTACCTCCATCCACATGTATCCATTAATCGACCCCCTCAGAATTTCCCGCCGTTACAGCTAGCAACTACCTGTGTCTGGTTGGGGGTAATATATTTTGTACAGTGCGTGATGCAGAGTTGGATGTGAGCCGTGCATTGCATGACGTCAATTTTGGGCGTCTCCTATCATACATGTTTTTAAGCATATTATATGTAATTGTTTATTGGAACTTACTATAGCCCAGTGACACACGCAAACCGCTGTGCGTGAAGTGCAGAGTTTGATTGGTGACCTATGTGCATTGCATGACGTCAATTTGTGTTTTTTTTTTTATATTGCCGATTCCTATCAGAATAAATCTCCAGACTGGTGCTCACGTTGGATTCGTGGTCGATGATTAGATTTACATCAAGGGCCCCAAGAAGTACTTTACGTGGTTGCCGTTGACCGTTCTTCGGATGATCATCCTCCGGATTCCATCTCAAACTTCGCGTGAGTTGCCGTTGAAGAATCAATAAGACTTGCTGTGCAGTTTATGCGATATCGCATTGTCCCACAAGAGGCCCACCAACTTTTATTATCGAAATGAGTATTTCTCTGGCTGAGACACTTCACAGATAAACGATATAACTTTTTTACTTGTTTATTTGCAAGTCTAATGTAGATCTGATATAAGTAGGTGAGTTACCAGTGTACCTAAATAGGTTAAATTTTGAGTGAGTAAGAAAAATATAATAATGCATATTTTGCTATTTACATTTTTAATTAGTGTGTTGATTTCCCATTTTAAAAGAAGGTGTTGGAGAGGTAGGGGTTTCCTTCATTATATCTTCACCATCTGTTGGTAGGGTTCAGTGCAAACTTCCAGTTGCTTTCTACACCGTATGCCTAAACTGAGGGTGATGGCGATTCCTGGTGCTCAGGATATTCCACCCTTGATTCTTGGAAGATATACTGCACTGGAAGTCTGCCTCATCAGAGAGTCCTTATCAAGAATCTAACCGAGGACCGCTAACAGTTTGTAGTGAGTGAGCAATTGACCCAGTCTGCTTAGATATCCTCTGAACCTACCAAAAACTTCGGACACATCTCCTTACCACTGATCCATTCAGTACTGACTGTGTTGACGATCCCACTGTTGCCAACAGTACACAACAGCTGTTACCCCTTATGCTTGAAGGTAGTCGGGTCGTATTAGGTAAGGCAGGAACACTTATTTAAAACCAGTTAGTCAAGACTTGATTGAGATTTATGAGTCAGTCAGAAAAGTTACTCTTGAAGGTTAAATATGCTGAATAAGAGGTGTCTAATGGTATACATTTTTATTTTTTTGCTTTTACATCATTTGACCATGATAGAGGCTGGCAGATGGTAATGTGACGGATATGATCAACTCTCTTATTGGTAGTTTATTTTATTACGTGGATGTTTTAAAGTCACTGAAGTGTACTTAACATGTACAGGCATGTTACCTATGGGGCTAAGGGGATTGATCAACCGCTTTTGCACTCTAATTCTCAAGGAGAATAGTTTCTATGACTGGAATATTAGTGACTGATTCAAAGCAGGTCGCATCCTTGTATACACAGCTATTTACCTTTTAGTTTCTCTATTAGGTAGTATAAAAATATATCTAAAAAAAAAATCTAATTATTCTGTAACATATGTTGAGTGTCTCTGTTATCTGTATGTTGAACCCAGTGCTGTTTTGTATTTTTATTATTTTTCTTTGCAATGAATTCAGTAGGAGTTAATCAGTAATTTTGCCACTTTATTGAAGCCAATGGTTGTTGTTTTAGTTTTATCTGCCTTCGACCTAATCACATGGCATCTATTGGCTGGTTTGCGTAGCTTGCTTATGAGGAGGATGTTTCATTAGAATCGTCCCCATGAAATCAAGCACCAACCACGGTAGTTGTTGTGCAAAGCACTGTACGTCAAAAATGATTTTTATATCTCCCAAGTAGATGATTATATGTACTAATTTATATTCATACCGGTTTGTAAAGTTATTCGACAGCACATCATAAGATGCAGGTTTGGAGAATATTAGGTGTGCATTTTTGTTTAAGAATTCCCCGCCATACTGACTATGCACTTACTGTGTCTGGTGGGCGGGTTCATATATTTTACAGTGCGTGAGTGCAGAGTTTGGTGGTGAGCCGTGCATCATGCGTGCAATGTGTGCTGTTTTCCTATATACATGTTAAATATATATTATGTAATTCGTATTATTTTTGTACTAATAAGCCCAAGTAACAGCACCATAACCAGCGGCGTGATGCAGAGTTTGGTTGAGCCGTGCATTGCATGACGTGGCAATTAGTGCTTGTCCTATCAGAATAAATCTCCATGTATGTGCTATCACGGGAGTTCCGTGTCGAGATTGATTGACTACACAACGCAAGAAGGTTCACTGGTTACACAAGATAATCATCCCTCCTTGGACCCACGCTACCACAACAGAAAGTTGGAGAAATCACTTGATACATAGGCTGTGTAGTTACGCTGAGCATTGCATTTGCACAAAATAATCCTGGATTGAGAACTACCATTGGTAACAACTGCAATTTGCCCATCCCACCTCTACCATCCTTTTCAACGTCATCTTTACCATGTCCGACCTGCAAATACAGATGGAGAGCATTGCCCTCTCTTCCTTTGAAGTTGGTTCTGTTTATGATTAATTTTGTGAGCTAAGGCCTGTGGAGATGAAGTGGATACGTGCTTTGATGTCAATTCTTTCTTACTAATTGGATGATGCATTTGAAAAGAGGAGTAACAACCACACTCCTCCTTTCCTACCTTATCGTCTCATATTAGTTTCCATCATATGTGTGCGATGACCCCTTAATATCTTCTTTCACTGTTGTTTTCTCTAGCGTCTGAGGAGTTACCCGGGGCAGGAGACTGAAGCGTCCCTCCATTAACAAGCAAACGCCCAGGAAAACTCATGCTGCTGCGGCTAAACTCTGAGAGAGTTTACAAACAGGACTGGAGAGCTACGACTCAGGTACTGGGAGCTAGGTCCATAGGAAAAAACACAACCTATCTACCTATACTACTGTTAGTTCCCCTTGATAGGTCAGTTTTTTCGTGTGCGTCTGCCAGTGTGTACAGGCAGCGTTTTATTATAGTTGCTGACCCCCCAGGTTGAGCTTTGAGTCGGCGCGTGCGTACAGGAGATGGAGGGTGGCCTGTCAAGGCTTCAACAAACTGAGGAGTGAGCATCTGTTCCCCCAGAACAACTTCTGTCTTTCTCTAATGCTATTTACTGGGTCTCTGCTTCGCTGGGAGCCTGTTAACACCTCCAACTGTTCTGGGCTTTGTTAGTATTCTTTGTGTACTGCTTCATCCAGCTTTTCAGATTGCTTGATTAGCATTATCTATTCTCACACTTAATCCACCTGCTCTCAACTGTCACAGCTTTAACTACTATCTCACAGCAACGTGCTGAAAAGAACTAGTATTGTAGTGTGTGTTTTGAGGCGATGAGCAGCGTTGAGAGAGCTGTCGATTATTGAGAATGAAAAAAACAGTACTGCGTTCAAATTCAATCGTTCTCTGGGCCCCCTTGACTATAACCACCCCTCTTCTGTGTTCCTTGGCAAGACTGTAGAATACAGGTCGGTATAACAAGTGCGTACGATAGTCATCCTTCTGGTAGTGATTTTGTCCCACCAGAAGAGGGAAAAGAAGATTCCCTTGAGTGCCGAGGGTATGGTGGTGGGGGGACTGGATACTTTTTAATGTGAGGTCTGATACATATGTTTGTCTTCCTTTTACACTGACATGACCATAGATATGTGGACACCTGCCGTCGAGACCATTCTCATCCAATTCATGGCCATTATGTAGTGGTTCCCCCATCTTGCTGACAGTAACCAGATCCACTTTCTGGAACGGCTTTATCATAGATGTCGAACATTGCTGTTTGACTGCTTCCATTGGCAGCCACAAAAAGCATTAGTGATGGTGCGCACGTGAATGTGGCGATTACTGTCTCGTTCTCTTGTGTGACTTCCAATTCGATTCCCAAAGGTGTTCGATGGGTTTCAATCTCTTGGCAGGCAGTCTAGTTCTTTCACACCGATTTCTCAACAAAGATCATTTTCGTATGGAATCACGCTTTGTGTCAAGGGCATTGTCATTCTAGAAACAAGTAATAGGCTCATCTCCCCAAAACTGTTTCACAAATGGAAAGCATGATCGAGTGTTTCTAGAATGTCATTTTTATGCTGTTAGCGGTAAAATTTCCAATCACTGGAAATAGGTACTTAGATCGAACCATTGAAGAATCAGTCCCCAGACCAGTGGTATTATCCTGCTCGTCTTATCAAACTTTACATTGCATTATTGCATTGGAAAGGTAAGCGTTCCGGTGACGTGAATCGTGGGGTGTGGGAGGGAGCCATGCAGACTGCTAGTAGTGTTGTGAAGCTGATATATCACCTCCAGAGAGATCAGGGTTCCACTGCTCCAGAGTCAATTGCCTGCGATGCTTTTACCGACCCACTCCTAGTCGGACGCTTGGCTATTTTTCGCTAATAGTTATTAGATATTTAAGGAAATCCCATTTCATAAGCTTCCGAACGACATGTTCTTTTGTAGACGTTGCTTTCCAGAGGCATTGAACTCAGTGGATGTTGCAAACAAGGACAACTTTTTTAAACCGGTCCTTTCTGTGATGCTTGTTGAATCACTACGCGCGTTCGCGAGCTGAGCCTTGTTGCCTTTCTTAGATTGATTCCAACTCACATTCAACGTCATCCATTACCGGGGCAGCTTCTCGCCTAGGCATAACATATTGCTACGAACTTGTTTAGAGTTCTATATGGCATCCTTGCATAGCGTGCCACGTTTGATTTCACTTGGTCTTCCCTATAGAGGCATCTTATGCCAGGCGTGCAGTTGGCATTGGTGTGCCTGAACATCCCTTTCGCCTCTTGCGCCAGCATTCCCCTTGTGTCCGGACGTTTTAATGCTCGCGAGGGTGGGTGGTTGAGCTCGGATGAGACCGAGGGCTGGCCGTTCAGGGCATTCCCGTTGCCCGGTTCGTGGGAGTGCCTATGGGCGTTGGTGTAGTAGGGTGACTTGTAGTGGTGCAGTAGTAGTGGGGTGTGGCGTCGATGCACGATGGTTGGGATCGATCAGGAGTTGGGTAGCCGGTATTAGTAGCATGAGTGGGACAGGTGTAGCGGGGTCGGGTGGTTCGTGTTTTATTCGGTGTACTGGCTAGGCGCGCGTGGGTTGTGAATGTGTACGTGTTTAACTCTTCGTTCTTTGTGATCCGTTGTTTATGGCTGTTTATTTTAGATAATCCTTAACGGAGGTTTAGACTTCGTTCATATATGTTTATTGGCATATGTCTAGAGATTGTGTACTGTTTGTTATTTTGAATTTTTATTTTATGGTTCGTAGCTATATCTGTTTTTTTATACTTTTTTGTTGAGTCATCGGGTCTACTTTTGCTCAATTTTTGTGGGTTTCAGTTTAATGGTTATAGTATCATCCAAAGTGAATGCTGCCCCTACCCCGAAAAGGCTTTTAATTTGACCCCCTCCTCCATCCCACCTGTATCCCATTAATCGACCCCCACCCCTTCCACCCATCCACTATGTAATCCATTAATCGACCCCTTCCACCTCCATCCACATGTATCCATTAATCGACCACCCTCACCTCCATCCACCATGTATCATAATCGACCCCTTCACCTCCATCTCCACATGTATCCATTAATCGACCCCTTCTACCTCCACCTCACAGTTATCCATTAATCGACCCCTCCACCTCTCATCACTGTATCTATCCATTAATCGACCCCCTTCACCTCCATCCACCTGTATCATTTAATCGACCCCCCCCCTCCACCATCCATGTACCTGATCCATTAACGACCCCTTCTACCTCCATCCACTGATCCATTAATCGACCCACCCCCTTCTACCACCTCCGATCCTAACACCTGATCCATTAATCGACCCCTCTCACCTCCATCCACCTATCCATTAATCCACCCCTTCCCCTCCACTCACATGTACCATTAATCCACCCCTTCCACCTCCATCCCATGTATCCATTAATCGACACCCCTTCTACCTCCATCCACATGTATCCCATTAATACTGACACCCCTCTACCTCCACTCCACATGTATCCATTAAATCGCACCACCTTCTAATCGTCCATCCACACTGTTACCATTAATCCGACCCAACCACTTTCACCTCATCCACATGTATCCAATTAATCGACCACCCCTTCTACCTCCATCCACATGTATCCATTAATCGACCCCTTCTACCCCATCCACATGTATCCATTAATCGACCCCTTCACCTCCATCCACATGTATCCATTAATCGACCCCCTTCTACCTCCATCCACATGTATCCATAATCGGACCCCCTTCTACCTCCATCCACATGTATCCACATTAAATCGCACCCCTTCCACTCTCATCCACATGTATCCATTAATCGACCCCTCTACCTCCATCCACATGTATCCATATATCGACCCCTCTACCTCCATCCACATGTATCCATTAATCGCACCGCCTATCCATACCTACCCACTCCACATGTATCCATTAATCGCACCCTCTACCCTCAGTCCTCACACCGCTTATCCATTAAATCGACCCCTCTACCTCCATCCACAGTATCCATTAATCGACCCCTGTCCACTACATCGCCACATCGTACTCCATTAGAATCCACCCACTACACACTCCCCATCACATGTATCCATTAATCGACCCCTTACCTCCTCCATCCACATGTATCCATTAATCGACCACCTTACCTCCATCCACCTGTATCCATTAATCGACCCCTGTCACCTCACCATCATGGTATCCATTAATCGCCCCTTCCACCTCCATCCAAATGTTATAATACCATTTAACTCGACCCTTCCACCTCCATCCAATGTATCCATTAATCGACCCCCTCTACCTCCATCCACATGTATCCATTAATCGACCCCTCTCACCTCCATCCACATGTATCCATTATCGACCCCCTCTACCTCCATCCACATGTACCATTAATCGACCCCCCTCTACCTCCAAACCACATGTATCCCATAAAATCGACCCCCTCTACCTCCATCTACCATGTTATCCATAATCGACACCGCTTCCACCTCCATCCACATGATATCCATTAATCGACCCCCTCTACCTCCATCCAATGTATCCATTAATCGACCCCCTCTCTCCATCCACATGTATCCATTAATCGACCACTCTTCCTACCTCCATCCACATGTATCCATTAATCGACCCCCTCTACCTCCATCCAACATGTACCATTAATCGACCCCCTCTACCTCCATCCACATGTATCCATTAATCGACCACCTTTACCTCCATCCACATGTATCCATATCGACCCCCTCACTCCATCCCACGATGTACC